>NC_077233.1:266628902-266948902 GCF_027887165.1 Monodelphis domestica | reverse complement strand
TGCTTCCATTTTATGGGTGAGTTCATCCCATTTATATTCATAGTTATTATTACCATCTGTGTATTTCCCTACATTCTGATTTCCTTTTATTCCTGTCTATCTCCTTTTACTCTTTTCCTCCACACCAATGTTTTGCTTTTAGTCACTTCCATTCCCCCTCCCTTATATCACCCCTTCCCACCATCCCCTTATTTATTCCCTTCCTATTTCTGTATAGGATCTTTTTATCAACCCTCCAAATTCTCCCTCCCTGATATTGCTTCTGTACCAACCATCCCTTTTGTATGCCCCTTCTACTTCTCTATAGGGTAAGATAGGCTTCCATACTGTTATGAGGAATTTAGGAAGGGGAAAATGGTTTATACAAAGAGGAAAATCACAATTTAATAAAAATGAGTTTATTAAAAAATAAAAGAATGATGAGGAAGAAAAAAGGGAAGGTTTGCATCTATTTGCCCAAAAATATTTAACCCACTATAGTTAATTTCCTAAGCTAACCTATCTAACTAACTAAATTAAAGATTACTAAGGATAAATCCAACAGGAAACTCATAATCTTACACACAAAATCATTGGTAGGTCAAAATCCAGCTGTTTAGTCCTCAGATGTTCCAGGAAAGAGAGAAAGATTCCTCCAAAATCACTCTGTCCACCAGAATGTATGGGGAATCTTACTCTCAACCTTGTTGATTTTATTCAAAGGCAGTCAGCTTACAAGATTAGTTTGTCCAGGAAGAGTTCATATTCACACCCTTCAGGCTTGACTTTCAGCTCCATACAGACAGTTGGTAACCTATCCCTTCAACACCTTGGAACTTTAACCCAGCCAGCTCTTGGAGAATTCTGAGGCTTGAGGGCCGTCAATCAATTCTTTGCAGTCTTTTTGCACTTTGTTACTTCCTTCACTATAATACTCCAGTAAATCTGATTGTTCTTCCCTCTCTGAGGCAATTATGATGCAAATAAGATTTAAGTATTACCTGTCACCACCCTCATCCTCCCCTCCATTGTAATAATATTGCACCACCATTCTGTTCCTCTTTGTGTAATATAATTTATCCCATTTTACTTTCTCTTCACATTTCTCTAATTAAAAATCTTCTTTTTCATCCTAGTTGTTTTGTGTGACATATAATCCTAAACAACTTATTACTACATCCTCTGTCTATATATACTTCTTCTAATTACTATGATTATGATAATTTTTAAGAATCCCAGAATCCTGGAGTTAATTGATACTCCATTGTATGATCTGCCAGAGCAAGTGGGAAGTGGAAGTGGTCAGACAGGAGTCTTCTGTGTTTATTTTTGTTTCCAGTTCTTTCATATCCCCATAAAAATCAACTATCTCTACCTACCTTTCAAGGTGTGTTCTGCAGGAGAGCTCACTCACTCTGTCTTGCCACTGGTCTTTGACTCTTTTCATTTTGAGGTGTGTGATATGGAAATCACTTTAAAAGACTGATATATATTAATTTAAGGTCGCCAAGGAATTCAGCTATGTAATTCCTAAGTGAAAACTCAAGTCAGCTGTCAACCTTTTTATGGTGTTTTAATTACAAACAAGAGGAAGAAAAGTATTAGAGGGAGAGGGGGGGGAAGGGAGAGAAGGAAATAAGGCTTAAATACCCACTCTGCTTAGGCTGAGCCAAAGGCCCATGGCCCTGGATAGCCAAGGCAAAGAAAAGAGATCAGTCCCTATCACTCACGTGACCAAAATGGAGAAACAGTCTGTGGGCTCCTCCACTCCAAGCACCAGGCTCCAACAACCTCTCTCCCTCCACACAGGAAGTCCTGAGCACTCCTGAGCTGTCCTCTACTTCACTTCCTGTCTCTCACATGTGCCATGTGCCAATGGTGGCTCTAGCTTGACCTAGGACTGCCCAGAGGTCTGTCCTTTTTGCACATGTCTGTTGAAGGCCATATTCTCAAATAATTAAATCTTGAGTTTACATACATAAAAATAAAGCACATGGACTTTTTATTATTACTCATATTGACACACAAATGATTCATTAAATATAATAAAACCACTGAAAGATTAGATGATTTAATCATATGAAATGACATTTTTTGTCACAAATAAAGTAAACTCCTTTATTTGTAAGTAATTCAAAGAAAACCTCTAAGATGATTAGAGAAGCAAATTCCTTCTCTTGTTGGCATTATGTAATACTAAACATATAAATACTATTTTACATTTCTTTCTAAAGTATATCATTTTGGTCACTAGACAAAGATAAAAAAGTTAAAGCAATGCTTATAGATCCTCTGAAAAAATGATTCTTAGCCCTGTCTGCTCTCTTTCCCAAAAAGGATTCAATCTCACTACAGGTGCACAAATGTGCCATGTAGATTAGAAGGTCATTTTGTTTGTTTTCTTTTCTTTCTTTTTTTTAATGGGTTGCTGTGGCCAAAGGGCTCTTAACAAATACACTCCAATATTTCAAAGGATCTGTAGTTTTAGTGATATGGATAGTCCTCTCATGAAGAAAATCACAACTCATGTAGACAAGCTGATATAGATTGTAATCCATTTCTTCCAAAAATTCCATTTATAGAATCTACTCAAAAGACTTGGGTCTTTGCTTATGTTCTCTTAACACTATATGGATGCAGAAGTACATGCTATTATCTCTCTTTCCACTGAATCTTACCCTTATTACACAATCTGTCTATCTTTCTGGTCAAACTTCTTTATATGCATCCTTCATTCCATGCTTTTCCATCTTCTCTGGCAGGTTTCCTCCCCTATCAAAATCATTTTTTCAAACTTCAGTCTCCATCTATTGACTCCTATAACTTGTATAAACATGTCCAAGTCTCCTCTATATTTACACAAATTGAAGTAGAATGGAGTAGCCAGAACCAGAAGACATTATATACAATGATAACAATACTGTCCTGAACAACTGTGAATGACTGAGCTATTCCCCAAAATACAATGATCCAAACCAATCCCAAAGGAATCATGATTTTAAAAAATCTACTTCCAGAGAAGGAACTGATGGAATCTGAATACAGACTGAAGCAAATATTTTCACTTTCTTAATTTGTTTTATGTTTGAGTTTCCTTCCACAAAAGAATTAATATGAAAAAATGTTTTGCATTTGTACATGTAAAGTCTATATAAGTTTACTTACTATCTCAGTGGCTGGGGAGAAATAGGGTAGGAGAGAATTCAAGACTCGAAATTCTTATTTAAATGTAATTGAGGAAAAATAAAATAAAAATAATGTTAATGTATTATTGGTGTTTTTAAGATAAGTGAGACTTGAACATATTTGAAAGTAGTAGAAAGGGAACAATAAATAATGAGATCTTGTACATGGAGAAAGAAGGGAGGATTAAAAGGGAAATCTGATAGACAAAGAAGGAGTATGGAATCAATCAGACATGGAGAAGCTGAACTTGGCCAGGAAAAGGAAAAACTCATTATCAGAGAAAGGAAGAAAGAAGAGGAAAGTAGGTGATGATGTCAAAGTGTTTTGCTATGAAGAGAAAAGGAGAAGATAGAAAGGCTTCAATTTATTAGAAAAGTTTGTGACAAGGTACTCAGATATGAGAATGAGGTAAGGAAGAATCTTTGGAAGCTCAAGGAAAGGAAGGAATGGTTTGAAACATCCTATTTGGGAAATGAGTTAGTAGAAGTAAAATAACTGCCTTGCTGCAATGAGACACATAACTTTATGATGCAAACTATCGGAACTCAAATGTACTTACCATATCCTTCAGAGCATTCTAGTAGTGATTTCATCAGGCTAAAATTTTAGATATCAAATATATGCTGAGTAATTGTGCAAATTGAGGCAGCTGTTTATGTATAAATATAAGAATGGAGATGCCATACACCCTCACTTAATACAGTAAAAAAGAAAATATGAGGATACCTCAATTCTAGCAATCACCATAGTATATTAAGTATAAAAGAATTTTTCTAGTACCTCACCAAAATGAAAGGACTAGAGGGTTTTTGGTTTGGGGATAAAGGCAGATCATTCCACACAGGAAATATTCTTTCACTGAATGAATGAATCAAAAACATGTCTGGGTCTAAAAATAACTAAAGAAGTCGGTCAACCAAACCACAAAAGAAGAGTTCAAGTTTATGAGATTAGGATTTAAAAATAGATGTATGAAAGGGAATCAATTTCTTTGGGAGAAAGGAAGACTCTTTCTTCTTTTCCTTCATTTTCCTTTCCTGCCCTCTTAAATATGCAACTGGAAAGTATAGACCAGTAGCAGATATATATCCCGCTCTAATTAAAAATAGCAAAACATTAGAAGATAACTTATTCAGCTGGAATCACATTATAGACAAACAGATGCAGAAAGACAACTACTTTTGGAGGGAAGTAGCTTTGAGTAGCATGATTCCTTGTACCAGCCACGAATGTCACCTATTAACTCAAAAAGGGATGTCTATTCTATAAAGTTCCATGAGCTGTGGACTACCTCTTTGCCACAAGTGTATCCTACACAAAATTCTCATTATCATTCGACATTGAGTTGAGACCACTCTACCCATGGCTATAAAGTATATTTTGGGGAGAGCAAATTCCTGTGTTGTAGAGGGGATGTTTTATACCAACTCTTCTTACTATATCATCTTTGTAAATAAATTTTAAAGTGTTTAAAAAACTGCTGGCAACTTCACAGAAGCACAATGTAATGGGTTTAGAAAATACAGTACTAAAACTACAGCTCATTGAAGTAATTTTTTAGAACAGTCAGAGACTATGTAGTTGGATCATTGTTCCAGAGAAGATACTAAGCATTCTCCCACAGAGTTAACCCTAGAACCCATAATAGTGGTTCTTCTGGGTATCCACATGTCAATGCCAGTAAAAGTTGGGGGAAAGAATTCAAAGGAGGAAAGTATAAGGATTCCATACTATTATTTTCCATTTTTATTCTTTCTAACATTATACACAAGTGTTTCCTTCCTGTAAGCATCATCCTTTCATTTCACTTTTCTGTGGTTCAAATGCCATTATGTTCACAGATAGCATGTCTGTTAACAGCTTAAAGGAATGAAAGTACAACTTTTTTCTGAGAGGAGACAAAGGAAAATAGAAGGCACAGCAATCGCTTCTGTCCCATAATTTTCTAAAAGGTATGTCTCACTTCTATTCCATGTTTTCCAAAATGATTCTGTACTACTGGTTACTCATAACGATTCTCAAGGTCAGATTCTTCTTGAATAAAAATGTCTTATGTTAGATTGGAGAGTGTTTTGTAGTCGTCTTCAAATCGTTCCTGTGTTTGTCTTGGCAGATAGATTACTTAGTATTTTATATTGTCTAGGGTAATTTTGAATGGAATTTCACTTTCTAATTCTTGCTGCTGAGATGTGTTGGAAATATATAGAAATTTTGATAACTTATGTGGGGTTTATTTTGTATCCTGCAACTTTGCTAAAGTTGTTGATTATTTTGACTAGCTTTTTGGTGGATTCTCTAGGATTCTTTAAGTAGACCATCATATCATCCACAAAGAGTGATATCTTGTTATCCTTATTGCCTATTTTAATACCTTCAATTTATTTTTCTTCTCTAATGGCTATTGCTAGTGTTTCTAGTACAATGTTAAATAATAGAGGTGATAATGGGCATCCTTATTTCACTCCTGATCTTATTGGGAAGGCTTCTAGTTTATCCCCATTGCAGATGATGTTTGCTGATGGTTTTAGATATATACTGTTTATTATTTTTAGGAAATGCCCTTCTATTCCTATACTTTCTAATGTTTTCAATAGGAATGAGTGCTGTAGTTGGTCAAAGATATTTTTTCCATCTATTGAGATAATCATGTGATTTTTGTTGGTTTCCTTGTTAATATGGTCAATTATGTGAATGGTTTTCCTAATACTGAATGATCCTCGTATTCTTGGTATAAATCCCAATTGAACATAATGAATAATCTTCATGATCACCTGCTGGAGTCTTTTTGCTGGTATCCTATTTAAAATTTTGGCATCTATGTCCTTTAAGTAGATTGATTTGTAGTTTTCTTTCTCTGTTTTTGACCTGCCCAGCCTTGGAATCCTTACCATATTTGTGTCATAAAAGGGATTTTGTAGAACTCCTTCTTTGCTTATTCTGTCAAATAGTTTATATAATATTAGGATTAGTTGTTCTTTGAATGTTTGGTAGCATTCATTAGTGAATCCATCTGGTCATGGGGATTTTTTCTTAGAAGTTATTTAATGGCATGTTCAATTTCTTTTTTCTGATATGGGGTTATTTAGCTATTCTATTTCTTCTTCTGTTAATCTAGGCAATTTATATTTTTGTAAATATTTATCCATATCATGTAGAAATTGCCATATTTATTGCCATATATTTGGGTATAATAGTTTTTAATGATTGCATTAATTTCCTCTTCATTAGATGTGAGGTCTCCCTTTTCATCTTTGATACTGTTAACTTTCCTTTTTTTAATTAGATCAACTGATATTTTGTATATTTTATTTACTTTTACAAAGTACAAACTTCTAGTCTTATTTATTAAATCAATAGTTCTTTGACTTTCAATTTTATTAATTTATCCTTTAATTTTTAAGATCTCTAATTCTTTTCATGTGAGGATTTTTAATTTGTTCACTTAATAGTATTTTTTTATTTTGCATGTGCATTTCATTGAACTCTGCCCTCCCTAATTTGTTAATATCTGAACTCAAGGATATAAATTTCACCCTAAGAAGTGCTTTAACTGCATCCCATAGATTTTGAAATGATTTCTCATCATTTTAATTTTTTCAATGAAATTATTTATTGTTTTTATGATGTGTTTTTTACCTATTTTGGAGAATTGTATTATTTAATTTCCAATTCATTTTTTATTTTCCTCTCCATGTACCCTTATTAATTATTATTTTCATTGCTTTGTGATCTGAGAATGTTGCATTTATTATTTCTGCTCTTCTGCACATGTTTGCCATGTGTTTATGCCCTAATATGTGGCCAGTCTTTGTAAATGTACCATGTGCTACTGAAAAGTAAGTGTATTCCTTTTTGTCCCTATTTATTTTTCCCCACATATCTACTAACTCTAATTTTTCAAAGATTTCATTCACTTCTCTTACCTCTTTCTCATTTATTTTTTGGTTTCATATATCTAGTTCTGATATAGGAAGATCCAGGTCTCCCACTACTATAGTTTTTTCTATCTATTTCATCCTTGAGCTCCAATAGTTTCTCCTATAGAAATTTGGATGCTATGCCATTTGGTGCATACATGTTGAGTACTTATATTTCCTCATTGTCTATACTGCCTTTTATCAGGATGTAATTACCTTCCCTATCTCTTTTGACTAGATCTATTTTTACTTTGACTTTGTCAGATATCATGATTGTGATTCCTGCTTTCTTTTTATCACTTGATGCCCAATATATTCTGCTCCAACGGCTTACCTTTACCCTATGTATGTCTACCTACCTCATTTGTGTTTCTTGTAGACAATATGTGGTAGGATTTTGATTTCTAATCCCCTCTGCTATTTGCTTGCATTTTATGAGTGAGTTCATTACATTCACATTCAGAGTTATGATTATCAGCTTTTCATTTCCCAACATTTTGATTTCCACTCCTAGTCCTGCCCTTTCTTCTTTCACTGTTTCCTTCTATATAAGTGTTTTGTTTTTAATCTTCCCCTCTAATTCCTGACCTTATTTTACTTTCCTTTCTATCCCACTCTCTTCTTCTTTCCCCTTATTTTCTTTACAGTCTTTTTAAACTAACCCCAGCCTCTCCCTCCCTTGTATTGCTTCCCTCCCCACCAGTCAATTTGTTACCCTTCTACTTCCCTATAGGATGCAAATCAATTCTTTGTCCCCAATGGATTTGACTGTTCCACCCTCATTGAGCCAATTTCAATGCACATAAGTATTGAGTATTTCCTATCTCCAACTTCTTTGCCCTTCCAGTTTATTGATGCTCTCCCCCCTCTCATCATGTGCTTCTTTATGACATATAAATTTACCCCCTTTTGTTTCTTTCTTATTTCTCTCAGTATTAACCTCTTTCTTACCTCTAGTTTCTTACCTTGTGGGGAGTTTGAGGGGGCAACATGGAGCAATCCGGCTATGACTTGGCTGCCTGCACTGTGCTTCTCCTCCAGATGCCTTTATACTACCTGTATTCTAAGCCCCAAGCCTGGCACAGCTTTGCCAGCAAGTTTCTCCTTCCAGAATAGTGCCCTTACCTGTCCAGAACTTCCAACCACCACTGGAGGCTCAGTGCTGTAGGTGAAGGAGGAGTCCTGGGACCTTCCTTTTTCCTTCCTCTTAAACCTGTGTGTTCTAGAGTTCAGGCTTTTTGGGGGGCTTACCTTTTAATTTGGGTCCAGGAGGAGAGTTCCCTAACTCTGGCCTGTTATTAGATTTGGTTTTAAGTCCCCCCAAAACATTGTGTTTTTGTTTTGATGAGGAAGGGTTTGCAGAGATCTGAACTTTTGCTGCCCCTAAGCCACCATCTTGACTGTTTCAATCTTGGGTTTTCTTGGCAGAGATTTTGAAGTGATTTGCCATTTCCTTCTCCAGTTCATTTTATAGATGAGGATTGTGGGCAAACAGGATTAAGTGACTTGTCTGAGACCAGATTTAAATTCAGAAAGATGAGTCTATCTGGGGTGTCACCTAGTTGCTCCTATTCTCCTTTTACTGATAAGTAAATGGGGTGAAGAGGAGTTGAATAATTTGGCCGAGACCTAATAGCTAGAAAAGTTTAGAAGTGTTTTAGAACCTAATTTATCAATGTTCTTATTCAATATTCCTACTATTCTTGCTAATTGACTTGTTTAATCTTTCTGGTATTCTTTTTTTCCAAAATGGAAAAGGGTAATAAGATTTATGTTACTGGAACAGGGTTATTGTGAAAATACTCTGTAAGATTTAAAGTTCTCCAGGAATGTAGGTTATTACATTTGTTTCCATTATAGCAAGCACTGGAAATTTTATAGATAAGATGTTTCCGTTTGTAAGATTTCTCATGTCACATCAAATTCCACTGAACTTAATTCTAAAAGGTTAAGTCTTGATCCTTTAAAGATTGATACTTGACAAATGATGTTTGGTTGATTGATTGATAGCAGAGATTATTCTTTTAATTCCATTTATATAATGAGGTAAACTCAACAATTAGTCTAAGAGTTTAATTGCTGCCTCTATACAAGGTGTGATAATTCTTTGACATCTGTGAGATTACCAAGTTGGTAGTCATATTATCTCATTGTGACAGTTTGTAAATTGAACAACCTTTGATAATTTGTTTGATCACTCTTTAAGGGAATTTAATGGAATGAAAGTACTACTTTTATGAGTACACATCCACAATCTCTCTATGCTCTACATATGGCTTCTTCTACTTTTTACACTCTCTTTGCTTTGTTCCTTTTCTGGAATTCTCATATCTAGAATTTTCTATTCTTGAAAACACACAGGTTGGAAACTCCTATTGGAATAGAAGCTATAGTTACACATTTCATCATCAGGAAATTCATAATCCTTTGACATTGCATTAGAAGAGATTTCCAGGAATAGCTCTGAAATGGTGGAGTAGAAAAAGAGCACAGAGGAGCTCTCCCAACATTTCCATCAAAAAAAAACCTTTTAAATAGTGTGTCAACTGAATTCTAAATTGGAAGAGCCAACAAAAGGTTAGATTAATGTGTTCTTCCAGGAAAACAAAACATAGGAAGTCAGAAAGAGGTATCTATGACACAAGGAGAGGACTTCCCCAGAGCCCACATGAATAAAATATTAGTGGTGGGATAAGGTGGTAGAAATAGAATCAGCAGCTCTTTGGGAGCTCTCAAGTCAAAAATTGTAAGGTGACCTGGTACTGGTCAGAAAGAGATTATTAGGTATCCTATCCTAGCAGTGAATACAAGGCCAGATATTGTTCGACACCTCTATTGCCAAGGCTCGGTTCTGGTTCATAATTTTATGACATAAAAGGAGCACTTTCCATGAAGAGAGTGTATAAACCCTAAAGGGAAGTATTCTTCCAGTCCAAAGGGATCAGGGACATTGAAGAACAGTATATATTCTGGTCTCAAGAGAGGAAGGGATCTGAGAAGCAATATGTATTGTCATTCCAAAGGTTTAGGACCCCCTCCCAAGATAAGGACCAGAATGCAGGTCAAGAAAGGAATGATAACACGACACCTCAAATCATACTTCCTTGGAAGCACAAAAAATTCCCCCAATCCCCATAAGTAGTCCTAAAGATAGCAGTATGGAAAATATTCAGTCTAACATTTGATATATTACCCCTTTAATTCCCAAATCTAGAACAAAGCCCAAAATTAACATGAAGTTACAAATCAAGAAATTGAATAGAATAATAAGTATACACACACAAAAAAAAAAAGATTATGACCGTAAAAATCTACTAAGGTAACAAGAAAGATCAAGAAACAAACTCAAAAGAGGATAATGAAATGAGAATGCATACATGCAAAGTCTCAAAGAAAATGTTAATTGGACATAAGACTAAGAAGAATTAAGGGAAGAGCTAAAAAATTATTTTCAAAAGCAAAAAGAGGTAGAGGAATTTTTTTTTAACTCAAAGAAAAGAAATAAAAATTTGAAAAGGCAATTGATAGCTACATCAAAGAGGTACAAAAAATACTGAAGAAAATTAAAAAAAAAACTTTATATAGAATTGCCCCAATGGAAAAAGAATTACAATAATTCACCCTTGAATATAACACCTTATAAACATAATTACCCAAATAGGAAAAGAGAAACAAAAATTAACTGAGAAAAATATTTAGAAATTAAAATTAGGCAAATACAATAAAATGACTCCATAGGAAAATAAGAAACAAGAAACAAAGTAAAAATGAATGAAAAATATAAGAAAATATGAAATATGTCATTAAAAAACAACATGGAAAACATATTGAAGAGAAATATTTTAAGAATTACATTCACCTGAAAGTCATGATCAAAGAAAAAGCCTAGATGTCATATTACAAGAAATTATCAAGGAAAAAATGGCTTAATGTTCTATATTCGTGGAGGAAAATGGAAGAAAAAGATCCCAAAATGAAAACTCCCAGGAATGTTAGAGCCAAATCCCTGATCTGGTGGATCAAAGAAAAAAATACTTAAAACATCAAAAAAAAAAAGAAAGAAAAGAAAAGAAACTCTTCAAATTCTTTGGACTCAAAGTAAGAATCAAACATGATTTAGCACCTTCCACATAAAAGAGGAAGAGGGATTGAAATATGATATTACAGAAAACAAAATAGCAAGGCTTACTACCAAAAATAACTATTGAGAAATTTTTCAATAGAAAAAATGATTTTTTACTGAATCATGGACTTTTCTTATGAAAAGATCAGGACTATACATTCAAATAAAACATCCAAGAGAAGTATAACAAGTTAAAGAAAACAGAGATATCATAAAGGACTGAATGAAATTAAACTGTCTACCATTTTATATGGGAAAATGCTACTGGTGTCACCTAAGAAATTTATCATTATTAGGGGAGTTAGAAGGATTCTTTTGCATTTGAAGAATTCTACAAAAATATAGAATATGGGAATGAATTACATTGAGATAATCTTTTTAAAAATGGACAAGAAATTATAAAATTGAAAGTCAAAGATCTATCGATTTAATAAATAAGACTAGAAGCTGACACTTTGAAAAAACAAATAAAATTGACAAAGTACTAGTCAGTCTAATTTTAAAAAGGAAAGAAAAAAACCAAATTGACAGTATCCAAGATGAAAAGGGAGACCTCACCTCTAATGAATAAGAAATCAAGGCAATCATTAAAAACTACTATGCCCAATTATATGGCAAAAAAATATGGCAATCTAAGTGATATGGATGAATACTTACAAAAATATAAATTGCTTAGACTAAAAGAATAAGAAATAAATTACCTAAACAACCTCATATCAGAAAAAGAAATTGAACAAGCCATCAAAGAACGCCCTAAGAAAAAAAAAATCCCCAGGTGCAGAAGGATACATGAATGAATTCTATCAAACATTTAAAGAACAGCTAACCCTAATACTATACAAACTATTTGACAGAATAAGCCAAGAAGGGGTTCTACCAAATTCTTTTTAAGACACAAACATGGTACTGATCCCAAAGCCAGGCATTTTAAAAACAGAGAAAGAAAACTATAGGCCAATCTCCCTAATGAATATAGATGCAAAAATCTTAAATACAATACCCATTCCTATTGAAAACACTAGAAAGTATAGAAATAGAAGGGCCTTTCCTAAAAATAATAAACAGTATATACCTAAAACCATTAACAAACATCATCTGCAATGGGGAAAAACTCGAAGCCTTCCCAATAAGATCAGGAGTCAAACAAGGATGCCCATTATCACCTTTATTGTTTAATATTGTACTAGAAACACTAGCAGTAGCAATTAGAGAAGAAAAAGAATTTGGAGGTATTCAAATTGGCAATGAGGAGACCAAGCTGTCACTCTTTGTGGATGATATGATGATTTACTTAAAGAATCCTAGGGAATCAACCAAAAAGCTCATCAAAATAATCAACAACTTTAGCAAAGTTGCAGGATACAAAATAAACCCACATAAATCATCAGCATTTCTATATATCTCCAACCCAGTTCAGCAGCAAGAATTAGAAAGAGAAATTCCATTTAAAGTCACCTGAGACAATATAAAATACTTTGGAATCTATCTGCCGAGACAAACACAAGAACTATATGAACACAACTACAAAACACTCTCCACACAATTAAAACTAGATCGAAACAACTGGAAAAACATTAACTGCTCATGGATGAGTTAATATAAAAAAAAAATTACCATCCTACACAAACTTATCTATCTACTTAGTGCCATAACCATTGAACTACCAAACCATAACGAAGTTCATTTGGAAGAATAAAGGGTCAAGGATATCCAGGGAAATAATGAAAAAAAAAAAATACAAAGGAAGGTCACCTTGCAATCCTAGATCTCAAACTATATTACAAAGCAATGGTCATCAAAACAATTTGGTACTGGCTAAGAGACAGAAAGGAGGATCAGTGGAATAGACTTGGGGTAAATGACCTCAGCAAAACAGTCTATGACAAATCCAAAGACCCCAGCTTTTGGGACAAAAATCCAGTATTTGATAAAAATTGCTGGGAAAATTGGAAGACAGTGTGGGAGAGATTAAGTTTGGATCAACACCTCACACCATACACCAAGATAAACTCAGAATGGGTGAATAACTTGAATATAAAGAAGGAAACTATAAGTAATTTAGGTGAACACAGAATAGTATTCATGTCAGACCTTTGGGAAGGGAAAGATTTTAAAACCAAGCAAGACTTAGAGACACAAAATGCAAAATAAATAATTTTGACTACATCAAATTAAAAAGGTTTTGTACAAACAAAACCAATGCAAACAAAATTAGAAGAGAAGCAACAAATTGGGAAATAATCTTCATGACAAAAACCTCTGACAAAGGTCTAATTACTCAAATTTATAAAGAGCTCAACCAGTTGTACAAAAAATCAAGCCATTCTCCAACTGAAAAATGGGCAAGGTACATGAATAGGCAATTTTCATTTAAAGAAATCAAAACTATTAATAAGCACATGAAAGTGTTCTAAATCTCTGATAATCAAAGAGATGCAAATCAAAACAACTCTGAGGTATCACCTCACACCTAGCAGATTGGCTAACATGACAGCAAAGGAAAGTAATGAATGCTGAACAGGGTAAGGCAAAGTAGGGACACTAAATCATTGCTGGTGGAGTTGTGAACTGATCCAACCATTCTGGAGGGCAATCTGGAACTATGCCCAAAGGGCAATAAAAGACTGTCTGCCCTTTGATCCAGCCATAGCACTGCTGGGTTTGTACCCCAAAGGGATAATAAGGAAAAAGGCTTGTACAAGAATATTCATAGCTGCATGCTTTGTGGTGGCCAAAAATTGGAAAATGAGGGGATGCCCTTCAATTGGGGAATGGAATGGCTGAACAAGTTGTGGTATATGTTGGTGATGGAATACTATTGTGCTAAAGGGAATATTAAAGTGGAGGAATTCCATGGAGAATGGAACAATCTCCAGGAAGTGATGCAGAGCGAAAGGAGCAGAACCAGGAGAACATTGTACACAGAGACTGACACATTGTGGTACAAGAGAAGGTAATGGACTTCTCCAGTAATGGCTTTACAATGTCCCTGAACAACCTGTAGCGATCTATGAGAAAAAAAAAATAAAACAAAAAATAAATATCCTCAAGCAGAGGACAAACTGAGGGAGTAAAAACACCGAGGAAAAGCAACTGCTTGACTACAGAGGTTAAGGGGACATGATGGAGGAGAGACCCTAAATGAGCACCCTAATGCAAATACCAAGAACAAGGAAATGGGTTCAGAGCAAGGACACATGTGATACCCAGACTTATTGCGCATCGGCTAGGGGAGGGGTGGCGGGGGGTGCAGGGGTGGAGAGGAAAAGAAAATGATCTGTTTCCAATGAATAATGTATGAAAATGACCAAATAAAATAATGTTTTAAAATCTTAAAAAAAAATGGACAAGTAAGAGGGGGCAGCTGGGTAGCTCAGTGGATTGAGATCCAGGCCTAGAGATGGGAGGTCCTCGTTTCAAATCTGGCCTCAGACCCTTACTAGATATATGACCCTGGCAAGTCACTTGACCTCTATTGCCTAGCCCTTACCACTCTTCTGCCTTGGAACCAATACAACATATTGGTTCCAATGCACGAGGTAAGTTTTTTTTTTTTTTTTAATGGATAAGTAAGAAAAAGAAGGGAGATGGAAAGGGAAAATGAGGAAAATGGTCTCACATAAAGGAAACACAAAAGGAAGGATTTTTACAATACAAGAGAAGATGGGGGAAGTTGGTGGAAGCAGCGATGACTGAACCTCACTCAATCTAATATAGCACAAAGAAAGAAACATAAATATACATACTGAATTTGTAATATAAATCTGTATTAACCAACATGGAAGTAGTAAAAAAAAGGAAATAATAGAAGAAGGGATGCCAAAAAGAACAGTAGATAAAAGGTAAAAAAAAACATAATAGACTTTAAAGGAGGGACAGGGAAAATAGAAAAAGATAAACTGAAGAAAATAAGATAGAGGGAGATGTACAGATGATAATTGTCAATGTGAATGATACAAACCATCAAAGAATTCCTCAAAAAATCCCCTTCACCAGATGGATTTACAAACGAATTCTACCATACATTTAAGAAATAATTAATCCCAATACTATATAAACTATTTTACTGTCTTTTGTACTTTTATTCCCAGTATTGAGCACAGTGCTTGACATATAGTAATTGTATAAAAAATGATCATTTACCAAGTGACTTTCCTCCCATCTCCCTGAAACCTTTGGTGTCTCCAATTAAAGCACATGGTCTTACCTTAATAATACCAAATCAAAGGAGTCATTGCTTTCTATACAGGCAACTCTTTTAATAGTTCTTGAAAGCCTCTTCTGTTCCAGCAATGTGTATGAACAATATTTTATTTTTTAATTTTTATTTAATTAATTTAGAACATTTTGCCATGGTTACAAGATTAATGTTCTTTCCCTGCCCTCACCCAAACCCCCTCCCAATGCCAACACACAATTCCTCTTGGTTTTACATGTGTCATTGATCAAAACCCATTTCTATACCATTAATATTTGCACTAGGGTGATCATTTAGAATCTATATCCCAAGTCATATCCCCATTGACACTTGTGATCAGGCAGTTGTTTTCTTCTGTGTTTCTATTCCTACAGTTCTTTTTCTGACTGTAGATAGCATTCTTTCTCATGAGTCCCTCAGAATTGTCTTGAATGATTGCACTGCTGCTAATAGAGAAGTCCATTACATTCTATTCCACAGTTTATCAGTCTCTGTGTACTTTGTTATTCTGGTTCTGCTCCTTTCGTTCTACATCAATTCCTGAAGGTCATTCCAGTTCACATGGAATTCCTTCAGTTTGTTATTTCTTTGAGCAATATAGTATTTCATCACCAATAGGTACCCTAATTTGATCAGTCATTTCCCAATTGAAGGGAATCCCCTCATTTTCCAAATTTTTGCCACCACAAAGAGTGCAGCTATGGATATTTTGGTACATCTTTTTTTTTTTTTAGCTCTTTAGGGTACAAACCCAGCAGTGCAATGGTTGAATCAAAGGGCAGAAATCTTTTAGCAACCTTTGGGCATAGTTCTAAATTCACTTCCAGAATGGCTGGATCAATTCACAACTCCAAAAGCAATTTATTAATGTCCCAATTTTGGCACATTCCCTCCAACATTCATTACTTACCTTTGCTGTCATTTAAGCCAATATTCTAGGTGTGAGGTGGGTACCTCACAGTTTTTGATTCGTATTTTTTGTATTTGTATTTGTATTTGATTTGTATTTCTGATTATAAGAGATTTAGAACATGTTTTCATGTGTTTTTGATAATGTTGATTCTTTATCGGAAAATTGCCTATTCATGTCCCTTACTCATTTATAAATTGGGTAATGTTTTGAATTTTTTGTAAAATTGATTCAGTTCTTTATAAATTTGAGTAATTAGAAGTTTGTCAGAGTTTTTTGTTATGAAGATTTTTTTTTCCAATTTGTTGCTGTAATAGAGTGGTCAGGAACCAATTTTAGAAAGGTCTAAGAGAGAGAGGAGGCAGATAAAAGGAAGCACTACTACCTCTATTAGGTAGGACTATACAAGGGAAACATAGAGGTTTTGACCAAGGTTCAGAGCTGAAAGATAAGGAGGAAATCACCTTCAGTTTCTGATTTCTAGTTTCTTCCTTTGATAGAGATTATCCTCATTCCTCTAGAACATTAGGTGAAAAAGGATGTTCAGTTTCTTCAAAATAATAAGGTCTCTTTATTCTTTGGAGTATACAGGAATGTGGGGTTTAGGATAGAGGTAAAAATAGATATCCCTAACTACTGTTAATCCTAAATTTCTCCTCATGGGTTGATGGCTCAGGTCTAGGAACCTGAGTCCCTGGAAAGATGTAGAGTCAGGCTTTTGGATTTTTCCTGATCTAGAGAAATTATAGATTATAGTCCCCTCATTACCTATTTTAATACCTTCAATTTCTTTTTCTTCTCTAATTGATACTGCAGTTGTTTTGAGTACAAATTTTAATAATACAGGTGATAACAGGCATCCTTGTTTCACTCTTGATTTTAATGGAAAGGCTTCTAATTATCCCCATTGCAGATGATACTTGGTGATGGTTTTAGATTTATACCATTTATTAATTTTAGGAAAGACCCTTCTATTCCTCTAATTTTTAGTGTTTTCAATGGGAATGAGTTGTATTGTGTCAAAGGCTTTTTCTGCATCTATTGAGATCATGTGATCTTTGTTGGTTTGCTTATTGATATGGACAATTATGTGAATGGCTTTCCTAATATTGAACCATCCTTGCACTCCTAGTATAAATCCCTTCTGATCATAATGAATAACAATTGGGATCACTTGCTGGAGTCTTTTTGCTAGTGTACTATTTAAGATTTTTGCATCTCTGTTCATTAAGGAGATTGGTTTATAGTTTTCTTTCTGTTTTTGACCTGTCTGGCTTTGGAATCAGTACCGTATTTGTGTCATAAGAGGAATTTGGTAGAACTCCTTCTTTGCTTCTTCGGTCAAATACTTTGTATCGTATTAGGATAAGTTCTTCTTTAAATGTTTGATAGAATTCACTTGTGAATCCCTAGTGCCCTGATGATCTTTATTTAGGGAGTTCTTTGATGGCATGTTCAATTTCTTTTTCTGATATGGAATTATTTAAGTATTCTATTTTTTCTTCTTTTAATCTAGGCAATTTATATATTTGTAAATATTCATCCATATCACATAGATTGCCATATTTATTACCATATAATTAGGCAAAATAGTTTTTAATGATTGTCTTAATTTCTACTTCATTAGAGATGAGTTTTCCCTTTTCATCCTTGATAATGTTAATTTGGTTTTCTTCATTCTTCTTTTATTTGATTGACCAGTACTTTGTTTTATTTTCTTTTTCAAAATATCAGATTCTAGTCTTATTTCTTAATTCAATAGTTCTTTAACTTTCATTTTTACTCATTTTTCCTTTACTTTTTAGGTTCTCTAATTTAGTTTTCATCTGATGAATTTTTTTATCTTTCAAGTTTTTTAATTTGCATTTCCACTTCATTGACCCCTGCCCTCCCTAATTTGTTAATATATGGACTCAAGGATATCAATTTCCCCCTGCATACTGCTTTGACTGCACCCCATAGGTTTTAAAAGGATGTCTCATCATTGTCATTTTCTTCAATGAAAGTATTAATTGTTTCTATGATTTGTTCTTTAACTAACCAGTTTTGGAGAAATGTATTGTTTAATTTCCAATTAATTTTTTATTTACCTCTCCATGTACCCTTACTAATTATTATTTTCATTGCATTGTGATCTAAGATGTTGCATTTATTATTTCTGTTCTTTTGTACTTGTTTGCAATATTTTTATGCTCTAGTACATGATCAGTCTTTGTGAAGTACAATGTGCAGCTGAAAGGTAGGTGTATTCTTTTTTGCCTCTATTTATTTTTCTCCACATATCTAATAACTCTAATTTTTCTAAGATTTCATTCATATCTTTTACCTCTTTCTTATTTATTTTTTTATTTGATTTTTCTAGATCTGATAGAGGAAGGTTCAGGTCTCCCACCAGTATCATTTTACTATCTATTTTCTCCTTCAACTCCTCTAATTTCTCCTTTAAAAAATTTCAATGCTATACCATTTGGTGTGTACATGTTGAGTACTGATATTTCCTCGTTGTCTATACTGCCTTTCATCAGGATATAATTACCTTCACTATCTCTTTTAATCAGATCTACTTTTACTTTGGCTTTGTCATATCTGACAAAGCCAAAGAAAAAATAGGTCTGAATGACTCCTGCCTTTTTCTCATTTGAAGCCCAATAGATTTTGCTCCATCCTTTGACCCTTACCCTGTGAGTGTCTACCTTCCTCACAACTGTGTTTCTTGTAGACAACAGATGGTATGCTTTCTTTTCATGGATGTGATTCATCCCATTCACATTCAGTGTTATGATTGCCAGTTGTGTATTCCCCAACATTTGCTATCCTATCCAAGGTCTGCCCTTTCTTCTTTTGCTATATCCTTTTAAACCAGTGGTTTGCTTTTAATCAGTCCCCCTAATGCCCATCCTTATTATACTTCCCTTTCCTCCTCCCCCCATTTTGTTCCCTTCTTATTATTTTTATGTTCTATTATGTTCCCTCCTCCCTCTCTTTCCCTCCATTTTTGTACTTCCCCATCCCACTGTACCCCTTTATTTTTCCCCTTCTCACTTTCCCTGTAGGGTAAGATAGAATTTGATATCCCAAATAAATCTAGATGATCTTCCCTCTCAAAATTGATTCCACTTAGAGTAAGCTTTAAGTATTACCTATTAGCACTCTCTTCCTCACTGTCTTACAATAGTATTTCCCCCTCCCCTTCTCATGCACATCTTTGTGTGATATAGATTATCCTATTTTATTCCTCCATGTTTGTCTTGGTGCCATCTTCTATTCCCCTCTCCCCATTTATTTTATTGCATATCATCTTAGACCACTTATTACAACAATCTCTACATATTGGAAAATGGAGATTTGAACCCTAGACTTAAGTCCTTGGTACTTCCCCAAATTCCCTATAATCTCACCTGAGTCCCCACCTGGGCAAGATCACAATTAGATTTAAACTGGCAGTAACACCTACCTCAATCTCTTCTAGCTCTTCTATGCTCTCTCTCTCTCTGCTCTTCCATTTTGCAATGATGTAATAAGTAAGCTAAGATCAGGGTTTTTGAATGAGCTAATCAGCCCAAGGCATGTGGTTTTCTTATTTATATTTTCTTTATTCCTTGATTTCAAATAATCATTAATGAACTTCTAAATATAATACTTTTATTACTAGAGACTAATTTAAATTTTACAATATAAATCATTCTTCTAATTACTATAATGAATATAATTTTTGAGAGTTACACATAACCTTTTTCCATGTATAAACAATTTGATCTTATTGAAGCTGCTAGAGAAGAAATTTTAAATAAAAACCTTTTTTTTTCTTTCCCCTCTCTTTGTTATTTACCTTTTCATGTTTCTCTTGATTCTTGTGTTTGGATATCAAACTTTCAATTTAGTTCTAATCTTTTCTTTGCACATACTTGAAAATCTTCTATTTTGTTAAATACCCATACTTTCCCCTACAAATATATAATCAGTTTTGATGAATAGGTGATCCTTGGTTGAAGACCAATTCTCTTGTATTTCTGAATATCACATTCCAAGCCTTGAGGTCCTTTAGTGTTGAAGCTGCCATATCTTGTATAATGCTGATGGTGCTCCATGATATCGGAATTTTATCTTTTTGGCTTCTTGTAAAATTTTCTCTTTAGCTTGGAACCTCCTGAATTTGGCAATTAAATTCCTGGGGGTTGTCTTTTGAGGATAGTAGAGGGTGTTCTATCAAAGTCTATTTTGCCTTCTTCAAGAACATCAGGGCCAATTTTTCTTTATTTCTGTGTTTTCAGGTAAACCAATGGTTCTCAAGTTGTCTCTTCTCAATCTGTTTTCCAAATCATTCATTTTTTCAATGAGATAGTTCATTTTTTCTTCTATTTTGTCAATCTTTTGACTTTGCTTTATTAATTCTTGATGTTTTGTGAGATCATTGGCTTCCAATTGCCCAATTCTCATTGTTAAAACTGGTTTTCTGCTATAATATTTTGATTTTATGATACAATCTTTTGATTTTCCTTTTTGGTTTGATCTATCCTGCTTTTCCTGTCATCTAGCTGTTTAATTTTGGTCTCCAATTGGGAGTTCCTATCTTTTAAATTGTTATTTTTTAACTATTTCCCACTTTTCTTGCCAAAACTCTCCCATTTTTCTAATGAGTTCTGATTTAAATTCTTCAAGAGTTTGTGGCCAATTTCCATTTTTTGGAAGGTTTGGATGCACATACTTTTTTTTTTCATTTTCTGCTATTTCCTCTGTAGTCTGGACTTTTTCTCCATAAAAATTATCCAGGGTCAATGCCTTCTTCTTGTTTTTCTTGGTGTTTGGAAGTTGTTTTTCCTGGGCATTTTTTTGGCCATCATTATGCTAGTTTTTCCTTCCCTTTCCAGTCAGAAATCTGAGGGAGGAGAGAAGGCTCCCTGTGTATAGAGCTAAGGAGTGTAGATTTTGCCTGAGGCTAGCTCTCGAGTCTTCATAGTTTCTACTGTCTACTGCCTGATCTTTGGACCTAAGGTCTTCACTCTTCAGCCTATTGAGGTCACATGTCTAGCTTCTCTCAGGGTTAGGTCCTTGGTGGTCTTAGTCAGCTGTCAAGGACCTAGATGTGCCCCCCACTCACTCACTGATTCTAAATAGCTGCCTCTGACTATAGGTAGGGTTGGGGGATGGTTGATTACTTCACATTTTGGTGCTATTTCACCCCCTTATGGTGCAGAAATGTCCAAGTTCCATGTACCTTCAGTGCTACTCTGTACTGTGTAGTCCCTTCGTTCATATGAATTTGGTTTTTTGGGCCTTTTGATGTAGTCTATATAGGTAGGTGAGTTCTGGGACTTCAGCCATGTTAACACAGAAGTCCCATTCAAACAATTTTATTTTAAAAGGAACATATAGAATGGAAGAAATTATAAATAGGACCTAACAGCACAGGAATTTTACTATCACAATGTTCATCCTGGTTTGGCTCATTAATGATCGATATATTTAAAAGACTTAGATTTTTTTCATCTTAGTTTGGTACATTGGTAAAGGATTGCAGCTCCTTTTTCTGCCTTGGGCATGACATATTGCAAAAAGTAACTATCATAGGTCTCTCAGGATTAGACTGAAGTTCTGAGTAGAGTTGATTTCCTAGCATCATTTTGGATTTTATTTTCTCTTTCAGTACCAGAACACCTTTTGTAGCAAAATAGATTGTCACCTATAAGTTTATATTATTTCTGTGTGTTTGTACCACCAGTACTTGAACAATCAATCTTGTAATTTTATCAAGCAGGTATGGATATTTGTCTAGGAACAGATTTTTATAATGCCAAAATCCCACAAGACATTTTAAGATGTGCCTTGAACTTTCTAGAAATTTCCCTAGAAGAGTGGCTAAAAAGAGATCATTTATTAAAAAATGTGGATATAAGTTCCCATGAATCATCAATTCTGAAGAAATTGCATTTGCCTATTCCTACTATAATCATTAATCTGAACAATGCATGAAGCTTTAGTATCCATAAGTATACTATATTATTATCATTAAATTTTAAGAAGGCACTGAGTTAGGATGGATTTGTATACTATGGTCACACTTTTGCTTTCCATCTTTCATGTAGTCACCATATTTTAAAATATTTTGAGCAAGCAGGGATGTCTGCTTATATTAAAATCTGGAAAGATAAGAGATTCCTTTAAAAATGACCTCCTTCAAATGTCATAAAAATTTTATGTCAGCAGTTTTACTTAGTTTAGTTTTCTGTCAGTATTAATCATTCCTGTGTGTTTAGAATACAGTTGGGATCATTCCATTGTTGCATATTTTAAAATAAAGACAACATGAAAAGACACACAAATCCTTTGAAAACTCTTACCCATTTAGTACATTAACCTAATCAGTTCTCTTGGGTTAAGTCTTTACTCTGCTTCAACACCCATTGAAGATAGACATACTTTATTCTTCACCATCATCCAAAAGGTCACTATGCCTAACATCCAATATCTAAAATCCTGAAAAATAATCAAATATTAGATTCTGTACAATAATACATGTTTTTTAATTGAATGAACAATAGTTATAATGTCATATTTATCTTATTACATTAGAATCTGTTTCATATTACTTGTAACATATATTTTTTTCCTGGTGATATCCATGAAATTATTGTTATGTCCATGGCTTTTTAAATTATTTTCTATGAGTTTCTGGCTATCTCTATCATTCTACTGCAACAGAGATTCATGGGACATGTAGATAAAAAGTTCTTCCCAACTCATGTTAGTACAAAAGATGTAGCAAAAATAATCCAGATCAAGGTGTTAAAGATGAATGGGGAGATTTCAGGCACAGTATCCCTCTAATTCTATATTGCCAGTCCACATCAGTATTATCTTATCTGGATTCCTGGATTTCAAGGAATTTTCTACATTACATATAGAGGCATATATACAAATATATATCTAAACATTTCTATATATATTATTATTTTACATAAATGCAATTTATGCAAACATATATAAATAAAATTATACAAACATTCACATTATGAAAATTATATTTTATGTAAATAATTTTGAAAAAATCATTCCAGAAAAATTAAAAAGTTTATTATGCAAAGCAGAAATTATACAATAAGATGCTATTTGAAGTGGGCATAATAAATGGTGGTGGAAAGTTGAGAAATATCTCTAAGTTGATTCCCAAGGGTCAGCAAATACTCTGCTCAGTAGAGTCCTGTGTTGAATAATGATGTTTATATTTTCACTAATTGTTCAGGAAGGGGTAGTAACTTTGGTATGGAGGGCCTGTCGTGCCCTCCTAGGGCAGCTCTCCCGCCTCTGACCCCCACCTGACACCCAGCTCTCACTTGTGGCTCCTAGTAGCTGCTAGCATGCAGCAGCGGCCACACCCCAGGCAATGGCTTCAACAGGCCGGCTAAACCTTGTGAGAGTAGCCATCGGTCGTAGACCCCTGGTGAACCAGGGCCATGCTCACCCAGCATGTGAAGACTGCTTCGGCTGAATAAATGGAAGAAACCAACAAGAAGTTTCAACGGCTGAGATGGCGACACAGCAAAGCACTGTGGAGTGCTTAGGGTGTGTTGGAGCACAAAGGACAACACGGCCATCCAATGCAGCTGAGGAAGTCTCCAGGTGTAACGACTTTTCGTGCCAATGGACCCAGAGTGGGACTGTCTCTGTGCATCAACTTTTCCACTTAAATCTCTTTCACGTACAAGTGTCTTTGTGCACACTCATCTGTCTTGGACTTCAAAGTCACATGAGGGTAGACCATATATGAAAAATGCACAAAGACAATTGTTATTCTCGGTTACTGAGAGACTACTATTAAGGCTGATGGCAAATGTGTCATTGAGGGGGAAAGTAAACTGTCTCATAAGCATACATCTACTAGATTGGAAATGAAAATAATTACAAAACATGGGGGGCAAAATTTGTCATCAATAATATATGTGAACTAGTTCCTTCTGAGGCTAGAGCCAAGATGGTGGAGTAATGCAAGCAGCTCTGGGCCACCATAAGAATCCTCTCCAACCAAGATTAAAATATGATGACAAGATGAATACAGGAGTGAAAGAACCAATAATGAGGCAGAGTGAAACAACTTTTAAGGAAATAAAAACCCAAAAGGTAGGCAAAGAACATCTGGAACAATTGGGTGACAGGCAAGCAGAGCTAACAAGAAGCTGTAGCAAACAAGGAAGAACAAGCCACACCCCACTACCTGTAAGAATTAAAATTGTGTGGCCAAATGTAATAATTAAAAATTTGGTTTGACAAAGATAATGATTTTTTTTAAAAGAACTATTCTGGTTGCCATTTATAAAAGTTAAAGTTAAACTATGAATCAGTAGGCTATTAGTAGCTGATAATAATTTAAATGAATATAAATATAGTAAAAGGAAAGAAATATATGAGGCAAGTAGAAAATATTCCCTAGCCTAACACCCCAGATCCTATCTAAAGAAATTCACCTTCCTCTCTGACAAAATTCTGGATCTCCACGTGGAAGTCCAGTAGCCTCTTCAACAAGGGTCTCACCAGTGTAAGCCTCTTGTTTTAGTTTGAGTCACAATGCCAAATCTATGCAGTGTCGAAAGCTTCTTTAGCCCAAATCACCAATGCCGAATGTTTGTAAAGTGCCTTCCAGAAAGAATTACAGGAAAAAAAAAAACTCCTCTACAGGCAAATTCCTCCTAAAACACCTCTTCTGGTGTCCTTGGGCTGGCTTTTTATAAACAGTTTCTCCATATCACTTCCTGTCTCTATACCACTTCACATAAACCAATCACAGCCTCCAATTTGGTTAGCACTTCCTGGGAGTTAGAGGGGGGGCAGTGCTTGTGCCCTTTTATGGCATAAACTTTCTTTTTTAGTAACTTACTAAGTGTTAAGTGAGAGTATATTTAGTTCTTGATTGATTAACTTAAAATAGACAAATGAAGTAAGAATTCCCTTTCACACACCCCACATCTGCTGTCCAAGGTTCAGGACCCAAGTCCAAGCCTACCATCCAGATCCTGAACAGAACAGAAAAGACCTCCAGGCCTTAATGAGGAGAAAAAGGAACAGAAACAGGAGAACACTGAACACAGAGACTGATGCCCTGTGGCACAATCAAAGGTAATAGAATTTTCTACTAGCATTAATGCAATGACCCAGAATAATCCAGAAGAATTTAGGAGAAAGAATGCTATCCACATCCAGAGAAAGAAATGTGGAAGCAGAAGTGAAGAAGAAAACCATATGATCAATCATGTATCTCAATGAGGATATGATTAGGGTTTTGATGTTAAAAGATCACTCTATTGCAAATATGCGTAACATGAAAATAGGTATTGAGCAACGATATGTCTATAACCCAGTGGAACTGCTTGTCAACTCTGGAAGTGGGGAGGGAAGGGGGCAAGGAAATGTCATGAATCATTTAATCATTGAAAAATGTTCTAAATAAAAAAATTAAAACAAAAAATAATATATTAATTAGTCTTGTGTTGTGTTGATTGCAAACACCTTAGTAAAGGATGCTGGCTGAATAAATGAGCACAAAAAAGGTTACAATGAAGTAGACTTTATCCACTGACACAAAGAGAGGTTGCTACTCTACATTTGGAAAAACTATTAAATAAGTGTATAAAAGAACAGAATCAAGGAATATTCCTTAAAACTTAACTACAATTTGGAGCCAAGGTTTGAAGCCTCTTTGACAATTTATTTTTTTTATTTGGTAAATTTCAAATATTATTCCTTGGTTACAAAAATCATATTCTATTAATCCCTTCCCTCCCCCAACCCTTCCAATAGCTGATGCGCAATTCCACTGAGTATTACATGTGTTCTTGATCAGAACCTATTTCCATGCTGTTGACATTCATACTAAGATCTTCATTTAGAGTCTACATCCCCAATTATATCCCCCTCGACCTATGAAATCAAGCAGTTGTTTTTCTTCTGGGTGTTACTCCCACCGTTTTTCCTCTGAATGTGGAGAGCATTCTTTCTCATAGATCCCTTCAAGTGGTTCAGGATCACTGCATTGCCACTAATGTAGAAGTTCATTACATTCGATTGTACTACAGTGTATCAGTCTCTATGTACAATGTTCACCTGGATCTGATCCATTCACTCTGCACCAATTCCTGGAGATTGTTCCAGTCTCCATGGAATTCTTCCACTTTAATATTCCTTTGATCACAATAGTATTCCATCACCATCATATACCAAAATTTGTTCAGCCATTCCCCAATTGAAGGGCATCCCCTTTTTTTCCAATTTTTTTGCCACCACAAAGAATACAGCTATGAATATAATTGTACATGTCTTTTTCCTTATTATCTCTTTGGGGTACAAACTCAACAGTGTTGTGGCTACAACAGATGGCTGGCAGTCTTTTAGTGCCCCTTGGGCATAGTTCCAAATTACCCTCCAGAATGGTTTGATCAATTCACAACTCCACCAGCAATGCATTAATGTCCCGACTTTGCCACATCCCCTACAGCATTCATTAATTCCTGGTGCTGTCATGTTAGTCAATCTGCGAGGTGTGAGGTGATACCTCAGAGTGCCTTTGATTTGCATCTCTCTGATTAAAAGAGATTTAGAACCCTTTTTCATGTGCTTATTAATAGTTTTGGTTTTTTGATTGAAAATTGCCCATTCATGTCCCTTGCCCATTTATCAATTGAAGAATGACTTGATTTTTTGCATAATTGATTTACCTCTTTGTAAATTTGACGAATCCAACCTTTGTCAGAGGTTTTTGTTATGAAGAATGTTTCACAATTTGTTACTTCCCTACAATTTTGGTTACATTTGTTTTGTGTGTACAAAAAGGTTTTAATTTGATGTAATCAAAATTATTGATTTTACATTTTGTGACTTTTTCTGTCTTGCTTGGATTTAAAATCTTTCCTTTCCCAAGGGTCTGATATGTATACTATTCTGTGTTCTCCTAATTTACTTATAGTTTCCTTCTTTATGTTCAAGTTATTCACCCATTCTTAATTTATCTTGGTGTAGGGTCTGAGGATTTGATCCAAAGCTAATCTCTCCCACACTGTCTTCCAATATTCCCAGCAGTTTTCACCAAATAGTGGATTTTTTTGTCACTAAAGCTGGGATCTATGGGCTTGTCATAGACTGCCTTACTTAAATCACTTACCCCAAGTCTATTCCACTGATCCTCCTTTTTTTCTCTTAGCTAGTACCATACGGTTTTGATGACAACTGCATAACAGTACAGGTTGAGATCTGGGACTTCAAAGCCACCTTCCTTTGCATTTTTTAAAATTATTTCCCTGGATATTGATATTTTTTTTCTTCCAAACCAATGTTGTTATTTTTTTCTAATTCAGTAAAAAAAGTTTTTTGGTAGTTCGATGGGTATGGCACTAAATAAGTAAAATGGGTAGTTTGGTCATTTTTATTATATTAGCTCATCCTACCCATGAGCAGTTAATGTTTTTCCACTTGTTTAGATCTAGTTTTAATTATGTGGAAAGTGTTTTGTATTTGTGTTCATATAGTTCCTGTGTTTGTCTCAGCAGATAGATTCCTAAGTTCACATCTCCCACCTGTAGAGTTTACTATCTATTTCTTCCTTCAATTCCACTAGTTTCTCCTTTAGAAATTTGGATGCTATACCATTTGTTGCATTTATGTTGATTACTGATATTTCCTCATTGTCTATACACCCTTTTATCAGGATGTATTTATCTTCCCTATCCCTTTTAAAGAGATCTATTTTTACTTTGACTTTGTCAGATATCATGATTGCAACTCTTGACTTCTTTCTATCAGTTGAGGCCCAATAGGTTTTCCTCCAGCCTTTAATTCTAACCTCTTGAGTATCTACCCACCTCAGGTGTGTTTCTTGTAGACAACATATGGTAGGATTTTGGATTCTAATCCACTCTCCTATTTTTTTTTTTCATTTTATGGGTGAGTTCATCCCAATCACATTCAAAGTTATGGTTGAGACTTGTGTATTCCCCAGGATTTTGATATCATTTCCTAGTGCTGTCCATTCTTCTTTTGTTATATTCTTTTAAATCAGTAGTTTACTTTTAATCAATCCCCCTAATCCCCTCCTATAATATGCTTTCCTTTCTGGCCCCTTCCTTTTTGTTACATTCTTGTTTTTTTAGGATATGTTAAGTTTCCTACACTTTCTCTTTCCCTCCCTTTTTGTATTCCCTCCCTTTACCCCCCTTAGCTTTCCCTTCTCGCTTTCCCTGTAGGATGAAATAGTATTAAGACCCCAATGGATCTAGATGCTTTTCCCTCTCAAAATTGATTTCACTGAGAGTAAGGTTTAAGTATTACCTATTAGCACTCTCTTCCTCTCCTTCTTATAAGAATATTATTCCCCTCCCCTTCCCATGTGTATCTTTGTGTGATAAAGATTATCCTATTTATATTATTTCTTCATGTATCTCTTGGTGCCATCTTGAATTCCTCCCCACCCTTTTTCTTTTTTTTTTTTTGCATATCATCTTATAGCCCTTAATGTCCCAATTTCTTCCTGTGAATGATTTTTCTAATTACTATAATAGTGAATATAATGTTTTAGAGTTACAAATAATGTTTTTCCCACATATTAATCTATATAATTTGATCTAATTGTAGCACTTAAAGAAGAACGTTTGAAAAAAAAAACATTTCCCCCTTTTTCCCTCTCTTTCTTATTTACTTGTTCATGTTTCTCTTTGATCTTTGTGTTTGGATATCAAACTTTCCACTTAGTTCTGGACTTTTCTTTACAAATACTTAGAAATCTATTTTGTTGAATGCCAATATTTTCCTCTGGAATTATATATTCAGTTTTGATATGGATAGTTGATCCTTGATTGATGACCCAATTCTCTTGCCTTTCTGAATATCATGCCAAATCTTGCAGTCTTTTAGTGTGGAAGCTGCCACATCTTGGGTGATCCTGATTGGTTCTCCTTGGTATCTGAATTGTCTCTTTTTGGCTTCTTGTAGAATTTTCTCCTTAGATTGAAAGCTCTGGAATTTGGCAATTACATTTCTGGGAGTTGTCTTTTGAGCATATATTATAGAGGGTGTTCTATGAACTCTTTCAATGTTTATTTTTCCCCCTTTGTTCAAGGACATGACTTCAGTTTTCTTGGATGATTTCTTGTAGTATGATGTCAAAATATCTGTTAATTTCTGGCTTTTCAGGTAGACCAATGATTCTCAAATTGTCTCTCCTTGCTCTGTTTTCCTGAACTGTCATCTTCTCAGTGAGACGTTTTATGTTTTCTTCTTTTTTTTCAGTCTTTTGACTTTGCTTTCTCAATTCTTGTTGTTTTGCAAGATCATTGGCTTCCAGTTGCCTAATTCTGGTCTTTAAAGACTGGTTTTCCTTTTCAGTTTGGTCTATCCTGCTTTTTGTGGCTTCCAGCTGTTTCTCCAATTGTGAGTCCTTGTCCTTTAAACTGTTATTTCTTCTTTGAAATATTTCCCACTTTTCTTGTCAGAAGGCTTCCATCTTTTTCATAATCTCCAATTTAAATTTTTCAAAGGTTGTGGACAATTTCCATTTTTTAGAAGTTTTGAGGGTATTTATTTGAATTTCCTCCTCTATTTCCTCTGTAGCCTGGGTTTTTCCTCCATAAAAAATTTCCAGGGACAATCCTTTCTTTTTGTTTTTCTAGGAGGGAAGTTGTTGTTCCTGGACACTGTTTGCTACTACTGTGGTGGGTTTTCCTTCCCTTTTTAGTAAGAAATATGAGTGAGATGGACAGGTTCTCTGTGTATGGTGTTAAGGAGCAAGGCTTTTTGCCCGAGGCAAGTTCTTGAATCTCCACAGCTTCTGCCGTTTACTGCCCTTCTCTGTGCTATCTTCCTGCAAGAACCCATTGTCTGCACTCTTCAGCCTGCTGATGTTTCAGGTGTAGCTCCTGTCAGTAGTAGGTCTTTGGTGGTCTTAGTCAGCTCCCAAGGACCTAGGGGTGCCCCTTACTCACTCTAGAGGTTCCCCTTACTCACTCGTTGATTCTGGCATGAGCTGGGTCTGACTTAGACTCCATAGGTGAGATATGGGAGGGTATATCTGCTCATGTTTTGGTGGGAGCTTTTTCATCCCCTTATAGTGTGAAAATTCCCAAATCCCATGTACATACTATAATGTTCCTTTGTTCTCATGAATTTGTTTTTTTGGTTTTTTTTTTGCTCTTTTGAAGTAGTCTATATTGGTGGGTGTTGAGGAGAGGATGAATCTTGCGTCTAGACTGCCACCATGTTTTCTCTTTGACAATTTAATGGTAAGGTACCTTGTAGGAACACAGATATAAATATTATTTGTCTTAAATAAATAATGTTTGATTTTATAATTTTTCAGGTATTAACAATAATTTGTTTTTATTATTAAAATTGTGTGAGAATTTATAATGATCAAGTGTTAGGAGAAGGTGCTAGTACAGATTTGGAAGCAGCAAAAAATTTCCTAGATTTACTGCAAAAAAATAATAGCTAAAGTTCCCACTTGTAGGAGCAATTCTTTAATTTAGATAAATTAGCCTATTTTATCAATAGAATGCCATCTCAACACACCTCATTTTTTTCAGAACAGATAGATTTATTTTTTCATACTTAAATATAATTTTAGTTTTTAAATATTTTTCCATGGTGATATGATTTGTGTTCTCTTGCTCCTCTCTTCTCTTCCGTCTCCCAGAGCTGACAAAAATACAACTTGATGAAAGGAATAAAAAAACATGCTGGGTCAAAGAGGTTCCAAAAATAGTCACTTTTATACTTAGAGAGAATACATCTGGGATTTGCAAATTAAAATCCATTCTTGTTCACCACTCAGAAAATCCCAGAGCATTGGTAGGAATCAACTAGGAATCACTACCTGTGCTTAATTTTGCTAACTCTAAAGCATGGATAACCCTTATCATCTTTGAATAATGGTTTATATATTGCTTCATTACCAAGTTAAGAAATTTTGTGCTGATAACGGCATTCCTTTAAAGATTTTACTGATTTTGGAAAATATTTCAGGTTACCCTCCTCATCTGGATAGTTTTGTGATTACGTGAAAAAGTGGTCTACCTTTCTCCTAGCACTGCCTCACATTATTACAACTTATGAATCAGGGCATGATTACCAATTTCAAGGCATATTATTTACACAGTATATTTGCCTAAGCAATTACAGCTTTGGACGCAGAGTAGGAGTTGACATTGAGATATTTATTTGGAATATTTCTAAAACATGGGAAGATGTAGTAGTGCATGCATAAAAGAGTGTTTGGGGTGGGGGGAGGGATTGTATCTACACATCATTCTGATTTTCCTGGATTTGACAAAGATGAAATATTTTAAGAAGTGGGTAACAAGATTATAAAATTAGCACAAAATTGTATTTAAGAAGTGGATAAAAATGACGTTGAAGAGTTGATTATGTCTCATGGAAAAGAGTTGTTGAATAAGGACCTGACTTAGATGATAGCTGCAAAGATTGCAGAAGAAGAAAGGGAAACTTCAGAAACCAAGCCCTACCCCAAAAAGTTGACAAGGAAACAGTTGGCAGAAGCATTTAATCATTCGAGTGAATATTTTCGTATTGAAAAGATATATCCAAATACTTCAAGATTTTTAAAAGTTCAAAGACTAGTTGAGGACAATATTGTTTGCTATCGTCAGATATATGATAGGGAAAAACTCACTGTTCAAACATGTCTCAATTTCAAAAAACATTTGCAAAACATACACTAGTTATTAAAGACTAGGTGCAATGGATGTGGAAGGGACATACTGTGCACAAATTTTGCTGGACATTACTATGAATAATTTAACATTAAGTTCATCTTTTGTTTCATAGTTCTATTTATTATCATGTGGTATTTAATACTTTCTACATATTATTTTATTTTTATAACAAATTTTCACATAAGTTTTCTGAAGTTATATGATCCAAGTTTTCTCCCTCCCCTCTTTCTTCTCTCCTCAGGGAGCTAACAAGCAATCCAATCTAGGTTATATATGTATTATCATGCAAAACATCTTTTTATATTATTTATTTTTGTAAGTCAATAATCTTATAAAACCAAAGCTCAAAATCACATACTCAAATAAACAAGGGATAAATTGTATGTTTGCAACTGCATTTCTACTCCAACAGTTTTTTTTTTTTCCTGGAGGTGGATAGCATTCTTTTTTATAAGTCCTTCAGAATTGTCCTGGATCATTGCATTGCTGTTAGTAGTCTATCACATTTGATCATTCCACAGAATTGCAATTACTATGTATAATGTTGTCCTGGTTCTGCTTATTTCACTCTGCAGTAGTTCATGTAGGTCTCTCCAGGTCTTTCTGAAATCATTCTGTTGATCATTCCTTATGTCACAATAGGATTCCATCACCAATATATAATACTATTTGTTCAGCCATTTCCCAGATGAGGGACATCACTTTAGTTTCCAATTCTTTGTCACCACAAAAAGGGCAGTTATAAATATTTTTTGTACAAACAGGTTCTTTCCCGATTTTTTCATCTCTTTGGGATACAGAGCTGGTAGCAGTATTTCTGGATCAAAAGGTTTACATTCTTTTATAGACCTTTAGGCTTAATTGCAAATTGCCTTCCAGAATGGTTGGATCAATTCACAGCTTCACCAGCAATGAATTAATGTCTAGACTTTGCCATATCCCTTCCAGAATTCATTACTTTATTTTGCTGTCATGTTAGCCAATCTTCTAGGTGTGAGGTGATACCTCAGAGTTGTTTTGATTTGCATCTCTCTGATTATAAGAGATTTAGAACACTTTTTCATGTGCTTATTAATAGTTTTGATTTCTTTAACTGAAAATTGCCTATTCATGTCCCTTGACCATTTTTCAATTGGAGAATGGCTTGATTTTTTGTACAACTGGTTTAGCTCTTTATAAATTTGTGTAATTAGACCTTTGTCAGAGGTTTTTGTTATAAAGATTGTTTCCCAATTTGTTGCTTTCCTTCTAATTTTAGTTACATTGGTTTTGTTTGTACAGTTTCCCTTCTAATTTTGGTTTCTTTGGTGTTGTTTGTACAAAATCTTTTTAATTTAATATAATTAAAATTATTTATTTTATATCTTGTAATGGTTTTTATCACTTTGTATGGTCATAAATTCTTCATTTCTACATAAATCTGACAAGTAAACTATTCCATGTTTTCCAATTTATTTACAATATCCCTCCTTATGTTTAAATCATATATCCATTTTGATCTTATATTGGTATGGGGCAGCACTGGCAAATCTTTTTGAGATCATGTACCCAATTCTACCTTCAAGCTGCCTATAAGCCCCTGCATCACCTCAGACAGTGGAAGGAAGAAGTGCTCGCATTGGGCAGTGGACAGAGTGCAGGACATGCAAAAAAATGTTCTTAGGAGCAATGGACAGGGGGAACAAAGGAGCTCCCTTCAATTCATGTGTCACATCTTTACCAATATGGGTATAGGATGGGAGAAATTGATTTAAACCAAATTTTTGCCATGCTGTTTTCCAATTTCGCCAATAGTTCTTGCCAAATAATATGGTCTTATCCCAAGAGCTGGAATTCATGGGTTTATCAAACACTAGATTTCTGAGGTCATTTTCCCCTAATCTATTCCATTGATCCACTCTTCTTAGTGTGAATCTCAAAAATTCTCAGACCCTACTTCATAAGATTTGGTTAAGACCATTCCCCATTTTAAACAATGAAAGGACTTAGTCTGGAATGTGAGAATACTACTCCACCCATACTTAAGCATACTTTAGGGGAAGATAAAGTTGTAAACTCTTTACTGAACAAAGAAAAGTACTTAACCCATGCTTATAGTGAGGCCAAGCACTTAAGCTAAGTCTATTTTTAGGAAGGTGCTAAGTATTCCTATGAAGGTCAGGCAACTTGCAAACTTGCAAGTTGCAAAGAGATGTGAACTTACTCAGAAGTTTTAGTCTTCCCAGAAAAGTTCAGTCTACTCAGGTGTGAATAACTCAAAAGTTTAGTCTACTCAGGTGTGAATTAAGAATGGTCTGTCCTTTGGAAAAGTCTACTGTGATTGGTAGTAGATTTGAGAACTTAGGGGAGCTGACATAGGAGAAAATTCTCTTTAAAAGGAAGGATTCAGCTTGCCAAAGCAGAATTGGAGAGAGGCAGCTTGCCGAAGCTGAACTGGTGGGTCTCTCTGAACACTTGAATCTTGCTTTGGACAAATCTTGTGGTGAATGGATAAAAGACTGACTGATCTCTCTCTTAAGGCTCAAAAGCCCAGGCTGACCTAGGCTGGCCTATCTCTTTTCTCATTGTTTCCTCTTACTCTCTCTCTTTCATCAATTCCTTATTTGTATTAATTAAAATCTTCAAAAAACCCAGCTGACTTGGGTATGTTTCATATTTGGGAATTTTTCCCTGGAGACCTCTATATTTTTTATTTGAAACCATATTTATATGGTCATAGTTTTTGCCAACCACTCTTTTTATCTGTCACATTAGTCAGTACCAAATTGTTTTGATAATCACTGCTTTATAGTACAGTTTAAGGTCTGGTATCACTAGGCCACATTCCTTTCCATTTTTCTTTCATTTTGATATTCTTGACCTTTTGTTCCTCCATATAAATTTTGTTATTACTTTTCTAGTTCTATAAAATAGCTTTTTGGTAGTTTGATAGATATGGCACTGAATAAGTAAATTAATTTAGATAGGATGGCAATTTTTATTATATTATCTCAGGCTACCCATGATCAAATAATGATATCACATTTGTTTAGATCTAACATTATTTGAGTGAAAAAGTGTTTTGTAATTACTTTCATAAAAGGAGTTTGTCTTGGCCAATCAATTCCCAAATATTTTAAATTGTTTAGAGAAATTTTAAATAGACTTTCTCTTTCTATCTCTTGCTGCTGTTTTTGTTAGAAATATATAGGAATGCTGATCATATATGTAGATTTCTTTTGAATCCCACATCCTTGCTAAATTTATTGATTTTTTCACTAGTTTTTTAGTTGATTTTCTAGGATTCTCCAGAGTGATAGTTTAGTTTCTTTGTTGCCTACTTTAATTCATTATATTTGTTTTTCTTCTAACTATATTAAATAATAGTAGTGATAATGGGAATCCCTGATTCACTAGTAATCTTATTGGGAAAGCTTCTAACTTTTCTCTATCTGGATACTATACCATTTCATGCAAATATTTTAAATACTATGTTGCCTTTTATCAAGATATAATTACATCTCTATATTTTTCTATATTTTTGACTTGTGAAAAGGCATTACTTTTTGTATGCTTTTGTTATATAGGCTAAGTGAAGTGGATGGGTAGGGGCAAATTCACATTACATAAAATTGCTTTTTTGTGATACCAGACCTTAGGAATATTCCACTCATCTAAAACTATAACTGTGTGTTTACATAAAACATGCTATATTATTATATGTGTCATACCTATTATATTATGTATATATTTTATATTTAATAGTATCAGCTTATGTTTTATTCTGCATATGGGAACATGTTTGCCTTTTATAGAATTATAACTTCTCTCTTATTTATGGTTAAAGAAAATGAGATGTATGTCCACTCTTTCTCTTGTACCTCAGTTCATTCTGAAGTAGGAGAAATGTTTCCCAATTACTTTACAGAAGTCTAAGCATCATATCTTCTCTCATAACATGATGAACATAGAAATATATATTATAAGATAGCACACGTATAACCTACATGATAATACCTGCTATCTCATGGAGAGGGGAAGAAAAAGAGGGAGAGAAAACATGGATTGAAAAATGTCAGAAAGCAATTATTTAGAATTTTATCTACTTTAATCTATAAAAGAAAAACTTAATAAAAATTTTAAAACTACCTTTCAGTGTGGAGAAGGTAGGTGGTTCAGTGGATTGAGAGCCGGACCTAGAGATGGAAGGTCCTGGGTTCAAATTTGGCTCCAGTCATGTTCTATCTATGTGTTTCTGAGTAAGTCATTTATCTGCTGTTGCCTAGCCCTTACCACTCTTCTGTCTTGGAACCAATACACAGTATTGATTCTCAGGTGGAAGATGAGGTTTTAAAATATACTTTACAAAGGTCAAACACTTTCCATATCTATATCTATATGGCCATTGCTCTTGCTGTTTTTACATTAAGTAAACACCCTGGCAAAAATAAAGGAAGTATAAATTACATGTATATATACATATATGTATAATGTGGTACAAATAGAATAAATAGAATGTAAAAGATAAATAATAAAGTAAATAATGCAAGCATTGACTGTTCTCATTTGGCAGCCAAAAGGAAAGAAATTAAGTCTATTCTCTTGTCTCTTTATGCCCCTACTGAGCAGAAAAGAAGATATGTCAGGTAGCAAGCAGCCATCAATACTATTTGCCAGAACACTGCCATTGTAGCCTCTTAAAATGCAGAGAACTTTCCAGAAATAAGATTCACCTCCTTTTCTTGTCTACTACACTGTTTCTCAAATGACAAGATAGGCACCCCCTTTTTTTCTTCCCCAGAAGTCTCCAAAGCCAGGTTTTTTTAACGCCCCCAAATTCCTGGACTGAGCCTTTTCACCCTCCCTTTTTATGATCTGACTTTTGTCTCACAGTATTATCTGGTTAGCAGCCCAGAAGCTTATGAGATTAAGCCACATCATTGGTACTCTAAAAAATGCAAATTGGCAGGTAAGGTAAGCACTTTATTCTCTGTCTTGTCCTCTATTAAATTTATTTTCATTATATTTTCAAAACTCCAAATAAATATACATTTTAGCAAGACTGCTTAGGTGCACTTTCTATTGGCTAGAAGCTCACTATTCTAAGTTATTTCAAATCCCTATCTTAGGCACCATTTTCTTGAATTACTTCCTTTTTTTGCCTGTCAATAATTTTAATGTAAATAAAGATACTATGTTTCCCTTGTTTGTAGAAAATCCAGAGCTGGGAAGGATAATTACCCTGGTCCTCTTAAAAAATCATTTTTCCAAAGTGAGAAAAGAAAATACCCTGGCAAGATCCATCCATAAGTCACAAAGTCCTCATATCTAAACCACTAAGATCTGAATCAGAGAAAGAAGACTATAAACCATTATTGTTATGGAATTTTTATTTAAAATTTATAAAATAAAATATTAGTAGAGGCTGTAATAATGTAGAAAAAAACTGTTTGCTAAAACCAAATGGGATTCAGAACAAGAATGTAAGAACTATGACTATTCACATATTTAATTATATTAATATTCCATTTCATTTTTGTATGCTAGTTCCTATTCAAATTATCTGACATCTAGAATTTTGTAATTTTTTCCTGATTTTTCCCTACCCATTCTTCCTCTTTATAAATAACAACAATACAACTTAATTTTAACTAGAACTTTAAGGTTTATCTAATGCCATACGTGTATCAACTCATTTGATGTATAGAACTGTCACGATAATCTCCACACAAGAAATATTTGATCATATTACACATATTTCACATATTCTAAATCTTCAATGACTGTTTATTGTCTAATGAATAAAATTTAAACTCCTTCCATCCTCTGGCTGTCCTTCAGATAACCTACTTTCCAATCAAATTGTATTGCCAAACATGCACCAATTTTTTTCCCTCTGCATTCATGCCCTCAAATTTCATTTTTCAAACACTATCCATTCTTCAAGTTTATCTCAAATGTGGTTTCTTCCATATAGTCTTTCCTAGTACCCCTCGCCAGTAATAATCACTCCCTCCTCTGAACTCACATAACATTCTATGCCTCTCTTTTGAAACATGTACTCTGCCTTACATTATAGTTATTTATATAAATATATATTTTATCTCCCTACTAGGCTATAAACTTCTTGAAGTCTCAGACAATGTTTTATTCATCTTTGTACGGAATATAGTACTTTTCACATGTTAGGCATTTGATATATTGTTTGTTGTGGCACATTCCCCTTTTTATAGCCATTTAATCAGCAAGTTATGCCCCTCTGCTATAGACATTGGACTGACAACAGCTTACTTCTTTTATTGATGGGGATGCTAAATGTTTTCTTTTTCCTACTTCCAAAACATTTATTTTAATTTTTTTTACATTTATCAACTAATATTTTTTCAGTTAGAATTATTTTTAAGAAATTAATATTATTCTTCCTCTTTGAGCCAAGAATTAAGAAAAGAAAATTGACGTCCCTGTTAAAAACAAAAAAAAAGTTTAAAAAAAAACCTGCATAATCACCAGAGAGAGCATGTGAGCAAGGCAAGGAGCTGGGCTTCCACAGTGTGACAGCCATGCTACTGCTTTAAATTACGTAATTATTCATTGAGTTAAGCCACTCTGTAGGACCATCCTCACTCTCTCCCTCTCTTTCTAGTAACTTGAAGCAAACCCTTCTGACTCCCAACTTATCTCAGAAAGATGTAATTGAGTTGTTGTTGCTTTTTTTTTCACCATTTACTACTTTCGGGCTCCCTTTCTCTTTTTAAAAAAAAAGATTAAAAAATAAAAAAGGGAAAGAATATTTCTGTAAGGTTGGTGATGAATTAAAAGGAAATCATTTGAATGAATGATGAATGAGGCCCTTATAGCTTTGTTTCTAGTCTATGAAATAAACTATTAACTTATGCTTCCATGGCCCAATATTTGCCTTTAAATAGGGTCACACTTTAGCTCTAAAGAGTTGAGACCTACAAATTATAGCAGTATTTCAGTATATCATGTGGTTTCAATGGACTAATCACAGTTTTATGTGATTTCTAAAACAGATAATCAAAGAATATGAACAAATAATTCTCAAAAGAATGATAAACTATTTGCAATTGTATGAGCAATTTCTTCAAATCACTAATTATAAAAAATGAAAACCAAAGCAATTCTGAGCACACCTAGAAAGATGTGTAAAAGATAGAAAAGATGATCAAAAAGGAATAGTCACTACTGGAGTGAAGGCAGAAAGATAGCCACAGTAATACTCTTGGCAAGCATGTAAATTGATTTAATAACTCAGGAAATCAAATTGGAATTATTAGAAAAAAGAAGGACTAGAAAGTCCGGACTCAGATCCACACATCTTTAGCTAGGCAAGGAGGTCAAAAGACAGAAAGTTTTTACATCAAATAAATATAAATAGCAGAGCACTGCTCTTCATGGGGAGTTTGAGGAGGAGACACTATAAAACCAAAAGATTCTTATTGATTCAGGAACAACTAAAAAGCAATTCTACATAAAAGTCATGGGATACTATGCTGTGGAGTAACTAATAAAATTAAGAAATGTTGGCTTTATAATTTTATGGAAAGACATACAAACTGATACACGATGAAGTTAATGAAAGAGATCTTTAGATAAGGATTAGTGGCTCCCATTTCTATTTTAATTTGATGTCACTAGTTTAAATGTTATCATGAGGGGTTAGGTAACCTACAAAGAATCACAGTCAGATTAGGTCAACGATGGAACTTGAAATCATGGCTCCATGGCCAGCTCTCCCTTCTCTATTCCATAGCTGCCCCTGTGTAAAATATTTATAAAATATCAAGGAAATTTGAATTTCTAAAGGGTAAAAGTTTAAGGGTTAGTCTAAATTTATAAGAGTTTGGTTGCCATAAATTATTACTCAAGTTAGAATGACTTTTTAGCAATTTGTTTATAAAATAGAGGGAAAGAATGAAAGAGAAATGAGAAAAGAGGGCAGAGTAAGAAATCTAGCTTAATGAGGTAGACTATTTGCTCAGGCCCTGGCTTTACTCTGGCAGGGCTCTAGAAGCCCCAGCAGGAAGACCTAGGAGACAATTAAACAAGAGTTCAACCTACGAGGCCTCCTCCAAGATGAAGAGCTCCTCCAGAGGTTAGTACCTTTCAGATAAAGTCAGGAAAGGAGTCATTCTTTTTCACTCTCCCACGTGGTAGTTCTAAGGGAATAATCCATGAGCAGTCTGAGGTCCCAAGCCAGAGCTCCTTCAAGATCAAGTTGAAGGGGAAAGTCCCCCTCACAGGAAGTTCTTGCCACTTTTAAAGACCATTCCTTTCATCACTTCCTGTGCCTTCCTTCCAATTTAAGTGGATCAATTACAGCTAAAGCTTTGCTTAGGACTGCCCAAGGGGCAGTCAGTCGAATGTGATTTGTCACCCACCATTGCACATGTGGGTCACAGACCTCCCCCACTTAAAGATAAGTGGGGTGTAAACACTTTTGGTGATTAAAACTAAAGATGGGCAGGGGAGAGTTAATCCGAACTTTACACATGTCAGGCTAAATCAATAAGCATTTATTAAAAACCTACTATATTTTTGTTGTTAGAACTGATAGATAAGAAAACGCCTTATTAGTTAGCAGGGACTACTTAGGCTGACCTTTGGAGATCAGAGATTTTAGGAGATGAGAGTGATGAGGGAGAATGTTCTGACATGTAAAAACTCAAAGAGGCAGAGAAAAAGTGGGAAAGAGAAATGAAAGTGATACAAGGAGAAATAAAGTGATGCAAGAAGAAATGAAAGTACTGCAAAAAAGAAATGGGCTTTTCTTTATATTCCCCAAAATTTTATAATTCCCAACACTCAATTATTGTGCATTTGCCTCTGTTGTATAGAACACTTTGTGATCCCATTTGAGGTTTTCCTGGCAGAGATACTAGATTGACTTAAACTTTCTTTCTCCAGTACATTTGAAAGATGAGGAAACTGAAGCAAAGAGAGTTAAAACGACTTTTCTAGGGTCATATAGCTAGGAAAATATTTGATACTAAAGTTTAACTCACGTTTTCCTGATTCCAGCCCCCATACTCTTTTGGTAATTAATAAATGCTTATTTGTTGAGTGACAATGTTTCTCTGGGAGTAATAATCAAATAGCATGAACATTGGAAAGGATGTAATAATCAGTTTCCCTATGGCTCCACTTCCTATTCCCGTGACTCAACAAATCCAAAATCATCCCCTATTTCCCTGGCTTGGCCATTATTCCCTGATAAGGGTTATAGATAGATAGATAGATAGATAGATAGATAGATAGATAGATAGATAGATAGATAGATAGATAGATAAATAGATTTATAAAAGTAGAGAGATACATACTTCTATTAGAATATAAGCATAGATAGTGTCACTTTCTGAATTTGAATCTCAGGTTCCTAACATAGTGGTTGCCATGATTAAAAGACTTTTTCATTCATTCATTCATTCATCCATTTATTCTGCCAAAGAAAGTGCCCAAGTACTATTTTAAAACTAACTAGGAAGCCCATTTAATACTCCTGAAATCCTAATTGCATTAATATTAAGATAATTTTAAAACCAGTACAAAAGCTAAGGAAGGAGAGAGAGAGAGAGAGAGAGAGAGAGAGAGAGAGAGAGAGAGAGAGAGAGAGAGAGAGAGAGAGAGAGAGAGAGAGATCTGATTTGGTGTTGAATTTAAGCCTGGAAAAAAAAAAAAAAACAATCTTCTCTCATTTTTATACTTACATGGACCTTAAGTTTAAAAAAATCACTTTACAATGCTCATTTGAAACTCACAGTAATCATATGCATAGTACAAGTATATTTTCATGTGCATGTATGTATAAATGAAAAAGAAAGCTCAAAGAGTTTAAATATGTCATTTAATGTTACAATTTGTAATCTTCAGAATGAAGTCTGGAATCCAGATCTTTGGACACATAGTTTGATAGTTTTTTCTATTGTTCAGACTATCTATCCATTATTACTCTGGGCATTTGCAGAAAGAAATATTCAATTAGTTCTTTGACATTTTACTAAAGTTCTTCTCTATTATTGATTTTCTTTACAGTTTTCTATACAGTTTCTTTTTATCCCTCTCTGTTTAATGAAAACTCATATTTATGAGATATTTGCTGGAATTTTCTAAAGTTTGTATGCTTTTTTAAAACTTCCAGATAAAATATAAAGATGACCTGTTGTCAATATTTCCAAAGAGTATGTATTTTAAATAGATATTAGTTGCATTTGTCATATTGACTATAGATATGTCCTTAGAGTGAAGAAAACCAGGATTCAAGAGTTACCTCATGTATATAATATATATTCATATATATTAGTTCATAAATATATTAGTTACATGATAGACAATTCACTTGACCTCATAGTGCAAAGGCTTCTCTCTTAACAGAGGAGTTCTTACCATTTATTTGTGTTTCATGTATCTAATGGAGAGTTGGTTGCACAGTAGGATAGAGCCCTGGGCCAGACATCAGGAAAACCTGAGATTACTACTTGTAGGTCTTAGATACTTACTAGCTATTTAGTAAATTTACCTGAGTAAATCACTTAACCTCATTTTGTCTCACTTTCTTCATTTCTAAGTTGAGGATAATAAGAGCACTGTATTAAAAAAATTAAGACTTTCAATATTGAGAGGGGGAAAGAGAGGAGAACCCCCTTCCTCAAAGTGGGGTACAGAGGAGACAGCTGATATAATGGGTTGGCTCAGAGAGAGGAGAGGGGGTTTGAAGACATTTCCCCTTCTGTCTTCCCTCCTTAGCTTAAGCTCTTCCCAATTCGCTCTTGTTCCTCTTGTCTCCCCCTCCACTACTCAAGAACAAAGAGTCTCCCCTTGATCCTTTCACTCACACTCAGTTTGGGAAATAGAAAACTTTTTTTTAACCCTTACCTTCTGTCTTGGAGTCAATCCTGTGTATTGGCTCCAAGGCAGAAGAGAGGTAAGGGCTAGGCAATGAGGGTTAAGTGACTTGCCCAGGGTCACACAGCTGGGCTGTAACTGAGGCCAGATTTGAACCTAGAACTCTAGGACTGGCTCTCCATCCACTGAGCCACCTAGCTGCCCCCAAAATAGATAACTTTTAATGTTAACTCAATCAGATAATACAAAAGGAATAATGGGCAGGGAAGAATGGGAAAAGGAAAGTGGGGAAAGGGATCCCTGTCTTTATCTAAACACTTTTCCTCCCTCCTCAAATTTGGGGGGAACTCAGGCCTTGGCAGCCTGAACCCCCTGAGAGAAAGTCAGGTTGACAAACCCCTGGGCAACAGGAGCTGAGGTAAAGTCTGCTCAGGTTTCTCTTCAGAAAGTCCCTTCAATTGGGAAGTGTTGGGGGGGGGAAGGATTTCTAGTCACCAGCAGGAAAAGTGGGTAACCCTCAGGAGAAAGTCTTTATCCACCTCTCCCGACTGAGAGCCTCACTGTTCTCTCCTCCAGCCAGAGTCTTCCCCTCCTCAAGGTTCCAAACTCCTGGGCCCCTCCCCTGTCGAGGTGATCAATTCCACACACTCTTCAGCCTGGCAATTTTCTTTAGTGCCAGCCTCTGTCACAGCACCTACCTTGCAGAATTGTTGTGAAGATCAAATGAGAAGCTATTTGTAAAAAATGATTATTAAAATTCCTGGCACAAAGGAGACACTATATAAATGTTTATTCCCTTCCTTGTGGACCTTTTTGGAAAACAGGTGAACTGAGAACACTTTTTCCATGAATAATGCTTTTAACTCTATAAAATGAAAGGATAGTTCTATTAAATATGATTATCAAATTATTTTTAAAAGTTCACAAACCCTACATTAAGAACTCCTAATTTAACACTGATATAAAATGGAGTATTTCTCTGTATTTATGTAGGTAGTTTCATTGGCATAGATTTTTCCCTTACTCCAAAAAGAAAAAAAAAATTCTCTAAAAATGATTTTTTTCCTCTTTGATGTTCAACTGTGTTATACAGTGGAAGACAGTGCTGAACCTGGAGTCGAGAACATAGATTCAGTCCTATATATCAGATTATTTGTTTTCCATGTGTTAAGTAAATCATTTAACTTTCATGGGTCTCAGTTTCCTCATCTTTAAAGTGGGAATAATAATTCCTCATAACCAAGTCTTTCTAGTCACTTCCTTTACTTCAAGCCCTTATTATCATCATGAGCCTAGACTATTGCAATAGATTCTTAGTAATATTTAGTATCTCATAGTATTCAGAGATTCAAAAGAGAAAATAGATGTAAAACCTGTTTCAACCTTTAAAGTGCCATAAAATACCAGTCATAAGGATTCATTGCATCATAGATTTGATTTTCTCTATACTTTAAAAGAAACTAGAAAGTTGTTTTCTGAACATTTGTAGTTTATTATATATTTGAGAGGCTTTTCTTTGTTACATTTTTCAAGATCAAACTACATGATCTTTTTACCAAATATATCTCACAATACCCTGGGCTAGTGAGGGTTTGGGGAAAAGGAAAGAATGAGGGCAGGAGAAATAAGATACTGATTTTTTCAAAGAATAAAATTGCAAGAGTAAAATTAATCCACCACTTCATTCAGTAAGGAAACAAGAATGCTGCTAGGGTACAGAATGTGACTCTACAAGATAGCTGTTTTTGCACAGTAGCATTCCGCCTCTAATTGCATTGATACAAATGAATTTTGAAATGTTGACCAAAATGAATAGAGGAGCAAATGGGAGAAGCTTTTAAGCTTCCTGTATTCTTAATGTTTCATACAGTATTCAATGCATTTTATGGTTTCTCACTCTCAGTGGTAACTGGCATCTATAAAGAAAATTATTTTTATCTCCACAGGGGCTGTCCATTCAGGAACTCAATATTTGGACCATATTATTGAATACTTCTTCTCATACATATGATGGTCATATTTCTCCTCTGATTCACTTCTCCATTCTTTCCTATCAGGCTTCTGATCTCACAGTTCATCCAAAGTTACAATAACTTAAGTGACAATCTAATGGATTTTTTTTCAATCCTCACCCTTTTTGAACTCCCTGCTGGATTTGATATTGTTGGCCACGGTATCTACCTAGAGATAATTTCTGTTTTATAGTAATATTATTCTCTCCAAGTTTTCCCCCTATTTAGCCAACAATCTCTTCTGCTGACTCAATAGATCTCTCTTTCTAATTTGGGTTGTTCCTCATGGTTGTGTCTTGGGTTTTCTTCCCTTGTACTTTGTCCTTATACTCTAGACCTTATCACTTGGTGACCTTATCAACTTCCTTAAGGGTAATTATCATCTCCTGATAAATAGCTCATAGAACTATGTGTCCAGCCACATTCTTTGCCCAAAGTTTTGGTTCCTGATCATCAATTGCCTAATGAACTCATTGTCCAATTGACATTTCAAAGTCAACATGTCTAAAAAGAATCTTCAGTCAAAAATACTTCCCTTTTCCAAGCTTCATTATCTCTGTGGAAGCTAGCACAATTTTCTAGTCTTTCATCTTCCCGACCTTGATAATATGATATTAGACTCCATTGAATAGTGTAAAAATAAATTCTGGCGAGTTAAAAAATAAAAATATTTATATGGAAAAACTTGTTCCAATATAGGTTCAAAACTTTTCAAAACTGTTTAACTCACCAATCAGGTTCAAACTGTTAGGATACTTTTGATAGAGGTAATCAAAAGTATCCTTAGTGTTGAAGTGAAGCTCAAATGTAACTTCCCTTCAGTGCCAGGCCTAAGGACACTAAAGAGACTCTTATTATAAACATAAAATGTTTATTGAAATATATAAGGATAAATAAAGGATTTCTAATTCTAAGGGATTCTAAATCCAACCAAATAAACTCCCAGGTTCCACAAGGAACCGTCCCTCCTGTGTTTCACATGCTACACTAATCCTCCCTGATCTAACTTAACCAAATTTATACTATCTAAATAAAACTACTGCTAATATCCTTATAAATCTTAACTTTGCCTTCAAATAATAAGATAGCAAAGGCTAGCTGGTTGAGTTTCAACAAGAATCCAGTTAGAAATCTGAGTCTTAACAGACTCAGAGTCCAAACCAAAGACCAGGTTTTAATTTGCTCTTCTCAGATATAAACCAATCTATAAAAGCCACAATAGTCACCAGTGTTTCCCAAGTTGGGAAAGGAAAACACCGAGCTCCTTCAAATCTTTCCCTCAGACAGAGAGAGGCAAAGATGTTACTTCCTCTAGCCCTGAGAGAGAGTCCCTGAGTGTGTGTCTTTGTCAACTGCCAGAGACCAACTCCTAACTTCCAGAGAGAGTAATTGCCATAGAAAAACTAACACACTCTTTCAGCTCTGCTTCAAACTCTAGTTCTTTTCTCAAACCAGCCACTTTACTTCTTATCTCTAAACTAATAAAACAATATTTATTTTCTAATATCATCTTATACTAACTAATAATGATAATAATTACTAACATTTTAAAGATCTTACTGTATGTCAGGCACTCTAAACATTTTGTAATTATTATAGTATTTTATTTTCACAATGATGCTGGGAAGAAGGCAATCCCTGAGTTCACAAATCCAACCATTTGCCAAATATTGTCTTTTCTAATTCGCCAACATCTCTGGAAATTAAACCTTTTCTCTTCTTGAATACCTTACTTCAACCCTTCATCTTCTCTCACTTGGGACTATTACAATGGCTTCCTGGTAGGTCTTCCTGCATCAAACATCTCCCCACACTAATCCATTATCTATGTGACTTTCCTTAAGCCAACATCTGGCCAGGTCACTACATTGCTCAATAAAATCCAGTTGCTCCTATGACCTCTAGAAAACTGTGTAAAAATTCTCTGGTTTTCAAAGTCATAATAAATCTGATCCTGTCCTAGCTTTTCAGTCTCATTATGAATTGCTCCCCGTTTTGTATTGATTCCACAATAATTAGGCAGGCCACCTCTTCTCTGTTTCTCACCCATGACATTACATTTTTCATCTCAATGCCTTTCCATTTGTTGTTTTTCTATATTCAGAAAAACTCCATCTTCCCCTCCCCACCAGAACACCTAGACCTCCGCCCATTCAATCCCTTATTTCTTTATAGATTCAGCTTATGTCTCATCTTCTACATAAAAATTTTTCTTTACTAGTGTGTTTCCTCCCTATCAACCTTATATTAATGATCCTGGCTTTATCTGAGTATTTTGTATTCAGCATACAATTATATTTGTACATATTGTATCCTCTGATATAGTTTCCTTGAAAGTAGTATTGGTCTTATCTTTGTATTTATATGTTCAGTGCTTACTTGCACTTATTAAATTGTGTTGATTGATTAAAGACAAATATATTTCTTTAGTTTTTAAATCCTTTCAGGAAACATTTTGATTTTTGTTTCAGTTTTAAATTCCTTTTAAAACATCTCAAAAGAGCTGGAGGCTTCCTGATCATTCAAGGTGATTTGAATGTTTCTAGAGTTTTAAATCATATTTTACAAAGAAGGCATTGTATGAAATGACTGACAACCTAAGGAAAACTGTTTTGTTTTGTTTTTTATATCATGTCCTTACATTCTTTTATCGAGAAGGTTTTATTGAAAGCCTTCACTGAAGTGTCAAGACTTTTTGCCATTTGTAAAGAAAAATGATCTTTTATGTGATAATACATTTACTCAGACTTGGTGTTGGATTTAAAATAAGTGCTTTTTCAAAAACAAAAAATTGTTTCTTGACAAGAAGAACATATACAGCCCCTATATGTCATGCCCACCTAGTATATAACTTCATTTATTGAGTAATAGTTTAAAACCAATCACTTCACAGGTAATGTCAATGTGTTAGGTAAAGCTACTGAACAAAGACTTCCCAGAGGAGCAGAATATCCTCTCTCCTAATTAACTTTTTAAAAATCTTGATATTCCAGTAAAATCAGAGAAGCTTAGAGTTTACTTGTCAACCTTGGGTGACTAAATGGACAGTAAAGATTTTCCATGTGGTGATCACAGACATATCTGAAAATAAATAACTTTGAGACTTTCTTACATCTCGGCATTTGCCTTGGCAGAGTCAATACTCAAGGAAAACAAAGCAAATCTATTTGAGTGTGTAAAATCTATAATGGGGATTTCTAAAAATAAATGATATAATCTAAACATTTTGCATGGTCAGACACTTAAGCCTTCTTTTTCAAGGAGTTAAAAATATCACATAATTGGAGCAATATGCAGTATTATGAAGTCAAGAAGTCACTGAGGCAAAAGCCTGGCTTTTCAAGAAAGTTTGATTCTCAGAACTGGACGAGAAATTTGATGAAAGTTAGATTTTTGTTTTGTAGCTCCTCACTCTTCCTTGCTTACAGATTAAAGCACAGGGATCCCATGTCCTACTGAAGCCAAATTCTGTCCAGGAGTCAGCAGCAATACACCAGGAAAGAAGTTTTAGGGTCATACACTTCAAAAGATCAATGTTGTGAATTCTCTTTCACACTCTGGAAAAGATAAAAGGTGGAAATCCTTTGATGCTTGAGTTTATCAGGTCATAGTTATGACAAGGAAACACTGAACTCTATTCTACAAAATCCTGGCTCTCTTCTGAGGATGCTGAATTCCCTGCTATCCTTCTCTCCTAGCAGCTTCTCCCTCACTTCTTTCTTGTTTTATGACCAGGTTAGAGTTCACCATGGCTTTTGCTCCCCATTGTTGCCTCCAATTTTTAAAAATCACCCCCTCTATCTATTTGACAATCACTTGTGGATTGCCTTATATTCTCCAGGTATTACGTGAGGTGCTTGTGATAAAAAGACAAAGGTAAAAAAGTTCTTATCCTAAAGAAGTTTACAATCTAATGAGGGAAAAATGGTTTCATAAAAATTGGATCCAAAATATACAGAAAGTATCATCTGAAAGAAGGTAATGCCATTTGGGTTATTAGAATGGGCTTTTTATAAGAGGTAATTAAGCTAAACCTTGTGAAGACAACCATTGTTTCTAAGAGGCAAAAGGAAGAAAGGAGTGGGAAGTTTGATTGAATAATAGAATAGGAGAAGGAAAATAATGGCCAAGGACAGGGACTGTAGTAGGGGAAAAAAAAACAGGTTTCTGACAATAAACAATTATAGAATGTTTATATATACTCCATAGTCTGTGGAGTCCAAGGAGCTTCTTTTTTACATCATCAAGATTGTCTTGGAAGTAGCTTCCTAATATCCTAATATGGAAAGATGGCATTATCTTCATAACCTCCTTTCCCATGGAAGCTTCTTTATCGTCTCTATGTGTGTATTTTGAATGTGTGTGCATGTTTATAGTTAATGGGCTTTGTTTATACATATTTTTTCTATTCTTATTTTTTTATTAAGGTATTTAATTTCTTAACATTTCAGTTATAACTTGTATAACTGTGTTCTTTTCCATAAAATTATTTTAAATTTTCATTATTATGTTTCTTTTTCACTGGTTCTTAACAATATACCCTTAGTTCTCTGGTTGATTTTGCTTACATTGATTTGTTTCTGGTTTCCATACAGTCTCTTCACCCTCCATTCCATTATCTTGTTAACATTTCAAACGTCTTTCATTTTTTTCATATTGATACTACTTTTTTATCTTTCACCTTTCCAGACTAGTTCAGAGGATGATATAAAAGTGCTCCCAGATATCCTCATTTAATTTCTTAATTTGAATAGTATACGCATATAGTATACCCGTTCTCAGTAATATTCCCTTCTCCTTCTTTATTCCTTCTAGAATATTTTACTCTTTCTAAGTTATTCAAGAATCTAATTTCCTACTTAAAGATTTTACTCTGATTTACTCTTTTATTTGTTGTGTGACCTGTATACACAAAGATGTATTTAAGAATTTCTCTCACTCTTAGCTTAACCATCCATTAGTCTTATTATAGCCATCATCCAACCCTAGTTGTCTTTTTTAATATTATTGTTAAATACTATTAAAAAGCACTTATAACAAAGAATGCTATCAACATCCAGAGAAAAGAACTGTCAGAATGCAGATGAAGGCATATAATTTTTCACTTGGTTTTTGAGGGTTTTGTTTGGGTTTTTGGTTTTATATGATTATTTGCTTACAAAAATGAACAATATATGTTTTGCATGATAATATATGCAAAATTCAGATCAAATGCTCTGTCAGCTCCTGGAGGGGGGAAGGAAGGGATATAATTTATATCATACAACTTTGGAATACTGATGCAGAAATTTGTTACTTGCAATTAAAAAATAAATAATAAAATATCCCAGGCATGAAAATATGTTAATTTATTATTGAATATGTGTGATTTTTAGTTCAAGAATTATTCATTATTTAGTATTCTCTATTTTTTATTTATTTAACTTCTTTAGCTCTTTTTTCCCCTCAGATTCTTTTGTCCATAAATATTATCTTCATGATCATCAAGTCATGGAAAATGTTATTTATTTACTATATTTGTTTTTATATTTTGTTGAAGCCATTCTTTCCTCTGAGTACATTACTGGATAACAGGACAGAGTTCAAAGTCAGAAGGGTAGTTGATAAGAAGATTTAGTGGCAGGATGGATGATGGTTCCTAGAATTCATTGATTATACCATAAGAATTACAGCTGTCAATATTCTGATTATTCAAGTGGTATAAGTAACAATGCCTTTTCTGTTGGGTGGCTGGACTGGTGGAAGGGGACATTCCCCAAACTGATAAGACTGGATGATATAGTGGAATAGATGTGCTGGGTTCCTTCCCATTGTCCAACAAGAGGCAGAAAAGAAGAAAAGAAGATGGGAGAATGGCAGGAAAGTTGGCAAAGAAAAATAGCAATTTTTCCAATAGGTTCTCTGGCTCCCAGATTCTGGTGCAAGAGAGAAGGAAGAAGAGACTTTAAGTATATTATTTTCCTGGATATGTTAAAGAATGTCTAAGATTGGAAGAAGACACCCTCTCTCTTCACTGGCAAATGTTCTTTAGAGAAATTGACTGAAGTAATTTCATCCAGCTCTCTCACTTTTCATATGTTCATATTTTATTTCTGTGTGTTCTTTTTGGCACTGTTCAGGTTAAGTCTGTGCTCTTTGTTTTTTATCCCATTGCCTAGAATCAGATATAAGCATTAGTCATAGACTCATAATATTTTATCAATAAATGGCAGGTTCCCACAGTTTTTTTTTTTGAGTTTGAGATTCCTTTTTTTTTTTTTTAAATATATTTTATTTGATCATTTCCAAGCATTATTCGTTAAAGACATAGATCATTTTCTTTTCCTCCCCCCCACCCCCCATAGCCGACGCGTAAGTCCACTGGGCATTAGATGTTTTCTTGATTTGAACCCATTGCTTTGTTGATAGTATTTGCATTAGAGTGTTCATTTAAAGTCTATCCTCTGTCATGTCCCCTCAACCTCTGTATTCAGGCAGTTGCTTTTTCTCGGTGTTTCCACTCCCATAGTTTATCCTTTGCTTATGAATGGTGTTTTTTTTCTCCTGGATCCCTGAAAGTTGTTCAGGGACATTACACCGCCCCTAATGGAGAAGTCCATTACGTTCGATTATACCACAGTGTATTAGTCTCTGTGTACAATGTTCTCCTGGTTCTGCTCCTCTCGCTCTGCATCACTTCCTGGAGGTTGTTCCAGTCTCCATGGAACTTCTCCACTTTATTATTCCTTTGAGCACAATAGTATTCCATCACCAACATATACCACAGTTTGTTCAGCCATTCCCCAATTGATGGGCATCCCCTCGTTTTCCAGTTTTGGGCCACCACAAAGAGCGCAGCTATGAATATTTTTGTACAAGTCTTTGTGTCCATTATCTCTTTGGGGTACAGACCCAGCAGTGCTATGGCTGGGTCAAAGGGTAGATATTCTTTTGTCGCCCTTTGGGCATAGTTCCAAATTGCCCTCCAGAATGGTTGGATCAGTTCACAACTCCACCAGCAATGAATTAATGTCCCTACTTTGCCACATCCCCTCCAGCATTCATTACTTTCCTTTGCTGTTATGTTAGCCAATCTGCTAGGTGTGAGGTGATACCTCAGAGTTGTTTTGATTTGCATCTCTCTGATTATAAGAGATGTAGAGCACTTCTTCATGTGCTTGTTAATAGTTTTGATTTCTTTATCTGAGAACTGCCTATCCATTTCCCTTGCCCATTTATCAATTGGAGAATGGCTTGATTTTTTGTACAATTGATTTAGCTCATTATAAATATGAGTAATTAAACCTTTGTCAGAGGTTTCTATGAAGATTTTTTCCCAATTTGTTGTTTCCCTTCTGATTTTAGTTATATTGGTTTTGTTTGTACAAAAGCTTTTTAGTTTGATGTAGTCAAAATTATTTATTTTACATTTTGTGATTCTTTCTATATCTTGCTTGGTTTTAAAGCCTTTCCCCTCCCAAAGGTCTGACATGTATACTATTCTGTGTTTACCCAATTTACTTATGGTTTCCTTCTTTATGTTTAACTCACTCACCCATTTTGAATTTATCTTGGTGTAGGGTGTGAGGTGTTGATCTATTCCTAGTCTCTCCCACACTGTCTTCCAATTTTCCCAGCAGTTTTTATCGAATAGTGGATTTTTGTCCCAAAAGCTGGGATCTTTGGGTTTATCGTATACTGTCTTGCTGAGGTCGTTTTCCCCCAGTCTATTCCACTGATCTTCCTTTCTGTTTCTTAGCCAGTACCAAATTGTTTTGATGACTGCTGCTTTGTAATATAGTTTGAGGTCTGGGACTGCAAGGCCCCCATCATATGTGTTTTTTTTTCATTATTTCCCTGGATATCCTTGATCTTTTGTTCTTCCAAATGAACTTTGTTATGGTTTTTTCTAAATCAGTGAAGAAGTATTTTGGTAGTTCAATGGGTATGGCACTAAATAGATAAATAAGTTTGGGTAGGATGGTCATTTTTATTATATTGGCTCGTCCTATCCATGAGCAGTTAATGTTTTTCCAATTGTTCAAGTCTAGTTTTAGTTGTGTGGCGAGTGTTTTGTAGTTGTGTTCATATAGTTCCTGTGTTTGTCTTGGGAGATAGATTCCTAGGTATTTTATTTTGTCTAAGGTGATTTTGAATGGGATTTCTCTTTCTAGTTCTTGCTGCTGAGCTGTGTTGGAGATATATAGAAAAGCTGATGATTTATGTGGGTTTATTTTGTATCCTGCAACTTTGCTAAAGTTGTTGATTATTTCAATTAGCTTTTTGGTTGAATCTCTAGGATTCTTTAAGTAGACCATCATGTCATCCGCAAAGAGTGATAACTTGGTCTCCTCCTTGCCTATTCTGATGCCTTCGATTTCTTTATCTTCTCTAATTGCTACTGCTAGTGTTTCTAGTACAATGTCAAATAGTAGAGGTGATAATGGGCATCCTTGTTTCACTCCTGATCTTATTGGGAATGCATCTAGTTTATCCCCATTGCAGATGATATTAGCTGTTGGTTTTAGATATATACTGTTTATTATTTTTAGGAATGACCCTTCTATTCCTATGCTTTCTAGTGTTTTTAATAGGAATGGGTGTTGTATTTTATCAAAGGCTTTTTCTGCATCTATTGAGATAATCATGTGGTTCTTGCTAGTTTGCTTGTTGATGTGGTCAATTATGTGGATGGTTTTCCTAATGTTGAACCAGCCCTGCATCCCTGGTATGAATCCTACTTGATCATGGTGAATGATCCTTCTGATCACTTGCTGGAGTCTTTTTGCTAGTATCCTATTTAAAATTTTTGCATCTATATTCATTAGGGAGATTGGTCTATAGTTTTCTTTCTCTGTTTTTGACCTGCCTGGTTTTGGAATCAGTACCATGTTTGTGTCGTAAAAGGAGTTTGGTAGAACTCCCTCTTTGCTTATTATGTCAAATAGTTTGTATAGTATTGGGATTAACTGTTCTCTGAATGTTTGATAGAATTCACAGGTGAATCCATCAGGCCCTGGGGACTTTTTCTTAGGAAGTTCTTTGATGGCTTGATGGATTTCAATTTCTGATATGGGATTATTTAAGAATTCTATTTCCTCTTCTGTTAGTCTAGGCAGTTTGTATTTTTGTATATATTCATCCATTTCTCCTAAATTGGTGTATTTATTGCCATATAATTGGGCAAAGTAATTTCTAATGATTGCCTTAATTTCCTCCTCATTGGAGGTGCTGTCCCCCTTTTCATCTTTAATGCTGTGAATTTGCTTTTCTTCCTTCCTTTTTTTAATTAGATTGACCAGTACTTTGTCTATTTTGTTTGTTTTTTCAAAGTACCAGCTTCTTGTCTTATTTATTAAATCAATAGTTCTATCACTTTCGATTTTATTAATTTCTCCCTTAATTTTTAGGATTTCTAATTTGGTTTTCTGCTGGGGGTTTTTAATTTGATCGCTTTCGAGTTTTTTCAATTGCATTTCCAATTGATTGATCTCTGCTCTCCCTTGTTTGTTAATATGAGCTTTCAGGGATATGAATTTGCCTCTGATTACCGCTTTGGCTGCATCCCAAAAGGTTTGAAAGGATGTTTCGCCATTGTCATTTTCCTTGATGAAATTATTAATTGTTTCTATGATTTCTTCTTTAGCTAAACGGTTTTGGAGTATCATATTGTTTAATTTCCAATTGGTTTTAGATTTGGTTTTCCATGTACCATTACTAATCATTATTTTTATTGCCTTGTGATCTGAGAAGGCTGCATTCATTATTTCTGCTTTTTTGCATTTGTGTGCTATGTTTCTGTGACCTAATGTATGGTCAATTTTTGTGAATGTGCCATGTGGTGCTGAGAAGAAGGTGTATTCCTTTTTATCCCTATTTATTTTTCTCCATATGTCTATTAATTCTAATTTTTCTAAGATTTCATTCACTTCTTTTACCTCTTTCTTATTTATTTTTTGATTCGATTTATCTAAATTTGATAATGGTTGGTTTAAGTCTCCCACTAGTATGGTTTTATTGTCTATTTCTTCCTTCAATTCTCCTAGTTTCTCCATTAGAAATTTGGGTGCTATATTATTTGGTGCATACATGTTGATTAATGATATTTCCTCATTGTCTAGAGTCCCTTTTAACAAAATATAATTACCTTCCCTATCCCTTTTGATCAGGTCTATTTTTGCATTGGCTTTATCAGATATCATGATTACCACTCCTGCCTTCTTTCTATCAGTTGAGGCCCAGAAGGTCTTACTCCATCCTTTAATTCTGACCTTGTGGGTGTCAACCCGCCTCATGTGTGTTTCTTGAAGACAACATATGGTAGGGTTTTGGATTCTAATCCATTCTGCTATTCGTCTACGTTTTATGGGTGAGTTCATCCCATTCACGTTCAAAGTTATGATTGTCATTTGTGGACTCCCTGGCATTTTGATTGCCTTCCCTAATTCTAACCTTTTCTTCTTCGGCTCTACCTTTTAGTCCAGTGATTTACTTTGAATCAGTCCCCCTTGTCCCCTCCCTTGATGTTTCCCTTTTTAGTCCCTCCCTTTTTGTTCCCTCCCCCTCCCCCCTCTCTTTCCCTCCCTTTTTGTTCTCCCTCTCCCCCTCCCCCCCTTGGTTTTCCCTTCTCCTTACCCTTGTTGGGTAAGATAGAATTCAAGATCCCAATGGATCTGGATGTTTTTCCCTCTCAGAGTTGATTTCCCTGAGATTGAGGTTTAAGTAAACCCCCCCCCCTCTCTTCCTCTCCTTCTTATAGGAGTTTTCTTCCCCTCCCCTTCCCCTGTGAATCTTTGTGTGAGAACCATTATTCTATTTGGTCTTTCTTTACCCCCTATTTATACATTACATTTTCCCCACATATTAGTATACATAGGTTGATATAAATGTAGTCCTTATAGAAGAGAGTTTGAGTAAAAGAAGATAACATTTTTCCCCTTTCCTTAATATTTACCTTTTCAGGTATTCCTTGCTCTTTGATTTTCGGTATCAAACTTTCCACAGAGCTCTGGTCTTTTCTTTGCAAAAAGTTGGAAGTCTTCTATTTTGTTGAATGCCCATACTTTCCCTTGGAAGTATATAGTCAGTTTTGCTGGGTAGCTGATTCTTGGTTGGAGACCCAGCTCTCTTGCCTTTCTGAAGATCATGTTCCATGCCTTACGATCATTCAGCGTAGAACTTGCAAGGTCTTGTGTGACCCTGATTGGCATTCCTTTATATCTAAATTGTCTTTTTCTGGCTTCCTGTAGGATTTTTTCTTTTGTTTGATAGCTTTGGAATTTGGCAATTACATTCCTGGGAGTTGTCTTTTGGGGGTTTAGTGTAGAAGGTGTTCTGTGAGCTCTGTCAGTGGCTGTATTGCCCCCTTGTTCTAGAATCTCTGGGCAATTTTCTTTGATTATATCTTGTATCACCATGTCCAGTTTGGTGTTTATTTCTGGCTTTTCTGGGAGTCCAATTATTCTTAAATTTTCTCTTCTCCCCCTGTTTTCCAGATCTATCACCTTGTCGGTGAGATATTTTATGTTCTCTTCTAATTTCTTGGTGTTTTGGCTTTGCTTTATTAGTTCTTGCTTTAAAGCCTGGTTTTCTTTTACAGTTTGGTCAAACTGGTTTTGTAGATGCGTGAATTTCTTTTGCATCATTTCCCACTTTTCCTCCCAGAGGGCTTCCATCTTTTTGGTCCTTTCTGATTCAAATTCTTCATGGGTTTGTGGAGAGTTTCTATTTCCTTTGGAAGATTTTGGAGAATTTTCTTGTATATCTTCTTCTATCTGCTCTGTATTTTGTATTTTGGCTCCATAGAATGTGTCCAGAGTCGCCCCTTTCTTCTTATTTTTCTTGGTATTTTGGGGCTTCTGTGGTTCTGTGGAGTTTGTCATCTCTGAACGTGGAGGATTGGCTTTTCTTGTCTTTGTCTGGTGATCAGAGGCTTTAGTCCTGGGCAGATGGTTCTATGACTTTCCCTGGGTTAAACTGAATATGCCTCACTGGAACTGGAATGGAAGGGTCGGACCACGAGGCCACACTCTCCCCCTGGCTCGATTTCCGGAAGTTGCCTTCAGAATCGCTGGCCGTGAGGCTGTTTCGTTGGCCTGCGGGGGGATGGGCTGCCGCTTCCCCAAGCTCCGAGAGCACAGACTTTCACTGAGACTTGGATAACAGGATCCAGCCCGTGAGGCTGTCTTGCCCGCCCTGAGGGTTGCTGTTGTTTTGACCAGCTCTCTGCAGCGGAGGCCCCAGGCAGTAACTTTCACCCAGACCGACCGGCTCTTTGCAGAGGAAGCCCCAGGCAGTAACTTTCACCCGGACTGGGACTTGGGTAGAAGACCCTGAGGGTTGTTGTTCCTCAGACCCTGCTCTCTGAGCCCGGCGCGGCTGCCGCTTCCGGGAGCCTTGGACTCTGCGCTCCTACCCCTGAGGTCCGAGGGATCTCGGGTTCTGGCTTTTAAGGGGAGCCGTACCTTTTGAACCGGGTCCAGGTCCAGGAGGAGGATTCCCAGGGTCTGTGCTGTTGATCGTTTTGAATTTCGGCGCCTTAGGAGCTTCTAGTTTGAGATCGGTCGGGAAGGGTTTTCCGGAGATCTGAACTTCAGCTTTCTCTAAGCCGCCATCTTAACCGGAAGTCCTGGTTCCCACAGTTTAAAGCTTTATGGGTATATGTACATACATAGGGGTATATACATTCCTGGTTGCGAGGATTTTAAAGACTAATCAGTGTGGAGAAAATCTAAAATTCACAATATTAACATTGTACCATAAGAGGTGACAAGCAAGATGATCATAAAAAAAATCCTGGAAAGACATATTAAGTGATGCAGAGTAAAGTGAGCAGAACCAGGATTATATTTTATACAGTAACAACAATAATATATGATCACCTATGAATGACAATTATTATCAACAAGGCAAGGATCCAGGACAAATACAAGGGATTCATGATGAAAAAGAATATCTACCAACAAAGAAGGAACAGATGAAGTCTGAATGTAATTGCTTTATTTATTTTCCCCATGAATTTCTCTCTTGTATAATTAATATGTGTTATTTCATAACATACTAAATATGGAAATATGCATTATATGGTTATATACACACATATACATTCTATATATAAGTCTGACTTCTTAAGGAGAAGGGAGGGATTGAGAGAGTAAGAGAGAGAGTGAAAGAGAGAGAGTGAGAGAATGAGAAAAAGAGAGAGAGTGAGAGAGGGGGGCAAGCAAGAGAGAAAGGGAGAGAGGAGAGAGACAAAGACAGAGAGAGAGAGAGAGAGAGACAGAGAGAGAGAGAGAGAGAGACAGAGAGATGTTTAAATATATTAGTACCTTGTTTAATAGGAGGGTTTTGAAAAGGAATAGGGCATAGATGTAGTGATGAGGAGAGAAGACTTGATTTTTCAATACCACCACCATACCTCATAATTGATATAATTATAAGAAGCAAGATGAAGATAATAAAGATAAATAATAACAATATTCTAAAATGCACGTATGCATATACATATATGCATAAAAGATATGTATAAGCCCTATTATTCTTTTATAAAATAAAAAAAACGTTTCTATAATTAAATCAGAAGAGAGTTGTCAATAGGTTGGGTGCAAATTGGCCAAGGCCCTGGTGGTGTTAAATGACATATGTAAACTCAAGAATTTGGGGAGGTGTATCTTAGGTGTTTTTGTGAGAAAGTTGGGAAGGGTTCCTCTTGTTCCCCTCCACCTCCTGGTGGAGCCACTCATCTAATAGTCAAAATGTATATAAACACTCACCAGGCAAAACACATCAAGAGAGAGATACAAACTAGCAGCATTTTTAGAGCAATTAGAAAAAGTTTCAAGTACAAGTGAGATATATCCAAACAGAAGCAAAGACATCTTTTCTATGGAGAAACAGGGATGGAGAAAAGTGGTCTGCCATACATGTGACCATTTCAAGAAGAAGAATGTTTGGCAGGAGAGCAAGCAGACAACTATCATTTGAGAGAGAACCATCCATGGTAGTTGAGAGTCAAGTTATGATGAGTTCCAGAAAGCCCAGCTAATGAACTTGTCTAGCAGAGCTATTGTACCTTAGGAAGAAGTGTAAGGAGAGAATTGCTGCTGAATGAATTGTTTTGTTCATTTTCCCTTTGTATACTTATCTACCCCTGTGTTCTTAGTTTCATATACTCTTCCCACTACACTGTATATTTTTTGGAAAGTGTACCCCAGGTTTATGTGTGGAATGTTTTGTAGTAACTTTTCTTGCCATACAATATATATATATATGTATATATATATATATATTTATAGACACATACCTTTGTTTTGCATAAATTGTGTCCATTTGCTAACTATAATGAACAAACCACTGATAAGGACCTGTTACAGTGTGATGAGTATGGACCCACAGATTACTCTTGAACCTTATAAATTATTAGGGATTTCACCTGCAACTATGAGTATTGAGTTTTGTAGAGGTAACTCAGAAAAGAAGTCTTATATCATCTCCCCAAAAAGCTCCTCGAGGGAAGGTGCTCTTCATCTTTTTTTCTGAAATCTAGAGTCTAGCAGTATGAGATACATAACAAATGTTTACTATCTTGCTTTTTGAATGACTGATTGATGAAAGATGTTGACAGCATTGAAAATCTTTTTTCTTCTTTTGATAGGTCAAGACTCTCATGATTCAAAATTACTTCTTCCTTGAAGAGGAAAGCAATAATAGTTCTCTTTAAGTTATGTTATAGATCAGAATCTAGAAGAGAAACAATACCTTCAAGTATCAAGAAGGTAGAGCTAATCAGACTTGACTCTGTGTTCTACACATTACTTGACCAGAAATAGTAAGCTGAATTTGAAGATACAAATGATCTGGAATCACTTTCATTCCATCTTTATTTTTCCTTCTTTAGGGTCTATTCTGTGTGTTTTGCCTATCTTGTCCTCAAGAGTCCAGCACACTTGAAAGAGCATCACAACTTTCTCTTTTCTGTTTAGATAGAAGGCTTTTCTTGGGGAGAGGAAAGAAAAATTAGCTTTTCCCCCTTTTAAACACTTTTACATTCTCTTTGGCAGGTAACATCATTTTCTGTCAAGGTAGGTAAAATCAAGCTCCATAGTATGCTCTTTTTAGAAATAATTGTGCTCTTTATATTTTGGGATTATTGTTAAAGATTCTATTTGCTTTATATAAGAGTAATTTTTATTCAGTTGTATTTTTTATTGAGCTAAGAATTTCTTTTGATAATCCATATAATTACTCATCCTTATTAACTATTTCTTTCTTTTCTCTGTCAATCAAATTCATGTTCACTTAGTGAAATTTATTCTCAAGTACTATAAAGGCTACCTTTGACAAAAATCTTTTTATAAAAGACTTCTAGTGCTTAATAGGCCCGGGATGTTAAAGCCTCCATAATAGTTTCTGATAGAAGAGTGTTAAATAATTGGTGAAGAAAATTGCAGTCTACTTAAAAGACAAGGCAATGATGTTTTATATTATGACTAATGTACTTTATTATTTGGTACAAATCCAAAGTCAGGTGGACACATAAAAAAGGAAATCTATTTTTCAATGCAGTGTAGTATGAAGAGTAATATAATTCAGGTTTAAAAAATGACCTTAAGTTATGGCTTACTTACTAAATTTGTCATTATGGAAAATTTGCTTAATTTATTGAGCACAATTTATTAAGCTATTCTATATTCCAACATTAGGATAGACAGGATATGATCCCTAAAACAATATAGCTCCAATTTTAAAGAAATTCGCAACGTAGAGTCACTTCCATAATCTCTCTAAATCCAGTTTCTTTTTTAGCAAAGAGGCAATGACATTTCTATTACCTTACAAAATTATTGTGTCATTGAAAAAAATTAGATGTGATACCAGTCAGTCAATAAGCTGCTATGATATATCAATGTACTAAATTCTGGAGATACAAAAAAAAAAACAAAAGAAAGTCCCTACCATCAAAGATCAAAGGACCTCCTATCTAAATCACTTCGTAAAATGAATAAACAAACTCAAAAACATAAGGAACTACTCAGAGTAGAGATATTCATTCTCTGTATTTGAATCCCTAACGTCTAGACTAATAATACAAAGCAGATAGTAAGCATTTAATAAAAGCTTTCTGCTTAATTTCTGCTTGATCAAAGACTATAATTATTATGGGGAAACATATAAATATTTTTAAATGTATTTAAAATAAAAATATTTTTGAGTAAATATTTTGTTGTACTTATTTCTCTAAAAAAAGTATCTCCGTTATCCATCAACATCAAAGTTCTGAGCCACTGATGATGATTATGAGGGAAAATGGATCACAACATATTTGAAAAGTATCATAATAAAAATATGTATAGGAGTAATGAAATACAAGGTCCAGTGCTTCTAAGCCAACTATAGAAAAAGTAATACTTCTCATCAAAAAAGAGAAAGAGTATTGGTAGATGTTCTCAGAGCATATAATAAACAGGTCAAAAGTTACAAAGATACTTTAAAAAATAAGCAGATATCAGGGGCAGCTGGGTAGCTCAGTGGATCGAGAGCCAGGTCTAGAGACAGGAGGTCCTAGGTTCAAATCTGGCCTCAGACATTTCCCAGCTGTGTGATCCTGGGCAAGTCACTTGACCCCCATTGCCTAGCCCTTACTGCTCTTCTGCCTTGGAGCCAATACACAGTATTGACTCCAAGACAGAAGGTAAGGGTTTAAAAATAAATAAGCAGATATTTATCAGTGAACAATAATGAAGACAGAAGAGAAACACTCCATTGAATCTGCTGATTTAACTGAAAGTAAATTACTACCAGATAAAGTGTCTAAAATAGCAAAGATCAAAGACTGAAATCAAAAGGACCTTCATGTATGACACTCATATGAATTAAATAAACCATATGTTGACAAAATGGCAAACAAATGACTAAGTCATTTAGTTTTTGTTTTAGAAATGGAAGTATTAATAAATTAAAAATTAAGACTAGTTCCTCACCAACAGTAATTATAAATGAATAGTCTTTCAGGGTTCCACAGTTAATACAGATTTTATAAGAAAAGGGCAGAATCTGTTTAACACATCACCACAGGCCTTTTGGCCAGGATTATATATCAGATGCTTATTACCCTTCACACACAAATGGAAAACAAATCTTTTTAATATGCATATAGATTTCAAAATATGCCTGAGAATTCAATAAATAAATTTTACTGGCCTCCAACCTTTATCCCAGGCAGAGCTATATCCCACAAATGCCCAGACAAAACATTGATACATGATATCTAAGAACAATGTTTTTAATAAAAGTTGCCATAAATATTTATAATCTACAAGCCCTGTAGGGGGAAAATATTTTAAAAATCCAAAAGTGGACTGCAGAACCAAGATGGTAGAATGATAGCAATACTATGAGTGAGTTATCCTCCTCAAACTTTCACAAAGAGATGTAGAGAATACAACAGAGAAAATCCAGGAAAGGTTACTCAGCCAGCCCTGCTCATCAAAGAGCAATTGAGAGGTCTGTGGACACTGGGGATAGGTTGGGCTAAAAGCACCCACCTGTAGAGCACCTCAGTGATGAACTCTGCTGCAGAGCTAAGAGGAGATCCCAAACTTTTATTAGGTTAACTCTATTCCCACACTGAGCCCTGATACAAACTAGTACCTTTGATGTCCACTATCCAGTTCTGCATCACAGTTCCAGGATGGACTAAAAGGGAGATCAGAGTGATAGAAGAAGTGTGATATTCCAAGAAGAGTGATATTTCAAGGGCAAAGGCTGGGGTCATGTAGCGAGAAAGGAAGAAGTACAGAAACCAGCATCAGTACTGGTAAGGCTCAGACCTCAGGAATAAAACCAAGGAATAACCTAAGTAAGAAAGCCAGATCGAAGGAGAGATTATACAATTCAGTCACTAAGCCATTGAAGATTTCCAGGCAGTTGATAGGAGCAGTGCCTGGCAAAATTATACTTCTGCACAGACTCAATCCCAACTCAGGAACTTGCAGAGCTCAGACCAGAGAGACTTTACCCTACATCAGACCTTTGGGAGCAATGACATTTTGGAGATGTGCCTCAGAATCTGGAAAAATAAAATATTCAACATCCTAAGAAAGCAGCACCTCACCCGTAGAAGAACTATTGAGCCAGTCTTAATATCAAGTCTTAAGAAAGGAAATAGGCTGGCAGAATGGAAAAAAAAAACTTAAAGAATTCCACCATAAGGGAATTATTGTAGTGGCATGGATCCTCAACACACAAGCATGGAAGAGAATTATCCACATCTCCAAGCAAAGCATCAAAGAAAAAAACAAACTCAACTAGAATGCCTGGATGAAATTAAGCAAGAATTATTTGGTTGTTTCTTTGTTTATTTTTAGAGTTATTTTTAAAAATAAACAGAATGAGATTACTTGAGGAAAAGGGTTGACAATGAAATGAAAACCTTGAAAGAAAGAATTGAGAAGGGAATTAGCCCCTTGACAAGAGAGGTACAAAATATTTTTGTTGTTGTTGTTATAGAACTTATGTCAGTTGCATGACTCCTAACTCCAAATTCATTGCTCTATTCACTGTTGGCATGCACTAGGTGCCAATGTCCCTGAGCTCCCACAGGTAGAATAGAAAAAAGAACCTTGAATTAAGTTTGAGAAGGCCAAATTTTTTTTTTCCATTGCCTCCTTTAGTTTCTGATTGCCTTGCTCCATCTTGGTACTTCTCTCTAACAAGCTACTCACATGCACATATTTTCAAACTTTTCAATATCAGTAAATCAGTTGTGCTCATTTGTTTTCTCTTCTTTTTTGCCTTAAAACATTCAATGTGCTATGTATATACAAATATATGTATGCATATACAAATATATGTATGCATATATATATATATATGACTCTTTGGGAGTGGTGAGAGAGAAAGCTGGAGAAAACTCTGGTCATATAAGAAAAAAAAATCAATAAAAACTCTTGTTAAAGTATGCCACAAAACTAATTCACAACAATGTCCTTGTGAATTAATGGGCCCTTCTTCTCAATTGGAAAAATTGAATTTTAGCAGTTGCCTACAGGAAGAGAACAACTCACCAATAAACAAATCAGATGTGGGAAGAAAAGATTGGTGATTTGACAACAGGGGAGAGATTTAGAAACTGGATCCTACTCAGACACATATCAACAATCAAGTAGTCTGTCAATACAGAGCACAGCCAGCCCACATTGGCAGTTTGCCCAGTATTTGTTTTGCTTTGTTTGATTAAAGAAATCTGCCAATTTAAAACTATGCATACATTATGTGGCATGTCAAAATCATTACATGGGCCAAACCTCCTCTTAGGAATATTTTTTTCTCTGTATCTATTGTTCTTCCCCCCATTTTTTTCTGGTTTCTGTTTTGTTTCCTTTTCCCTAAAGTCAAAGTTTTCTTCTTTCACTGGTTTGTTCTGGTCTTTTCCTCTACTTTTCTCATTCCTTCATTCTTCTGATTGTCTTCAATGAGAAAGCTATAAAAACAGCCCAAGTTTCTGCATTTTCCAAGTACATTGATGGGAACTAAACTTGGCATATTTTATTTAGAATTGGTTCAGACTGCTCTGGACACTGTGAGAGTCTTAAACCACAATATAATGTATTTGTACATCATTAGGCCATATTCTAAAAAGTAATCAGTGTAAACTTTAATCTATTTTCTTTTTCTCTGTGATAATGCATCAACTTATTTTGATTTGGTTCTCTTGTTTCAGTGATAATGTGAGTCTAGAAGCTCATTTAAATACAAATTGCAAGCAATGGGAAATAAATTTCCTAAATGTTAGTGAACTAAATGCAAAGCTAAGTAATTCTTAAAAGTGTAAACGTGTTAGTATATTTGAGGTGAAGAAAAAATAATTTTCTTCAGAAAACAAAAAGGTCATATCACAACCAGCTAGAGTAAAATATTCTCAGTAGGAAGCATTTTGAGACTAAATCTACATTTTTGAGAACAATTCCAGTTGAAACTTTCACAAGAGAGGCCAAAATGACTTTTAATCATAGTGGCAAGATCAAAATGAGTTGGCCTAATATCTCTGTTAGTCAGGCTGTTACAAAGGTTCTCTTGCACTAGCTTATTAGTTAGAATAAAAGATTAGGATCAAAGAATCAGAAAATTTGAGATTGGGAAAGAATCTCAGAATCCCTCTAATCTAATCCTTATTTGAAAAGAACCCTCACATCACTTCTCAAGTTTTTCATTGTTTAACTGTTTCAATTGTTTGATTCTTTGAGATTCTTTGAGATCTCATTTGGGATTTTCCTGGCAAAGAAGCTGGAGTGGTTTGTCTTTTCTTTCCAGCTCATTTTACAGATGAGGAAACTGAGGGAAATAGGTTTAAGTAATTTGCCCAGAGATACATAGCTAGTGTCAGAATGGATTTGTACTCAGATCTTCCTGACTTCAGGCCTGGCACTCTATCCACTGTTCCACTAGCTGCCAAAGGTAGTCAGAGTAGTACACTCCCATTTTTGAAAAGTTCTCATTGCTAGGAAGCTTTGCTTGTCTTTATTTTTGCTTTGTTTTGTTTCTGTGACATCAAGCAGTAATTTGCTTCCTTGTGCATTCTGATTGATTCTTGTTTTGCCCTCTCTGGACATTAACAGAAAGAGAGTGGGTAAACATGGTGGCAGTATAGACATAGGACTCTTCCTTTCCTCATCACCTACCCATACAGACTACCTCAAAAAGCCAAAAAATCCCAAATTCATATGACCGAAGAGACTCTACAGTATGGCGCAACATTGAAGGTATGTGGGATTTGGTCATTTCTATCCCATAAGGGGGGCTGAAAATCTTCCACCAAAATGGAGAGGTGATCCACCCTCTGTTACCCCACCAACAGAGCCAGAGTCAGAGGCAGCGCACCCTAGAATCAGTGAGTGAGTGAGGGGCACCTCTGGAACGAGTGAGGGACACCTCTAGGTCCTTGGCAGCTGACTGAGGCCCCCAAGGACCTACCCCTGAGAGCAACTAGATCTGAGGCTCCAACAGACTGAGGAGCGCAGAATGTGGGCACCTGTAGGGAAATAGCACAGGGAGGGGCAGCAAACAGCAGAAGCTGCAGAGACTCAAGAGCTGGCCTCAGCCAAAATCCTTGTTCCATAGCTCCATACACAGAGAGCCTGCCCATCTCACTCAGATTTCTAACTGGAAAGGGAAGGAAAACCCACCACAGTGGTGGCAAACAGAGCCCAGAAACAACAACTTACCAACATCAAGAAAAACAAGAAAAAGGGGTTGATCTTGGATAATTTTTAAGGAGTAAAAACCCAGGTTAGAGAGGGAATAGAAGAAGAAATACAAATAAATGCACCAAAACCTTCCAAAAAATGGAAATTCTCCACAAGCTCTTGAAGAATTTAAATTGGAGCTTATCAAAAAAGATGGAAGCCTTTTGGCAAGAAAAGTGGAAAATAGTTCAAAAAGAAAATAATAGTTTAAAGAACAAGAGCTCCCAATTAAAGAAACAGCTGGAAGCCACATAAAACAGGATAGACCAAACTGAAAAGGAAAACCAGTCCTTAAAGACCAGTATTAGGAAATTGGAAGCTAATCATCTTGCTAAACAGCAAGAATTAATAAATCAAAGTGAAAAGCGTGACAAAATAGAAGAAAACATAAAATATCTCACTGACAAGGTGACAGATCAGGAAAACAGATTACAAGGAGACAATTTGAGAATCATTGGTCTACTTGAAAACTCAGAAATAAACAGAAATCTTGACATCATACTACAAGAAACTATCCAAGAAAACTGCCCTGATGTTCTTGAATAAGGGGGAAAATAGACATTGGAAAAAGTTCATAGAACACCCTCTATACTAAATCCTCAAAAGATAATTCCCAGGAATGTAATTGCCAAATTAAAGAGCTCCAAATTAAGGAGAAATTTTTACAAGAATCTAAAGAGAGACAATTCAGATATTAAGGAATACCAATCAGGATTACACAAGATCTGGCAGCTTCCACACTAAAGGACCAAAAGGCTTGGAATATGATATTCATAAAGGCAAGAGAATCAGATCTTCAACCAAGGATCACCTATCCATCAAAACTGATTATATAATTCCAGGGGAAAATATTGGTATTCAACAAAATAGATTTCCAAGTATTTGTAAAGAAAAGATCAGAACTAAGTGGAAAGTTTGATATCCAAACACAAAAATCAAGAGAAAAATGAAAATGTAAATAAGAAAGAGAGGGAAAAGGGGAAAATGGTTTTTTATTCAAACTTTCTTCTTTAAGGGCTTCAATAAGATCAAATTATTTATATTAGTATGTGGAGAAAAGGTTATTTGTAACTCTCAAAAATTATTTTCACTATTATAATAACTAAAGGGATCATTCACAGGAACAGACTGGAGTAATAAATGGTATAAAAGTTAAATTTAGTCTTTAGTAATAAAAGTATTATATTTTATGAGGTTTATTAAAGATAATTAGAAATCAAGGATAGTAGTGGTAGTCTCTCGGTAACTGAGGATGACAATTGTCTTTGTGCATTTTCATCTATGGTGTATAGATGAGTGTGCACAAAGACACTTGTGCATGGAGATTTAAGTGGAAAAGTCATTGCACAGAGACAGTCCCACTCTCTCAGCGTTGGAAGCCTGGGTCCAGTGGCACAAAAAATCGTTACACCTGGAGACTTCCTCAGCTGCATTGGATGGCCATGTTGTCTTTTGTGCTCCAACACGCCCTAAGCACTCCACAGCGCTTTGCTGCTTCGCCATCTCAGCCTTTGAACTTTCTTATTGGTTTCTTCCATCAGTTCAGCCGAAGCAGTCTTCACATGCTGGGTGAGCAAAGCCCTGGTTCACCAGGGGTCTACAACCCGATGGCTACGCTCACAAGGTTTAGCCAGCCTGTCGAAGCCATTGCCCGGGGTGTGGCCACTGCCACATGCTAGCAGCTACTAGGAGCCACAAGTGAGAGCTGGGTGTCAGGTGAGGGTCAGAGGCTGGAGAGCTGCCCTAGGAGGGCACGACAAGCCCTCCATACCAGAGATACTACCCCTCCCTGAGCACCCCATACACCCCAGAAATCAAGGATAAAGAAATACAAAATAAGAAAAGCACATGCCTAGGGCACATTAGCCTATTCACAACCTACTCACTATATCTTGCATGCCAGGTAGAGAGACGTGTGTGCTTAGAAGTGGAAGAAGAGCTCTTGGGAGGCAGAGAGCCCTTTAAATACTAAATTGTATTCTCACACTCAGGTGAGATTATATGGAATTCTGGGTAGTACCAAGAACTTCTGGGGTTTGAAGTCTGGGGTTCAAATCTCCATTTTTACAGTGGTATAAGATGATATGCAAAAAAAGAAAGAAAGAAAAATGGAGGGGGAAATTGAAGATGGCACCAAGAGCTATTTGAAGAAATAAAATGAATAGGATAATCTTTATCATACAAAGAAACACATGGGAAAGGAAGGGAAAGAATACACTAATAAGTAGGAGAGGAAGGGAGTGCTAATAGGTAATATTAAAACCTTACTTTCAGTGAAATCAATTCTGAGAGGAAAAAGCAACTAGATCCATTGGGGTATTGAATTCTATCTTACCCTACAGGGAACATAAGAAGGTAAAATTAAGGGGGGTAGAGGGGCAGGGAGTACAAAAAGGTAGGGAAAGAGAGCAGGGAGGGAATTTAACAGACTGGAAAAATAAGAAGGGAATAAAAAGTGAGGGGGCAGAACGGGAAGCCTATTAAGGGTGGGGATTAGGGGGGACTGATTAAAAGCAAACCACTGGTTTAAAAGGATATAGCAAAAGAAGAAAGGACAGAACTAGGAGAGGATATCAAAATGCTTGGGAATACACAAGTGGCAACATAAATTTGAATGTGAATGGAATGAACTCACTCATAAAATGAAAACAAATATGAGAGTGTATTAGAAATCAAAACTCTACCATATGTTGTCTGTAAGAAACTCACTTGAGACATGTAGACATTCACAAGGTTATGATTAAAGGTTGGAGAAAAACCTCTTGGGCCTCAACTGAGAGAAAGAAGGCAGGAGTTGCAATCATGATATCTGACAAAGGCAAAATAAAAAAAAGATCTGATTAAAAGGGATAGGAAAGGTAACTACAATCTGATAAAAGGCATGGTAGGCAATAAGGAAATAGCAGTAATCATCATTTATGAACCAAATGACATAGCATCCAAATTTCTAAAGGAGAAACTAGTGGAGTTGAAGGCAGAAATAGTAAAACTATACTAGTGGGAGACCTGAAATTATTTTTTTAATTTTATAGTATTTTGTTTGATCATTTCCATGCATTTTTCATTAAAGACAAAAATCATTTTCTTTTCCTCCCTCCCACCCCCCCGTGGCCGACATGTGATTCCACTGGTATCATATGTGTTCTTGACTTGAACCCATTGCCATGTTGTTAGTATTTGCATCAGAGTGTTCGCTCCGAGTCTTTCCTCTGTCATGTCCCCTCAGCCATTGTAGTCAGGCAGTTGCTTTTCCTTGGTGTTTCTATTCCCTCAGTTTGTCCTCTGCTTTTGGATAGTGTTTTTTTCTCCTTGATCCCTGCAGATTGTTCAGGGACATTACACCACCACTAATGGAGAAGTCCATTACGTTCGATGATACCACAGTGTGTTTGTCTCTGTGTACAATGTTCTCCTGGATCTGCTCCTCTCGCTCTGCATCACTTCCTGGAGGTTGTTCCAGTTCACATGGAAATCCTCCACTTTATTATTCCTTTGAGCACAATAGTATTCCATCACCAACATATACCACAATTTGTTCAGCCATTCCCCAATTGATGGGCATCCCCTCATTTTCCAATTTTTGGCCACCACAAAGAGCGCAGCTATGAATATTTTTGTACAAGTCTTTTTGTCCATTATCTCTTTGGGGTACAAACCCAGCAGTGCTATGGCTGGATCAAAGGGTAGACATTCTTTTATCGCCCTTTGGGCATAGTTCCAAATTGCCCTCCAGAATGGCTGGATCAGTTCACAACTCCACCAGCAATGAATTAATGTCCCTACTTTGCCACATCCCCTCCAGCATTCATTACTTTCCATAACTGTCATGTTAGCCAATCTGCTAGGTGTGAGGTGATACCTCAGAGTTGTTTTGATTTGCATCTCTCTGATTATAAGAGATGTAGAGCACTTCTTCATGTGCTTGTTAATAGTTTTGATTTCTTTATCTGAAAACTGTCTATCCATGTCCCTTGCCCATTTATCAATTGGGGAATGGCTTGATTTTTTGTACAACTGATTTAGCTCTTTATAAATTTGAGTAATTAAACCTTTGTCAGAGGTTTTTATGAAGATTTTTTCCCAACTTGTTGTTTTCCTTCTGATTTTAGTTACATTGCTTTTGTTTGTACAAAAGCCTTTTAATTTGATGTAGTCGAAATTATTTATTTTACATTTTGTGATTCTCTCTATGTCTTGCTTGGTTTTAAAGTCTTTCCCTTCCCAAAGGTCTGACATGTATACTATTCTGTGTTTACCCAATTTACTTATGGTTTCCTTCTATATGTTTAAGTCTTTCACCCATTTTGAATTTATCTTGGTGTAGGGTGTGAGGTGTTGATCAATTCCTAATCTCTCCCACACTGTCTTCCAATTTTCCCAGCAGTTCTTATCAAATAGTGAATTTTTGTCCCAAGACCTGGGATCTTTGGGTTTATCATATACTATCTGGCTGAGGTCGCTTTCCCCCAGTCTATTCCACTGATCCTCCTTTCTGGGGAGACCTGAAATTACCACTATCAAATTTAGATAAATCAAATTAAAAAATAAATAAGAAAGAGGTTAAAGATGTGAATGAAATCTTGGAAAAATGAGAGTTAATAGATATGCTGGACGGGATGTGGCAAAGTTGGGATATTGATGCATTGCTGGTAGAGTTGTGAATTGATCCAACCATTCTGGAGGGCATTTTGGAACTATGCCCAACAGGTGCTAAAAGACTGTCTGCCCTTTCATCCAGTCATAGCACTGCTGGGTTTGTACCCCAAAGACGTAATAATGAAAAAGACATGTACAAGAATATTCATAGCTGCGCTCTTTGTGGTGGCAAAAAATTGGAAAATGAGGGGATGCCCATCAGTTGGGGAATGGCTGAATAAATTGTGCTATATGTTGGTGATGAAATCCTATTGTGCTAAAAGAAATAATAAACTTGAGGAATTTCATGTGAACTGGGATGACCTCCAGGAATTGATGCAGAGCGAAAGCAGCAGAACTAGGAGGACAATGCACACAGAGACTGATACACTGTGGTACAATCAATGTAATGGACTTCTCCATTAATTGTAATGCAGTGATCCTTAACAACTTGGAGGGAACTATGAGAAAGAACACTATCTACATTCAGAGGAAAAACTGTGGGAGTAGAAACACCAAAGAAAAACAACTGCTTGACTACATGGGTCGAGGGGGATATGATTGGGGATATAGACTCTAAATGAACATCCTAGTGCAAATATCAACAACATGGAAATAGGTTCTGATCAATGACATGTAATACCCAGTGGAATTGTGTGTAGACTATGAGAAAGGTTGGAGGAGGAGAGGGAGGCAAAGAATATGATTCTTGGAACCAAGGAATAATGTTCTAAATTGATTTTTAAAAAAAACAGGAAATGACCAAACCTTCCATATGACAGCTTATCATGTACTTTAGAACAACTATCTCCATTCACATAGAGTCCATTAAAGTTCAGGCACTCACTACTTCTTGCCTAGACTATGGTAGTAACCTCCTAATTGTTCTCCCTGCCACCTATTTCATCACAATCCAATTTCCACACAGCCCTCAAAGAGAATTTGATAAAGCATAGGAAACCCTCTCACCTATTCATCAAATTCTAGTGTCTACTAATTACCCCCAGAATTCAAAATAGAATGCCTTGTTTTGCATTTAAAGCTCTTTAGAGTCCATTTGTACTCTTTGTTTCCAATCTTATATCCTTTTCCAATTACCTTCCGATTCAGCTATCGTGACCTCCTTGCCATTCCTTTCACAGGACCCTTCATATTTCATCTTTCTGCTTTTACTTAGGCTATACCTCAAGCCCCAATGGGATGTCCTTCCTCACCTTCCAGAGCTACTCTTGTTTCCTTTAATGTTCCTTTAAGATTAAATGTACTCTTCTATAAGAGGTCTTTTTCAACCCCCTTATCTACTACAGTCTTTCCATTTAAATATTTCTTGCATTTACTCTGTATTGTTTGCATCTATTTTATTTAAATGTTATCTTAGAGACAGGGACCACTCTCCCCACTTTTCTTTTCCCATTCTTCCCTGCCTATTACTTTTGTATTATCTAATTGAGTTAACATTAAAAGTTATCTATTTCGGGGCAGCTGTGTGCTCAGTGTATTGAGAGCCAAACCTAGAAATGGGAAGTCTTGGGTTCAAATATGGCCTCAGACACTTCCTAGCTGTGTGATCCTGACCAAGTCAATTAACCCCTATTGCCTAGCCCTTCCCACTCTTCTGCCTTGGAACCAATACATAGTAGTGATTCTAAGATGGAAGGTAAGGTTTTTAAAAGATAGATAGATAGATAGATAGATAGATAGATAGATAGATAGATAGATAAATGTTATCTTTCCTATTTAAGTGTAACCTTGTTGAAGGCCATGGATTGTTTCCTTTGTACATATCAGCGATTACAACTGACCTATAAGTAAAATAAATAAATAAATAAAAGTAAGGTCTTTAAAAAAATTCTTGGAGATTTATTGTTTTTGTTCTGGGTTAAAACTTCCCCAATTCCATCAACTAATAACCATATGACCTATTTTTCTAGGCCTTTCACCATCTTGCCTACCCTTCTCTGGATATTCTTCATTTTGCCAATGCTTTCTTAGACTTTATTAACTAGAATATAACATAGTACTAAAGATGTGGTGCAAATAGATCAGAGAACAGAGACACTATCACCTCCTTATTCCTAGATATCATGTTTATTGTAATTTAGCCCAAGATATTATAATAATGATGAAAGTAATTAATATCTATTTGGTATTTCACAAATATTATTCCATTTTATCTTTACAAAAATCCCTGGAAGGGGGAAGCTAGGTAGTTCAGTGTATTGAGAGGTAGGTCTAGAAAGAAAGGGGCCCTGAGTTCAAATCCAATCCCAAAAAGTCCTACCTGTATGTCTTCTGGTCAAGTTATTTAACACCCATTGCCTTGGAAACAATACATAGTATTGATTCTAAGACAATGTATGGGTTTAAAAATAACTTTGAGAGAGGTATTATTTTATTCTCATTTTACAGATGAGAAAACTGAGATAGAATGTAAGTAAAGATATACCTAGAGTTGCAAAGCTATTAAATAACCAAATTAGATTCAAATTTGTCTTCCTGGCTTCAGTTACAGAACACTGTTCACTGAGCTACCTAACTCTTTATGATATCATTAGCTTTTATGGCAGCTCCAGCAAATGGTTGACACATATTGATTCTGTATTCTTCTAAAACCCCTAGATCTTTTTTATTCAAACTTTCTCCCCTATCCTAAATTTATGGAGTTAATTTCCCAACCTTTGTAAGCTTTAATATTTATTCCTATTGAATTTCATCTCATTATTATATTCAACCCAGTGAGATTGGATTTAGCTATCTCCTGATTGTAACAATGAAGATACTTAGCTCTTTCTTTATTGGGAAGATAAAATTGTAATCTCCCGATTGTAACAATGAAGGTACACAGATCTTACTTTATAGTGAAGCTAGAATTATAAGTTACAATCTATTTTTAGATTTTAACTCCAAAAGGTGAATTAATCACAAAAAGGTGTTAAGTAACTACAAAAGGTGAACTTAACAAAGGACGTGTTAAGTAAGCCAAAAAGAATAATCTAACCAAAGAAGGTGAGAACTAAAGAATGGGAAGTCCTGCAGAAAAGTGTCTGCTGTGATTGGTAGATGTGAAAATTTAGTGGAGGTGACATAAGAGAAAAAGGTCTTTAAAAAGAGGGGGAAAAGACTGAAGAGGACAGACAGTCACAGGGCTTGGAGTGAAGGATCAGTCACTCAGAGGTGAAGGGAAGACACATTCATTCGGGGATTTGGGCACTGACTCAGAGGAGCGACGGGAAGGCAGACACCCAGATTTCTTTAAGACTGCCTCTGTTGGTGAGTGAAAAGCTGACTTAGTGACCTCGCCTTTCTGGAAGTGTGAAGCCTCCAAGAAAGGACCAACTTCTTGAGACTCTCTTCCCCTGGCTGGGGCTTAGTAATTCTAACTGGTATAAAAAGAAGCCAGAGTTTTCTCTCTCTCTCTCTCATTCCTTGATATCTTCCTTCTATTGTAAATATTGTAAATAAACTACCATAAATTCCATTTATTTTAGTAATTTATTTTGGGATTTAGAAATTAAATCCCTGGTGACCACCTAATGAAACCACTGAATTAACATATTTCAGTATCAACCAGAATTCATTTTAATACTACCCATCCTGATTTTGTGTCATCTGCAGAGAAAGTGAACAGGGGCATGTATTGATACTATGTTAAAACAGCAAAAGGTCCAGCATAAATACATGGGGTACTATATTACAGATTTCCTGTCAAAAATGGAATTTAAATATTAATACATATTCTTTATATCTGGCCACATAATAAGATCTGTCTCTAATTTTATCATAGTTATTCATATTTTCACAATAATATTTTGATATTTTTCTATCAAATCCTTTGCTTGAAATCTATAAAACATCTATATTTTCCTAATCTACCAGTTTAATAACCATCCAAAAAATTAAATTAAATTAATTTCTCATAAGCAGATGTTGATAAATCCATTTTATCTCTTCATCTTCCAGGAATCATTTCTAGATATCCATAAAATATTTTTTATTTTAATTCTATTGCCATACAAACTTACACCCATTGGTCATTGTTATAAGAATAAAGTCATACATAACCAAAACCCCAAAATAAAACCAAAGATACACGATGTGAAAGACAATTCCAAAAGTTGTTTTTCTGGAGGTAGATAGTATTCACTTTCAGAATTCTTACAGGATTGTCTTAGATCACAGAATTGCTGAGAGTAGCCAAGTTTTCACAAATAATTATCATACAATATTGTGTATGATGTTCTCCCAATTGTGTTCATTTCGCTCTTCATCAGTTCCCATAGATGTTTCCAGCTCCTTCTGAAATCATCTTGTTTATCATTTCTTAGAGCACAATAGTATTTAATTACCAACATTTACCAGAATTTCTTCAGCCAATCCTCTCAATTTCTAATTCTTTGCCACTACAGAAAGTTGCTATAAATATTTTTGAACAATTATGTCCTTTTCCTTTTTTTATTATCTCTTTGGGGTACGAACCCAGCAGTGCTATGACTGGATCAAAGGGCAGAGAGTCTTTTAGCACCCTTTAGGCATAGTTTCAAATTGCCCTCCAGAATGGTTGAATCAGTTCACAACTACACCAACAAACAATGCATTAATGTAACAATTTATTCCAACATTTACCACTTCACTTTACTGTCATATTGGCCAATCTGATAGGTGTGAGATAGTACTTCGGCATTGGTTTAAATTGCACTTCTCTAATCTCGTGTGATTTAGAACATTTTTTTTCCTATGATTATTGACAGTTTTGATTTCTTCATCTGAAAATTGCTTATTCGTATCCTTTGACTATTTGTCTATTAGGGAATAGCTTGTATTCTTATAATCTTAACTTAGATCTTTATAAATCTGAGAAATTAGATCATCAGAGACATTTATTATAATTTCCCCCAATTTTTGTTTCCCTTCTAATCTTGGTTAGATTGGTTCTTTTTTATAAAAGCTTTTTAATTTAATATAATCAAAATTATTTATTATACCTCTAATAATGCTCTATCTCTTGTTTAGTCATAAATTCTTCCCCTTATCAATGATCTTCCAGGCAAATGATTCTCTGTTTCCGTCACTTCGTTATGGTATCATTGTTTATATCTAAAACATATATCTAAATATCTAAATCATATATCCATTTTGACCTTTTCTTGTATAGGGTATGAGATAGAGGTCTATATGTTGCTTCTGTCATGCTCTTTTCCAATTTTCCCAGTAGTTTTTGTTAAAGTGTGACTTCTTATTTCCAAAGCCAGCATCTTTGAGTTTATCAAACACTAGATTACTAAGATCATTTACCCCAGTATATTGTATATCTAATCTATCCCATTTATTTACCATTCTATTCCTTAGCCAGTACCAAAGTGTTTTGATGATTATTGCTTTAAAGTACAGTTTGAGATCTGGTACTCCTAGGCTACCCTCCTTCATATTTTTTTCTAGTTCTCCTAATATTCTTGGTCTTTTATTCTTCCAATTGACTTTTATTTTTTCTAATTCTATAAAGTAATTATTTGGTAGTTTTGAATGGAACTGAATGAATAAACTAATTTAAGTAGAATTGTCATTTTTTTTACATTAGTTAAGTCTACCAATGAACAATTAAGTTTTTTTTTTCATTTGTTTAGATCTAACTGTTTGGTGTGAAAAGTGTTTTTAACTGTGTTCATATAATTCATGTGTTTACCTTTGGTAAGTAGATTATCAGGTATTTTATTTTGTTTAGAGTAATTTTAAAGGGAATTTCTCTTTCTAATTCTTATTGCTGGACTTTGTTAATAATATAGAGAAATTGTAATAATTTATATGGATTCATTTTGTATCTCGCAAAATTGCTAAATTTATTAAATGTCAGCTAGTTTTTAGATTTATTTTCTAGGATTCTTTAAATATACCATTATATTATCTTCAAAGAGTGATAGTTTAGTTTCTTTATTGACTACTTTAATTCCTTCCATTTCTTTTTCTTTTCTTATTGTGACAGCTAGAATTTTTTATAAAATATTAAATAATAATGGTGATAATGGGCATCCTTATTTCATCCCTGATCTTATTTTGAAGGCTTCTAACATCTCCATTGAGGATGATACTTGCTGAAGGTTTTAGGTATATACTACTTTTCATTTTAAGGAATGACCCATTTATTCCTATGCTTTCTAATGTTTATTTAATAGGAATGGGTATTGTATTTTGTTGAAGGATTTTACTGCATCTATTGAGATAATCATGTGATTTTTACTAGTTGGATTATTGATATGGTCAATTATGCTGACAGTTTTCCTGATATTAAGCCAGTCCTGCTTTCCTGGTATAATTCCCACCTGGTTATAATGAATGATATTTGTTATATTTTGATGTATTCTCCTTGTTTGTATCTTAAGTCTCTATAAGATTTTTCTACCAATATTCATTAATGAAATTGGCCTATAATTTTCTTTCTTTGATTTTGTTCTTCCTGTCTTAGGTAACAGTACCATATTCATTTCATAAAAAGAAATTCGTAGGATTCCTTCTCTGCCTATTTCCCCAAATAGTTTATGTAGTATTGGGATTAATTTTTCTTTGAATGTTTGATAGAATTTACTTATGAATTAATTTGGCCCTAGGGATTTTTTTTCTTAGAGAGGTTGTTGATGGATTATTTAATTTCTTTTTTCTGATATGGGATAATTTAAAGATTCTATTTATTATTTTGAATATCTGGGCAATTTGTATTTTTTCAAGTATTCATTCATTTCACTTAGATTATGTAAGGTTTATTGGCATATAATTAGGCAAAATAGCTCCTAATGATTGATTTGATTTCTTCTTCACTGGTGGTTAATTCACCTTTTTCATTTTTGAAAATAATTATTTGATTTTTTTCTTTCCTTTTTTAATCAAATTAACCAGTACTTATTTTAATCCTTATATTATTTATTAGTTTAATTGTACTTTTAATTTCAATGTATTAATTTCCCCTTTAATTTTTAGGATTTCCAAGTTAGTTTTTAAGTGAGGATTTTTAATTTAATCTAAAGGTAGGTAAAAGAACAAATTTTAGAAACATTCAATAACTGTATTTAATTAATTAATTAAGAATATTTTCCCATGGTTACTTGATTCACATTCAACAATTTTCTTAATAAGAATGAGAATGAGGAGGCAACATATCAAAATTTATGAGTTACTGACAAATTAGTAGTCAGGGGAAATTTTATATCTCTGAAAGCTTATATAAAAAAAACAGAGACAATTCAGATCAATGAATTGGGCATACAACTGAAAAAATAGAAAAGAACAAATAAAGCCTAACTATAAAGAATTTTTATGGAAACAAATAACAAAGTACAAACACAGAAGGGGCCAGTGAACACCAAGCAAATACATACAAATTCCAAAATAAAAGTATGGATTAGACACAGATTCTGGAAGAACTCAAAAAGAACTTTGAAAACCAAGTAAAAGAGGCCAAGGAAAATTGGGGAAAAGAAATGAAAGCAATGCAAAAAAATGAAAAAATAAATACAAAAATTGACAGAGGAAAATAAGGCCTTAAACATTAGAATTGAGCAACTACAAACTAATGATTACTCAAGAAATTGGGAAATAATAAAATAAAATAAAAAGAATGAAAAACAGGAAAAAAGGCATGATGTATCTCATTGTAAAAACAACTAAATTGGAAATAGATTAAGGGAAGATAATTTAAGAATTATTGGACTACTTGAAAGTCATGTTAAATAAATAAGTAAATAAAAACTTAAACATCATAATAGGACAAATTATCAAAGAAAACTGTTCAGATAGTCTTAAATAGGAAAATAAAATTGAAAATGAAAGAATCCACAGATCACCTCCAGAAAGAAATCCTGAAATGCCAATTCTGAGAAATATAATAGCCAAAGTCAAGAACTCCCAAGTCAATGAAAAAATACTGTAAGCAGAGAAAAAGAAACAATTCAAATACCATGAATCTACAATCAGGGTTACATAGGACTTAGCAACTTACATATTACAGGATCAGAAAGCAAGGAATATAATACTCAGGAAGGCAAAAGATCTAGATATACAACCTATCCAGCAAAACTGATTGTATTCTTTCAGGAGAAAAAAAAATGGACATTCAATAAGATAGAAGATTTTCAAGCATTCCTGAGGCATTAGCTAGACTTAAACAAAAAGTCCAAAATCCAAACACAAGACCCAAGAAAACTCTAAAAAGGTAAATAAGAAAGAGAAAATTTAAGGAACTAATTAAGGTAAAAATATTTGTATTTCTACATGTATAGAGGATATGCATAATTCTCAAACATTATTCTTAGTAGTAGAGCAGATTAAAGGAATATGCTTAGAAAGAGGATGAGGGAGTAAGATGATTATGAAACACATCAATGGAAGGTTTAAACACAAAAATTAAAGATAAAACAATGGAGCAAAATTTATTATGCATCATCGAAAGTAAAAAAATCAGGATATCCAAAAATAATCTGAGATAAAACTAAAGTAAAAATGATCAGATTAAAAGAGATAAAAAAGGAAATTACATCTTGCTAAAAGGTACTACAAACAATGAAGTAAAATCATTACTAAATATTTATGCACCAAATGGTATAGCATCCAGATTTTTAAAGGAGAAATTAAAAGAGCTTAAGGAGGAAATAGATAGTAAAAACATACTAGTAGGGAACCTCAGGCTTCCCTATCAGAACTAGATAAAACAAATGAAAAAGAAATAAATAAGAAAGAAGTAAGGGAAGTGAATGAAATGTTAGAAAAATTAGAGTTAATTGATATTTGGAGAAAATTGAATAGAGATAAAAAGGAATATATCTTCTTTTTGTCATCACATGGTATATATAGAAAAATTTGCCATGTACTAAGGAATAAAAGATTTAGAGGCTATGCCATTATTATCGCTATATATAATTAATGTTTATTTAGTAAAATACAACTCCATTAATGCATAAAAATGTCTTATAAGAGTCAAAGTTTCTGAGTGTCAGGAATGAATTAATTCTATTTACATTATTCTCTATGGGAAAAATTAATTTGGTTCTGGCCCTTTTTGGTACTTGGCTTGCCTTCTGAAATGAATTAAGAACAACTACAAAGGTACTACTTTATCTATAGTCTATAAAAATGTTCTAAATAATTATTGATTAGAAAAATGCAAATTAAAACAACTCTTTGGTACCACCTAAGACCTATTAGATTGACTAATATGACAGAAAGTGAAAACAAAAAATATTGTATGGGATACAGAAAAATTAGGACACTAATGCTGCTAGAATTGTGAACTGATCAAACCATTATGAAAATAAATTTAAACTATGCCACAAAGGCTATAAAATTATGTGTGTCTTCTGACCTAGCATCAGCACTATTGGGTCTATGTACCAAAGATATTTTAAAATAAGGAACAAGACCTATATGTATGAAAAATTATAAAACTCTTTTTTATGGTGGCAAAGAGTTGAAAATGAGAGGATACTCATCAATAAAGAAATTGAACAACAAATCGTCAATGAAGTCTGAACAATATATATAATTGTGATTCAATACTGCTGTGCTATGAGAAATGATGAGCAGGATGTTTCCAGGAAAACCTGGAGAGTCTTTCATGAAATGATTCAGAGTGATCAGAGCATTTTATACAGAACAGCAATATTGTAGAATGATCAGCTGTGAATAACTTGGATATTCTCAGCAATGCAATGGTTTAAAACAATTCCAAAGGACTCAGAATGAAAAATGTTATCCATCTTTAAAAAAAAACTGATGTAGTATGAATACAAATTATAGCGTTATTTTTTTCACTTTATTTTTCATGGGGTTTTTTTGGTCTGTGTTTTCTTTCACAGTATTACTAATATGGAAATGTTTTGCATGCTTGTTCATGTATAATCCGAGGAAGAATGGAGAAAGAGAGAATTTGGAACTCAAATTTTTTAAAGAATCAATGTTAAAGATTGAGAGCCAGACCTAGAGACTGGAGGCTCTAGCTTCAAATCTGACCTCAGACACTTCCTAGATGTGTGACCCTGGACAAGTTACTTAACCCCCATTGCCTAGCCCTTACCACTCTTCCATTGGCTCCAAGATGGAAGGTGAGGGTTTAAAAAAAAAAAGAATCAATGTTAAAAAAATTAAATGTAATTGCAAAAATATACTAGAAATATATATATATATATATATATATATATATATATATATGAAAAGAGCAAAAAAAGTTATTTCTTTAGTGATCCTTTTTGGAATTTGTTTCAGAACTTTGTTGCAGTTTATTAATTAAGTTTTGATGACTATTTCTAGTTCACTCCTGGATCAGTCAGATGCGTTCACTCTCACTGACTTAAGAAAATCATTTCAATATGTGCAGGTGACAGATGTTTCAAAAGCAAAAATATTCAACTCTACTAGATTTTGTTGTTTTTGCTCAGCAGAGAACTTCCATCAAAGCAAGAAATTATGTCCAATTTTGTAAAAAAAAAAAAGTAAATAGGAATGAAATATTTAGAAAAATGTGAAGGTCTGAGTAGAGAAACTTTTCCAAAATGTGTAGACTTCAGCAAAATATTTCAACTCAATTTCATTTGGTTCCCTCATTCATTCCGTTTCTTACGGTCATAAGTACATAAGTCAAGGATCTATGCTTTTGTTGGTATAGAAACTCACTCAAATCAATCAATACACAAATACTTATTAAGCACAAACTATATGCCAAGCACTTTGTTAGGTGCAGAGGTTATAGAGATATATGTGAAAGAGACTCTAACTTCAAAGATTTTCTACTGGGGATATAAATCATATATAATATGTACAAATAAAATGCATATAAAATATGTACAAAGTAACTAAAAGAAAAATTGGGAGTAGAGAAATTAGGACCTAAGTATATTTTAAAAGGTTTCTTGTAGAGGGTGGCACTTAAATACATTCTGGAAGACTTAAAAGACAAAAGTAAGAAGGGAGGGGTTTTTCGGCTTTGTTTTCCTTTTTTTTTTTTAATTTTTGTTTTGCTTTTTATGAGCAACAGAAACATCTTATACAAAGGAAGGAGATGGAGTGTTGTATATAATGAACAAAAAGAAGAGCAATTTTGTTGTACCGTAGAGTTTATGAAAAGGATTAATTAGTAATGAAAATAAAAGTTTAGTTAGGGCTCAATTTGAGAAGAATTGAAAATGCCAAACTAAGTGGTTTATATTTAGTCCCAGAGGTACTGACCCAGAATTTGAACAGTGACTATAAGAATAGAAAGGAAGAAATAGAAATGATGTAAAAACAAAAATTTTGGCAATTGATTTTTGTATATGTGTGGTGAGAGTTTGGGTAACTGAGGAAACAACTAGGTAGATTGAGAGCCAAGACAAGCCACAAGAGGTCTGGGGTTCAAATCTCATCTCACACATTTCCTAGCTGTGTGACCCTGGGCAAATCACTGAACCCCCACTGCCTACAACTTACAGCTCTTCTGCCTTGAAACCAATACATAGTATTTAAGTTGAGGGTTTTTTTTTTTTTTAATTAGGTTATTGAGAAGATGGTTGTGATCTTGCAAAAATAGAGAAGTTGAAAAAGAAAAGATGATGAAAAGAAAATAAGTTATGTTTTAGACATACTGAATTTGAGATACCTATCACAACTAGTTTTATAAATTTACTAAGCAGTTGATAAAGGAGAAACTAGGGGTGTACGAATAGATCTTGAAATCATTTCTTTTTTATTATCTCTAAAAAATGGCTATATGTGGGAGTGAATGAAGATTTTTTTCAAAAGCATGTTAATTAAAATCCTGGGAGATGAGGAGGATGCATAAAAGTGTAAAAATAAAGAGAAGACAACTCAAGACTGAGACTTGGAGTATAATCACAGATAGAAAGCAAGATATGATTGATAATCTATCGAAGAAGACTGAGAAGGAGCAAAAAGATAGGTAGGTGGGGAACCAAAAGAAAGACATCATTGTCAAAAAATACATATAAATAATATAATAAAAACATAAATTAAAGTAAAACATAAAGGGTGTTATGCCCAGAAAATTGTTAGCAGATTCAAACATTCCAGAGAGATTAAGAATGATTAAGATTGGGAAAAAACTATTAGATTAGGAAATTTAGAAATCATTTGTAACTTCAGAGTGGAGGTTCTTAATGTGTCATCCATGGATACATTTCATTTCAGTGAGTCTGTAGACTTGGATGAGGAAAATGTATTTTGTTATTTTTATTGACTTTTTTATTTTTATTAAAATTTTTTATTTTTATTTTATTATTTTTATTTTTATTAAAATTCAGCAAGTGCTTTAATTGTGAATATATGGAATAAACTATGATAGTAATAGTACCTGTAACTTAGTCCCCAATGTAAAACAGATGTTTTCATATTATAATACAGTTGATATATATATATATATATATGACTATATTGTTTATTCTATCACTGTTTCAAAATTACTTTACTTATTAAATCTGCCCCTTGATAGCATGTGATTGAAGTTTTTTCATCTTTAGATTGTATTTTAGTAGAACTGGTTTCCTTTGTTTCCTATTTATGTTAGGTATTTAAAAATCTGATTCTGTTGAAAAATGGGATGCTCTTAGATTGGGGAATGCCTGGATAAACTGTGGTATGTGTTGGTGATGGAATACTATTGTGCAAAAAGGAATAATAAAGTAGAGGAATTCCATGGAGACTGGAACAACCTCCAGGAAGTGATGCAGAGTGAGAGCAGCAGAACCAGGAGAACATTATACACAAAGACAGATACACTGTGGCACCATTGAATGTAGATTTCTCTACTAGCAGCAATGCCATAATTCAGGGCAATTCTGAAGGACTTATGAGAAGGGACGCTATCCACATCCAGAGAAAGAACTGTTGCAATAGGAACAGAGAAGAAAAACAACTACCTGATCACATGAGTCAATAGAGATATGATCATTAAATGATTACCCCAGTAAAAATATCAATAATATGGAAATAGATCTTGATCAATGACACATGTAAAATACAGTGGAATTGAGTGTTGGCTATGGGAGGTGGGTAGGAGAAAGGGAGGGAAAGAACATGAATTATTTAACCATGGAAATTTTTTATTAATCAATTAAATAAAATTTATAAAATATGATTCTGAAAAGTGGTCCATAATATTCATCATACTGCCAAAGAAATTCATAATACTCAGAAATCATAGGAACCCTTGCTTTAAAGTTTCAGTTAAATGTTTAGGTCAGAAGTCAATCTAAGAAGGGTTTAAAGTGAATAAGAAGGGGGCAGCTGGGTAGCTCAGTGGATCGAGAGCTAGGCTTAGAGATGGGAGGTCATGGATTCAAATCTGGCCTCAGACACTTCCCAGCAGTGTGACCTTGAGCAAGTCACTTGACCCCCATTGCCTAGCCCTTACCACTCTTCTGCCTTGAAGCCAATATACAGTATTGACTCCAAGACGGGAGGTAAGGGTTTAAAAAAAAACGAATAAGAAGAAAGGAAACAAATGCAAAAAATGTAGAATGCTTATTAAAGGAGTTTGAAATATAAGAAAACTATTAAATAATAGTTCAAGGGATAGTGAAGTCTAATGCGAATTCTTTAGGGATCTGAAAAAAAAATGGAGTATATATATTTATAAGCAGTAGGGAAAGACCTGATAGATAAAAATAGAAAGCATGTAATGGGATGTAGGAAGTCACTTGCAACTGGCAGGTGGAAATCACTAACATAACTCTGTTAAATCCCCTGGGTGATGCTCAAATTCTATATTCCATTGGGTCCAGATACTAACGAGCTAGCCCCTCTGTCCCCAGAAAAAGAAAGGAGGACCTTTGAGTAGCAATGATATGGACTAACTAGGAACAAAGAAGGTGAATATGACATATGAACAGATACACAAATTTGCTCCCATGATCACCATCCCTGACTGACAAATACCTGGGTCACTCTTTAGAGAAAGTGCTAATCATTAGACACTTAGTGCCAGGTTACAGTATAGATATACTCTGATATATCATGTACTAACTTCACAAAGCAGATGCTAGCTTTCAGAAATTGTTTAAACTGCTGATATCAAATCTAATGGTCCTTCACAATCCTCTTCCCCTGACTTTCTTTCTCAGAATAACAGATGAGACAATTTCTCCAATTAAGTTTTTCTTTTTGCTTTTTGTTTCCTTTCTGTTTTCAAAGATGATTATTGAAGGTAAATATGCTTATTTATTAGAAGAATAGATGAGAAATATAATATAAAGGAAAGGATGAAGGAAAATAGATTTAAAAAATAAACAAGAAATCATAATGTAAACTGGTTCATAAAAAATAGTGACTCGACTCTGTCAGCAAATTTTCCTCTGGCTGGGGACCTGAATTGAACAAAAGATAATTATTAATTTTTTTTTTTTATTCAAGGAGTAGGTTAAAGCTGTCTCCTAGAAAATTAGTTAACTAGCTTTCACTCATTAAGGGAGGCAATGATGAACTTGGACAGATTTGAGAGCCAACACTTAGACCAATTTTCTCTTCAGATTATTTTCTTGTGATAAAGATGAAAGAATAGTGAGAAAGAGTAACTAAACTCACTCTAGGCCACCTTAGTAAAACTTCAACATACACAGTTACTACAAATGAAAACTTGATTGTAAAAATTATCCAAAATTCATATATCTAAAAAGAGAAAGATAAATATATATAAAAAATATGTACAAATAGTTCAGATACTATTTTTTCCTTGTTTCCTGTTTTTTCCCATGACACTAATTTATTGCTCATTTGTATAAAGCCCTTGGGCTATATATCTTAGAAAAGAACTGGAGGAAAATGTTTCTAAAACTGAGTTTCACTAAAAATTCCTAAATACAAATCCTTGTGAAATATTTTTTAATTTAATTCATTATTAATTCAATAAGTGACAACAGACATGATCATTTACTTCTGAAGAAAAGATGCGCATATTTTGTATAGATAGTTATTTAAAAACATATATTGTTTAAATCTATTATCCTGTTAATGATATTACATTATGCCACATTGATTATATTATCTATCATACAAAATATATGGTATTTGATATGCTATAGTTACTATGATATATTTAATATAATTTAATACACACAATCATTTCTTAAAAATTAATCTGTAGCTTTGACTAGTTGAGGTATGTAACTCAATATATGTTATATATTATATTGCATATTTAAATTGATTTTTAGATTTCCATTGATTTCCTATGTTCTTTTCAATACTTTTTTCAACTCTCTTTTGATCATTTCTAATGGTTAATTAATGTTCTTTACTTGATTTTATTCCTTTTATTTCATATCATGACTCTAGATCCCCTATAAATTCCCTTCCCACCAAAAAGAAGAAAAAGGGAGAAAGGAGATCTGATTTCCTTTTGCTTTTACTCTCTACCTAAACCTCCATACCTTGTCAGATTGCAATACCTGCTGGTTTCAGCTTTATGGATGTGAAAGCTCTATGTTATGAAATGTTTTGGGCTTGTGGGTCAAGAAAGGATCCTGGACATAGTTAAAAACAGATTTTACCAACCCAAGATGACCATAGATATCACTAAGAAATGTGAGACTTCTGCTCATTGTAGGCAAAGAAATGTACTAACTAGTCATATATATTCAGGAATATTGAACATTAGAACCTTTCCATTTTTTTCTATTTTGACTTTTTATCTCTAGAAGGACACCGTAGAAAACTATATATTACTATCATATATATATATATATAATACATATATATAATAAACTATTTTGGAGATGAATAACCATTTCACAAGATATACAAAGATCTACCCAACAGGAACAGAAATCTTCCATAATTGTAAAGGGTTCAGAGATGTCCACTTCACAGCATATTGACTTTCTGTCTAACTTCATTCAGACCGTCAGAGACTGAGAAAGCATTACTCAAGAAAAACATTAGCTTTGACTGCCATATATACATCTAGAACTTCCCTTTACTAATTTGGAAGAGACCCACAGCTTGAAAGTTTTAACTGAACACTCCTAAATATGTTAGAGACAATAAGACTAGAATAAAAATTTCATGTCAGTGGAGTCCACAGGTGACCAGTCTAACACATTCCAAAAGCTCTACCAGTAATGGTGCCACAGACTTTTGCATCAAATCTGCTGGTGTTTGGGCAAGAACAACACTCACCTATTGATTAATGTATCATTTGAATTCTCTGAGGATGAACAGACCACACACATTTTGAATCAATTCATATATTATTTAAGAAAGAAGCTCAAGGAAACTTATCACTGATCCATGACTTCAGCTAAGAAGAGCTATGACAGAAACAAATGATGGTCTGATGCTTAAGTTCTTTGTCAACACCTTCAAGAAGGCAACATAAATTTGCTTAGAAATTTTGGTATCTATAGAAAAAATACATGAGCAGATGGAAACCTAATCCACATCTAGTTGTGGGAACCAAAGCAACTTCCTCATTTGCAGATTTGCTCCAACTCAGGAACTCCGTAAAGAGAACTGACCACAACAGCTTACTGACCATACATGAGTTAGTGAATTTCCTGATGAACAGGTGAGACTGGTAGACATAATTCAGTGGATGTCAAAGAAAGATACTGCCTACCAGTTCTAAAAAGACTGTGTAAAACACAACTTACCCACTCAGTGGATAAACACTATAGAAGACCTGATTTCACATCCATAATCAGACAGTTAACAGCTGTGTAACATTGAATGTGTCTTCATTTAGACTCTGTTTACCTTAATTTCCTTATCTCTGAGTGACTCCCAATAAACATTAACTAGACCCTAAAATCTGCTTGACAGCAGATAACACTGTATATGGAAGTTGAAGTGAATAAGAAACATTTAAAAGAAAAATAAAATGAAATAAAATAGGATAAAATGAATCTGTACAGTGCGTTATAAATCTTAAAGCACCATATAAATCACACCTATACATATTAATTCATTATTGATACACATGGTAATTATTACATATTTTGAATATATTTCTGAGATTTAATTACCTGATACTTCTGAGGTTGACAATCTCTTCCACTCATTGATTTTTATTTAATTCCCTGCAAAGAAATTTGATGCATTGTAAAGAATGCTGGATTTGGAATCAGAAGACTTTGGTCAGAATCCCAGATCTGCACCTTATAGGTGTGATGTTGGGAGAATCAAAATCTCACTGAATGTGAATTTCATAATCATTAAGATAAAGTACAAAGCTAAGATTCATTTATTACATTGTAATCATTTAGTTATCCCCTAATTCTTACACTTTTGTAGCTGATATTTCATCATGAGTAGCATGGGCTTTTGAAAATCAACAAATAAGTCACTTTATATGTTTTTGTGGTTTATGGACCACATAATGGTTTATGGACAGAATTGTGATGAATTACTACTTAATGGTGAGAAATAAGACTGAAAGAAAATATGGATTCCTATTAAACCAAGCCTGGAAAGCCACATAAGGTTTTTCAACTTAAGGAGGTAGGAATTAAGGAGTCACTAACAACTTTTGTCTTCAATAGTAGAAAGTAACATTACAGTAATGTGAAAGAAATAAGCAAGAGCTAGGGGAAAGAGAAAAGAGCTAGGAATTTGTTGATGACAAGTTTAAGTTAAAAACTGAAACTTGAGTAGAGGCCATCACAATGAAAAGAAGGAAGTGCATATGAGGAATATTTAAAAGGAAAAATCAGTAGGACTTGTTAACTGTAGAAGTGTCATGAAACTAATCTGTAACCATCTACACATATGTTCTTGGTCACTAATTGCCCCATTGGTCACTCTTCCCAAGAGAGTATAAAGATGGCTATGAAGATGCCCAAATCAGAGAAGCAGTTTCAGATAAAAATTATCAATTATTTTCTGTCACTATATATATATATATATATATATATATATATATATATATGTAAAAGTAGATGTGCCATGTAATCAAGGCCACTATCTTCCTGCATCCCAATCCAGTTACTCTTTGATTCAAGCTCAATGCGCCAACAACAAAGGCACAAGTTTGGGAAGTTCTCTATTCAAGGAATGAAACTAAGAAACAGTCATCAAAGGAATTGGAAGTGATTGGAGAGGTAGAAGTATTGGGACAGCATGATTTTGAGGGAGGAAAGCACTCTTTGGGGAAGACATTATCATAAACCCTATCACATAATAAAACTGGGCAGTAAAATGTCATAAGGTTAGAGAGGTAAAAGGAAATACAACATTAGGAGAAGAGAAGAATAAAAACAAGAACAAGAAAGAAGAACAAGAATGAGAAGAACCAGAAAAATTATATCTCTTTAAAAGTTCACATCCCAGTCTTGACCAGCACTCTGGAAGAGATGTTCTTAAGGAGAGAGATAGCCATAAAGTTGGTGGAAACTCCAAAAGACAAATTCTTTTTCTTAGTCATATAATTCCAGTGAGAAATAAAACTTATGGTACTATATGCTCCTTGGAAACAGACATATATTTTTATTTACTTCTCTACTCATAATATAGAATGTACTTTGCATGCAGAGTTATCCAATAATATTGCTAAGTATTGTAATCCTGCTCCTCTTGATGCATGTTCTCAAGCGGGATATGGAATAATATACTTAGATCTGAGAAATCAGGTTGGGTAAAAGTATACATTCTTATTAACAGACTTTGAAAACCGACAAGGAGTTCACAGCAGCTTTGTAGTGGTCTACTGGGATAGTTTGAAGAGGAATCAGTAGAGTAGTAAAGGCCTAAAATTCTGATGATCTTTCTCATTAATTGAACAAAGAAAAAAAAATCTTAATAAGGTCCTACTCACTGCAGCAACTCAATTCTCTTTTAAAATAACCAGCAAATGAACTGTGCCCTAGAATTAATTCTTCAGGTTCTCTTCTCCATAATGCATCTGGGAAGTTGATACATAATGCTTAGACATGCCATTAAAACCCCAAACAATAACATATAACTGTTATTGCTTTCCCATCTCCTATTCATTGAGTTAAATAAAAGGCATTCTATTTCTGTTCTGTAAATTAGTTTGCCAATGTGACATATTGACTTGAGCTACAAATGCTTAGGAAACCTGCTTTTCTTTTTACCATTATCAACTTCTGAAAGTGGTAAATTTGGTTTTATGATGTATCATTGCTGTTACTCTGAAAAACAATTATGCAAGCATATCTTAGGCTATCATAGTCTTGCTTTTCAAATGGAAAATAAAATATCATGTTTCATAACAGATGTTTATGGATATCATTTGTGGGTCTGAGTTTATGAATTGGGGTAAGTTTTGTACATATGGCAGGTTTATGGTTGGAAAGATAGGATTCGGATATGTACCACATGTTTTACTTGTGAACCATGTGGTAGAAATATATTCTTTTATGTTCTACTCAATTGTTGGCCTTTGGTTGATTAGATAATTATTTTAATTGTAAGTATCTAGAGAGTTATGATTCTGAATGACTGTACCTCAGAAAATAAGGCCGAATCAGACAAAAATATTCAATACAAGAAATAGAAATAGAAATTTTTTGCTGCCTAAAATGAATTTTATAGCAATGTGTACTCTCTCTTTGCTTGTCATATAATTTAATAATATTAGTCAAAATTCACTCTGGCCAAATATGTTCAAAAATCTTAGTGTTATTTTTATCTTTAAATGAACATAAACAAGTTTAGGATTCTCTCTTTTGTGAAAGAACTATTCCTCATGTTTCAGTAAGGAGATGAATTCATACTTTTCATTACTTCTCTACCTTAACACTAAAAAATTGCTAGAAAAGAATGTGTAACAAAGAATAAAACGATGGGCTGAGTGAAGAAAAATGGGCATAACCACAGTTTTTGGATGCTAAGAATAAATAGGGAGAGCTGAAGAGTCTAGAATCCAACATGTAAGGGACAAAAATGACCTAACACTTGGGTAGCATGCAGATTCAGAGAGGAAGCATTGAGAAGGTAATCTGAGATAATGGTTCTATAGTATATGTGTGATTTCTACCTAGTCAAAGAACAGGTTTGAGAAAACTACATTATTTGTATCTTAAAGAAATCTCCCTTTTGAAATTATTAGTAGAAAGCAACATATAGAAAATCTAAACCCTTTGGACTCAATAGATTTTTAATTAAGAGTTTGGGATGCTACAGGGATAGGAAACAAGGTAGTATCTAGCCAGAAAGTCTAGCACATTGCCATTTGACTTAAGGAAGAGCTCCCCTTTTCTCCTTTTCCCTGTATTCCAAGAGAATATGAGGTATGAACATAATACACTCCAAACCATATCTTTTCATATTTTATATTTTAATTTAGCATTGCCTTTAGAAAAAAGGAGGTTTGAAACTAAGTCCAAGGTCTAGGAAAAACCCAAGGAGCAATATTTATTTTAAGATTTATTTATTATTTGCTATTATTTATTCTCTTTTTATGGTTATGATTAAAGAATTATGCTATTAAGCTGTTTCTGTTTTTTTTTTACTTCACTTTACTATATTTGTCAATTGAAATACAATAATAAAGGGAAAGGTACAGATGAAATCATATACCACATCCCTAGGATAATGAGTAAATGTTACCATCCACAAAATTATTAATTAGTGATTAGAGATGACAATTTCTCTGAGAACCAGAGAAATTGGTGTTATTGGCTACATTGAGTGAAATGCATAACAACTAAGGGGTGTCCTAGCCCTAGGATAGTGTGAATGAATACTGAAGAGTATGCCTCAATGATAAATAAAAACTAATATAATTAGGCAAATACTGTATGTATTACTACATATGTATTATTTTTATGTCAAATATCATATGTATCATAGAATATGTATCATAGAATAGAAAAGTATGAGAATTGCCCTGACTTCACATCACAAAAAAGACATATGAAAGCGAGAATAATACAAAAAAAAATTATGATACATTTCTAAGTGTGTTTTTGGCTAACATCTCAAACCTGAGGCACAGACACATAAAATTAATAGTCAGAGTGATTTGGGAGATCATGTACTCTCTTATCTTATTTTAATTCAATCATAGAATACTTAAGTAATTTGCCAAGGTTAAAAGATAATCAATGAGGTATATGGGACTAAAATTTGGGTCTTTTGGTTGCAAATCTAGAGCTCTTTCCACAACATTAAATTAATTGTGGTACATATTAGATAGTCCTTTCTACATGTTAATATATAATGAGGTTAAGAAATGTTTCTGAGCAGAAATGAAGATCTCTATATAAATATGTATTGTGCATATATGTAACAAACTGAATATAGAATCTGAGTTTCAGAACATTGACATAGAGATTATGTCAGAATAAAGGGATATCAAGATAGAATAATACACTTAGTAAGGTAAAGTGATGAGGCCTGGAGCTGAGCTCTGAAGTATAGCCAGTATCCAAATATTTGAGAGAGAAAAGTCTCTTTTAAAGGATTGTAAATGTAGTGGGAGGGATTGAAGAGGAGAAAGAGCTGTCAGTTCAGTCTTCTAAAGTTAAAGAGTGATGATAAATAGGAACAGCATAAGCAACAGGACCTCAGGGACCCAACATGTATCATGGTACCCTTGTGTTAAGGGTAAATTTTAAGGTTGAGACTGAATATATATATTTTAGTGGTCACCAGGGATTTTAATTCTAAATCCCAATGAAATACTCAAGTCAATGTGGAATTTTTTGGTGGTTTATTTATAATAGAAGGAAGAAATTAAGACTGAGGAAGAGAGAGAGAGAGAGGGAAGACCTGTTCTTGCCTGGTCTGAGGCAAGGGGAGTTCAGAGGCCTCAGCCAAGGGGCCTTCCCAGAAGATTTAATCTAGTTTGGCTTCCAGCAACAAGGCTTCCTCCAATATGAGGGGCCTCCTTGGAGGCTGGTGCCTTCAGAAAGGTCAAGGGAAAGGGGCGTCAGCCTTATTACTCACCACCATTTTAGGAAAGCAGTCTGAGGTTCCATGCTCCACCAAGTCAAATTCCACCTCAAAAGCCCCTCTCACAGGAAGTGGCATGAAATATAAAAGCAGTATTTTACATCAATTCCTGTGTCTCACATGTACCAACGTTGGCTTAAAATTGGTTTTGGACAGCCCAGGGAGTCAGTCAGTTGTATCTCATTTGTCACTTGCTAGCACATGTGGGTCATAGACCTTCCCCCACAGTTAATCTTTAAGTGGGGGTGTATACATTCCTGGTTGCTAGAATTCTAAATACTAAGCAGGGTGGAGTAAATCTATGATTCACATTTGATATATAATCTGAATGACTGAGAGCACATTTATTAAGTTTGTAGAAAACATTTTGCTAAGCATGGGTATAAAAATATAAAGGGAATTAAAATTCTAATAAATTTTAATTCATTCAAATCATGAATACTATCATTTGACAAGGTCATTTGTAGAAAAATAGCAATAAAAATTTAAGTCTTTGGCTTGAACTTGTCCTACATGAACCTGCCCCAAAAGATGACTGAATACAGAGACTTGATCTGTAATAAATCCTTCTCAAGTTCCCCTGAAGGTTCACCACTCAAAACTCCTCCTCCCTAGTATCTCCAACAGGGAAATAATTCCAAATGCTTACTACTTTATAGATATCTACAAAGGGCTTCTCTCTTCATCAAGAAGTTGATGAGGCCCTCTCATCACTTCCATCCAGGGATTTGAGGTTGCTACCAAGTCATCTAACTATTCCTTTGTTCTAGTTGAATACATATTTGTCATAACTATAAAAGGGCAATTCCCCCAAACCATAAAGAAGGAAATAATTCCAATAATTCAACCCCCATGTTCTCCAAAGCCTTTCTAGGAAGGAGTTTTATCTCTGGAGAAAGGATTAGCTATTTATTAATAGGGACCTAAACCATTCCTCAAAATATATAGAAAGAAAGGGGGTGGGGGAGATGATCTATTTATATAAATATCATTGGAGCAATTTCTATGGTGGCAAAGATTTAGAAATTCATGGGGGTATCCATCAGTTGGGGAATAGATGATCAAGTTGTGGTACATGATTATGATTGGGATAATCTTGTGCTATAAGAAATAATAAGGATGGTTTCAGAAAAACCTGGGAAGACTTATTTGAACTGATGCAAAATAAAGTAATCAGCATAAGAAGAATGTTATACACACTAATAGCAGTGTTGTACAGAAAATCAATTGTGAAAGACTTGGCTATTCTAATCAAGACAGTTATCAAAGACAATTCCAAAGGACTCATGATGAACGAAGCTCTCTACCTCCAGATAGAGAACTGATGAACTATGAATGCAGATTGAATCATACTTTTTATTATCTTTATTTTCTTAAGATTCCTTTGTGTTTTCATTTGCAATCTAGATAATATTTTTCATGGGTTCAAATGTATAAGTCAATATCAAATTGCTTTGATGGAATACATTTGAGGTCATTAGGGTGAGAAGAAGAAAGATAATTTGGAACTCAAAATTTTAAAGTATTTATACATGTAATCATGAAACATTTAAATGAAATGAAATATGAAGTAAATATAGAAAATAAATAAAAGTATATTTAACATGCAAAGACCTCTGTTTAATACTTCACCAAAAGTTCATTAGCATACATGTTGTCCCTGATGACCAAAAGCATTTGATATTTTTGTTAGGTATGAAGTGGTACCTCAAAGTTGTTTAGAACATTTTTCCATGTAATTGTTTACAACTTTGATTTCTTCTTTTGGAAATTGCCTTTTCATTGGAAAGTTGCTCATATTTCATGAATTTGGCTCAAATCTGGACCCAATATACATTTGAGAAATAAGGCCTTCATCTAAGAATCATACTGAAACAAAATTATTTATATCACTTCATTGTCTATGGTACCTTTTCCCAAAGTGTAGGTTCACTCATTATCCTTTTAATTACATTTGGTTTTGCTTTAGCTTTGTCTGACATTTTGATTATTTACCCTAGCCATTTTTTAGTTCAGCTGAAGCATATTAAATTCACTTCTACCCCTTTTAAAAATTGTACCTATCTTCCTATTTTAAGTGTCTTGTAAACAATGTATTATGAAATTTCTGTTTCTAATACATTATGCTATCCTCTTCTGTTTTATGGGTGAACTGATACTATTCACATTGGCAGTTATGATTACTATCTATGTTTTTCCCTCAATCCCATTTAATTCTATTTTTTTCATCTTATTCCTTTTCAAAAGCTTATTTTCCCTCTGTCTACTGCTTTCCTTAATTCATTTTCCCTTTTATTATCCTTCTTCCACTTCTCTAATCTTTTTCACTTCTTATTTCCTTATCAGGTCTGTTAGATTTCTATACACAACTGAGTGTGTATATATAGCCTTCCATCTTTGGGCCAATTCCAATGAGTGAAAAATTCAAGCATTATTATCTAAAATTCTTATGATTTCCTTCTTCTTTCTACACTTCTCTTTTTCAAGAGGTGATTGGTGGGTTCTTTGAATTTCTATTTTACCCACTGCATCTAAGATATATAATGTCTAGGTTTTTTGTCACAGATTTCTAATAATCCAACAATTATTAAATTATCTCTTCTTGATCTATTTTCTAGGTCAATTGTTTCTTTAATTATATATTTTAGTTTCTTTTATTTATTCCACCTTTTTTATTTCATTTTATTGTTTCTTGATGTGTCATGAAGACAGCTTCCACTTTCCCAATTCTATTTTTAAGAATTAATTTTCTTCAATTAACATTTTTATTTCTTTTTCTATTTAACATATCATGCTTATTTCCTTCAGTATTTTTGTGCCTTTTTAACCAAGCTATTGTTTTTTTAATAATTTTCTTGCATTACTGTTATTTCTTTTTCTAACTTTTCTTCTATTCCTCTTATCTCTTTCTTTAACTCTTACAGGAGCCATTGTTGGGATTTGTTCCAATCAATAATTTTCTTTAAGGTATTCCTTATATCTGTTTTCACATTATTGTGTTCTTCTGATTTTATATCTTTATCTTCCCTACCTTCATAGTAGGTTTCTATATTAAACTTCTTCCTTCACATTTTTCTCAGCAATATGTGATACCTTTACAAAATTTGACCATATATTAGGGCACAAAAATATTATATGGAAAATAAGTAATACAAAATGCACCCTTTTTAAATTATTTCACAATAAAAACATATATAATAAGGCACAATTGAAATATAAAATAAAAATCAAATGGAGATTAACTTAATCTTGAAGAAATAGTGGGTTAAGGATCAATTTGTTGAAATAATAATGTAATTAAAAAGAATTGTAATAATGAGATAACATACCACAATTTATGGGGATAGTGTTCTCATTACTAGCATTAGGCCCTTGGGGCATTACTAAGAAGACAAAAAGCTATGTATGTATAAAAATATTCATGGAAGTCTTGTAATGACAAAATAATTATAAATTACACAAACATGATTGAGGGAAATGGCTGAATAGATTAGGCTATTTGGGTATAACAGATTATATTATGTTATTAGAAATTACAAATATTGGAAATACAAAGAAAATAAGGTAAATATGAAGAGTAAAAGGAGAAGAATAGAGAATAAGAATAATCCATGATCTGATTACATTTAATAAATAGTCACAAAATCAAGAGAAAAAAGCATCAAAGTAAAATAAATACAAAGAGAACTCAAAAGCAGAAGATACATGTTAGCACACATAATTCACATAATTTTAAGCAAATGGTAATCAATGTGGAATTTGTGGTTTTGCACATATTTTTTTTGCATTTGTTTACTTAAATGTTTTTGTTGATGATAGTTACTAAGTATATAATACATTTTTTAAAATAAAAAAATAAAGTTCTTCCTTTGTTGTTAACTCATTTTTCTGCTCTATTTCCTGACTTTGAATTTCATATTTAAGTTGGGCAATATCACCTAGATGGCACTAACTCAAGCTTCAGACGTTTTTTATGCTGCTGTTTTCAAAGTTAGTTTGGAAGATCTACAAGTTTTTGGTGCTTCTAAATTGTTACAATACGCTGAGAGGTGTAGTCAATGATCTCCTGGTCTGTGCTGTAGTCTTTTCCTAATAAGTCCCTTGATCCCTAGCAGCTGTAAGAGTTAGTGCTCCTCTTGGTCCCTGAAATATGCCTAGATACCCTATTCTCTTACTTACAAGTAGTAATGCTTCTTTTTGTCTTGGAAATGAGACTAGCACCCCTGCTCCCTTATGATTGACCAGCAGTGGTACTCCCCATTCTATATTGGAACCCAGAACTTCAAGTAGGTAACAGTTATGAATAAGCACCACATGTATCTATTTCCAGCAACACTTTCAGACTCATTGTCTAGGATGAGAATTTCATCTCTGGGATGAGAATTCCCTAAGTTGTTGCAACTGATGCTTCTACCGTATATATATTCCCCAGATAGGACTCTCTTCCAGGGTCATACACCTCTCACACTGACTTTCTAACTTTTCTTAGGTAGGAAAAACTTGACCTAACATTTTTTTGTTTGTGCAGCTCCAAAATTTAGTTTGAAGCATTATTTTAAATTTGATTAGAAAGGAATTTTGAGAGATTACAGCCAGGTTATTGCCTCTAATCTGCCATCTTGGCTCCATACTCTTACATCTAATGATTTAGATAAAAAAAAAACATAGTACCTAAAATAGAGGAATAAAGGTAATTATATATATATATGTATGTATGTATGTATGTATATACTCAATTCACTGGAGAACAAGTCCAAGATAGGAGACAATAATAAAACCCATAGCCTTGCAGATCTAGGGAGAAATAAACAAAATGAGGGAAACAAGTAAGACAAAATAGAACCTCAAGCAAGAGGACAAATGAGAATTAGTGAAATGGCAGGAACATAGAAATATGGCCATGGAAGGCTTTACTTTATTCAAAAAGAAAAATGAAAAGCATAGTAAATGGAGGTGAGAAGAGAGTATCATTGAGTATCAATCCAGGAATCAGAAACAGGAAGCATGGTGAATAACATTTGGGTAAAGATCAAAAGAGATAGAAAGAAAAATAATATTTTTTTAGAAAATAAATTATACATTTGGCACACAAACATAAAATAGTGGTTATGACAGATTTCAATTATTCATAGATTACTAACATTTTTGCTTTACTGAAAGAAAAGCTAATAATTTCTTGATTTGTTTAATGATAATTTAATCCTTTAGAAAATGGAAAAGTAAACAAGGAAAAATTGTATTCTGCATTTAACTAACAAGGTTGGATTATTTGCTGAATTTGAAATTATAGACATTCTAAGAAGAGCATTTTTTTTTACTTTTTCTTTTTATCAGTGGAGTAGGGAAAAGAAAGAGGGAAGGGAAGGAAAAAGGTGCATTTATCAAGATTCTACTATGTGTCAGGCACTGTATTAAATACTTTACCACTATCTCATTTTATCATCATAACAAGTCTCCAAAGAAAGTGCCCTATCATCCCTATTTTTCAGATCAAGAAATCGAAAAAGACAACAATTAATTGACATGTTCAGGGACAAAAAGCTAGTGTCTATGGTCTAATTTGAATTCAAGTATTCAGATCTCCAGAGTTAGCCATCTGCCCACTATGCCCTTTAAGTAAAATAAGTAAAATAATTTTTAAAAATAAATTATAGGAGCATTAGGAAGAAGAAATGAATTTAAAATACAATATAGGGAGCAAAAGAAATACCAAAATCATGACATACACCAGTGATTTTAAGGTAGTAGGTCTGAACAAAAAAACATGGACTTGATGTAAGGAAAAACTTCATTATAAGTAGAATTATGCAAAAATGGAATAGATTGTGTTGTAAAATAAAGAACTCCCCTTTAATCCTCTCCCCGGCCCCAGGGTTGGAACTAGGAACTGTGATCAAATATCTTCCTTTGTTTTTGGATGAAAGAGAGGTGTGTCAATCTACTCTCCTAAAGTGACTCATCATCCATATTTTACTAGACAAGTTTTCCTACCTCTCCACTTTAGTTATATTGACTTCATCCTTAGAGGGAGGAAAAGGTGGTCAGCTGTTGTCTCTTAAAAAAATAAATTACAGCCTTTAGCACATAGCACTAAACAAATGTTTTCATTCATTCATTAGTTCATTCAAGCATGTCCAGTATGTTATGCAAGGAATTCTTGTTCAGGTACCAGTTCGTGATGGAAAAGTAGGCCAGTTTAACTAGACTGTAGAATGCATAAGGATGACTATTGTTTAATAAAATTGATGTCATCTTCTGGAGATCTTCAATGACAGGTTTAGAAGTTCATAATTTGCATTAAGGTGCAACGTTACTGCTAAAATTTTGACATAATCATATCTGTCCCATATATATATATTTTTAAACCATGTGAATATTAGGTTTGGTGTGCCTGATTAAGTAGGAGAAATACAGATAGAGAAGGTTGTATTTGGATTTGGGAATTTAAAAGGTTTGGATGTCAGAGTTATTGAAATTCTAAGAAAACATAATTTGGGGAACCTACTGTAAAGATTAAAATTTAAGGAATACTGGGGAGACTGAGGCAGGTAGAAATTAGTTTCTCTCTGCAAGGAGTATTATATTTTTTTGAGGTTTATTAAGGATTAAGGATTACAGAAAAGACAGGATAAGAAACACGTGCATAGGCCAGAGTGGCCTAGACAAAACCTCACCTACATTATGGAAAGAGCCAGGTCTGCTCCAAAATGGAAGTCCAAAAAAGCCCAGACAAGACCTTTGCCACCAGCTTAAATCCTTCCTGGATCTCCGCCCACCTCAGAATTCCCGTGAGATTACAAAGCATTTTGGGGAAGTGGAGCAAAGGCTTGTGGGGATTGTAGTCCTGAATTCGAGTCTATTATTTATATTATATACCATTTGTTGAGTACAGGGACAGGAAAAGATGATTGACATCACTATAGCTACAAAGAAAATGGGAGTGTTCAAACTATATTGACAGGATACAATCAAGCTTAGGAAAGAAATCATAGCTAGAGGCTAGGGTGTAAGAGAAGGGGCTGCTTACAATGGATACTTAAGGATGGTTCCTGCCCAGATGTGGGTCTTCCTGGGAAAGGTTCTAATACAATAGGGGAGGCTACCTAAAATAAAGAGTGTCCTTAGCATATGCTTATCTACCCTACTAGGATTGTCATTCCCCTGAGGGTCTCCCACTCAGTCTGAAAATGCCAGCCTGGGATTCCCTTCAGGGCACATTTCCATGGGAAAAGGGAACAAGTACAAACTTTGGGGTCTCCAACCTATAAGCTAGTCCTGAAACTTGGGGTTCACCAGATCCCACTGGGTCACAAGTTTGGGATTCCTAGATTCTATGTTGACAAAAGAAAGATCACAAAAAAATTTAATGGCATTGATGAAATCGGGAATGTGACATGCAGGTCCAGCAACTTTTGGAAGATTATAAGCAAAGTTTAAGGAAATCATGAGAATTACAGTAGAGACTTTGAAACAAAGTAATAAAATAATGATGATTCCTTCCAGTGATGGGACAGAAGGTGGAAAATTATATGACTTAGGGGGAGGAATAATCTAGAATGGAGAATTGCAAAGGATATAATATGCTTAAAAGAGAATTAGGTTTCAGTTAAAACTGGGAATTTGAAGAAAAAATGAAGAATGGAAGGGAATTTGTGAACAATAAAGTGGTTTCAAATAACATAGGGAGATAGGTTAGATGATTGACTAATCCATCTTGAAGCATGTCTTCGAGAAGAGGACAATAGGGTTTAGAGTTGGAGAAGAAGAGTTAATATACATGCATGCTATTTGTTCTGAAGAAGGTAAGATAGAATGACAAGTCTTGGGTAGGTTGATTATAGATTTCTTATTCTTGGAAGAATGACACAGAGAAGAAGTTGAGTTAAACTCAAAGTTTAAAGTGGAATTTAAAATTCTAATTTGCACGTGTATGTGCCTTGGTGATATTTCTCTCCTTTATTTAACCCTTACTTTCTCTCTTAAGTAACAACTCTAAGGCAGAAGGTCATGTAAACAGGGTTAAGTGACTTGCCCAGAGCACCACAGTCCTCTTGACTCCAGGCCTGGTGCTCTAACCACCATTTCACTTGGGTGACCCAAAATTTCTCTTGTAAATTTACTTTTTTTCTCATTGATTGAAGTAATGTAGTTCTCATCTCTAGTTTCTAGGCTCCTGAGCTTTGATTATGGGGAAAATGAAAGACTGTCAATGAGAAACCAAGCCTTTAAGCAATTTCTTCTCCAGGTGTTCTCTGCCATTATTGAAATTCAGTTGAGTGTGAATAGGCAAACATTTAGTTAGTTGTGCAGCTTTATTATTACATATCCACATGTGTTTTCTACATAGGAAAATCAGAAGATATCTCAAAGGTAAAACTCAAACTTGTAACTGAACAGAAACCATCTGTACAATATTTCCATCTCTGACAAATGACTATGTATGTGGTCTCTGTTTGAAGTTACAGGAAACCTAGGCAAACCATTCTATTTTATATAGACCTGATTGTTAGGAAGTTCCTTTTCCCCCCCCTTTTATCAAGCAAAAATCTGTCTTTGCAACTTCAAACTATTTTTTCTCACATTTGAGAAATAATGAAAGAAACCTCATGTTTTTTTCACATGACTCCAAAACTTGCTGACAGCTATCGGTGTCCCCTTAAGACTTCTCCAGGTTAAATATTTCTAATTCTTTCGACTATTGATAGTCTATCCTAATGGCCCTCCCATGGAACTTGTCAATGTCTTTCCGAAGTTGTGGAATCAAGAACAGACTAAAGAAGGAATACTGTCTTCATTGCCTTGGAAACTATGAAGAAAAGAAAAGTACTTGAAAAAAGAAGGAATAAAGAGCATCACAAGAGATAATTAGATGGTGTAATGGGAAAAGTTATGGGCCTATATATAGTCAGAAAGACCTGAATTCAAATTCATTTTCAGAGCTGTGACCTTGCAAATGACCCATATTCTGTCTGCCCCAGTCTCCTTGACTTTAAAGTGGATGTATATCACAGGATTGTTGTAAGGCTCAACTGAGGTAATATTTGGAAAACACTTAGAATAATGCTTGGCATATAGTAGTCACTTAATAAATGTTTATTCTGTCCTTTGTAGGAGATAAGTTGGACATATGAACTTGAAAAGCTTTTGAAGAAATAAAATTAATCGTTAAAATGAGAAGAAAAATAATTAAATGGGTAATATTTTGTAGTAAGTTTCTCTGATGAAAGTTTCATATCCAAGATATATAGGAAATTTTATTCAAATCTATAAATACATCAGCCCCTCCTCAATAGATGAGTAGTAAAGGGATGTGAATAGGCAGTTGTTAAAAGTGGAAACATGATACAAGCTGAGAGGTGAGACTGAAAGCCACGAAAAGAGTCATTGAAGTCATCAAGTGATACCAGAAATTGCTGCCTGGTCACAATTTGAAAAACACTAATCTAAGCTGATCTATCTGTGAGTAAAAAGAAAAGAAAACTAGCCTTTTGAAATGAACCTCATTTTTTGAAACTAGTACAAGTTGTTAGATGAGTTTCAATAGAAATCTTTTCCTCCCTACATCTCTTCCCCCATGCACCTCAAAAAAAGGGAGGAAATAGCGGTTTATCAGAGTTCCATGCACAAAAGCAACATGAAACATAACTATGAATTGCAGCATTTTAGGCAAATTCATTTTGGAGATGGGAGTGAATAAAGGATAGTCTGTCTGTTGGGTGCAGTCTGAAACATCATTTATGATTTGTGTGTATGTACAGATATACAGACCCACATTTATTGCATGTAAATCAATGTCAATCTACTTCTTTCATCTTGTGTATATGTAGGGGTTTTTGACTGAAATATAAATTTAGTTGATTGTCAGGGATTAATTCAAATCCTAATAAATATACTGAAGTCAGTTTGGAATTTTAGGGTGGTTTAATTAATATAGAGGGAAGGAATTAAGAAGAAGAGAGAGGGGAAAGGATATAATATTTCTCCAGTCTAGCCCATGCCAGGGGGAGTTCAAAGACCACCATGAGTCCTCAGAGGATTAGGGGCTTCCTAAGAGGATAGTATTTTGGAAGGTAAAGGAAAAAGGAATCAGTCTAAACTACTCACCTAGCACACCCACTCCAAGACCAAAAACACTAAACGCCAATCAGCACCCCACATCTTGCTGACAGAGACCATCTCCACTAGCAAGGACAGAGCAAGAGCCACATCTCAGTGAGAGAGCCAGAGCCATGTCTTGCCAAAGAGCCAGAGTCACGTCTCTGAGAAAAGAGAGCCCGAGAGAGGAAGTGACGCAAAATATATAGACCGTTTTTTTTTTACATCACTTCCTGCATCTCACATGTACCAATGGTAGCTTAACCCTGAGTTAGGACAGCCCAGGGGGTCTGTCAGTTGTTTCTGATTTGTAATTTGTTAGCACATGTCTGTCATAGGCCATCTTTCTTAACACTTAATCCTTAAGTAGGGGTGTAGACATTCCTGTTTTATTAGACCACGCAGGGTGGAATAAATCTAAAATTCAAATATAATTTACATACAAGGACTCTCCAAATGCCTCCCATACAATTTCTGCGTTGGGGCTAATTTCTACTTTCCTCTACATAATTTCTATTTCTCATATATGATGAATGATCACTTGTCAGCAGTGTAGTAGAATGAACTCCTGTTAAGGTATATGTTGTATAAGATGATTGCTGATGTTCCTTCCTAGTTTTTATACTCATTATACAAGCCCTAATTTTCAGAGACTTTCTGATATAAGTGAAGTCACTGGAAACATGTAAGCAAAGAAAACCTTCTCCCACCTGCTCATTATATTTTTCTTGGGGGAAAAAAGATAGCCCATGATTTACTTGACAGAACTACATTCTTAAAAATGTCTCAGATCACATGGCTTTCTCTAGCTTAGATTTTTGGCAGACTGTAGAGAGAGGAAGCAGTGTTATCAGCATATTTTTTTATATGGCAGCTTCCAATCCAATTTTGGAAACACAACTAAGCTATTTAAAATTGAAAATGACTTTAAAAGAAAAGTTGTTCATTGCTTGAAAAGGATTTGAAACATTTAGAAATATATTCAAATGCCTTAAAAAGATTTTTTTCAATTACAGTACAGTTTTATAGTAGAAAGAAGAGCAATTGTCAGCACTTTTCTATCTCTTTTACTCAAATACTTTCAATAACTTCTAACCACAACACAAACATACCCTTGGCAACTAGCAAATTATTTTGCTTGAGTAGACATATAAAAGGAAAGGGGCATGAAAGAAAAGTATTTATGGTTTGAAAGTTGTTTCAAAAACGCTTAGAGTCTGAAAGCTCAAAGTAGCAGTAAGAGCAGAGGCTCTGGTTCTATCTACATTTTCTCATGTTTTCAAAAAATGTTGAAATGTTGACAATTCCTAAAAAAACATTAGCATAAGCAATCAATCTTGCACACATTCATCCTCCTCTATGAAGTCTTCCCTATTGATCCAGTGAGTAGAGAATCATACAAATGAGAAAAAGAATTGGAAGAAGAAAAGGAAAAAGAATAGCATGAAGAGGATAGAAACAAATGAAAATTTCTTGAAACTGTGGCAACCTAAGAGAAAGGAATCTAAACGAAATGGAGAGAAAGATCGAGAGAAATAAGAGTTCCCTGCACTACATTATCATGTAAGCTGTCTAAGGAAAATGTTAATGTACTAATGTGTACACTACTTCAGTAGAAATAGAATCAAGTCTTGGCTAGACAGGGAAGAGGGATATGCCTGTGGTTTGCTGAAGAGGCTGAGATTAGTTCAAGTAAACCAAACTGTAGGTATCTACTGTTGAATTAAAAGGGTAAAAGAGTCAGTTTGGAATGGGACTTGGAGAAGAAATCGGAATAGAATTAATTAAAAAATTCATAGCAGTGCTCTTTGTGGTGGCCAAAAATTGGAAAATGAGGGGATGCCCTTCAGTTGCAGAATGGCTGGATAAATTGTGGTACATGTTAATGATGGAATACTATTGTGCTAAAAGGAATAATAAAGTGGAGGAATTCCACGGAGACTGGAACAACCTCCAGGAAGTGATGCAGAGTGAAAGGAGCAGAACCAGGAAAACATTGTACACAGAGACTGATACACTGTGGTACAATCAACTGTAATAGACTTCTCCATTAGTGTCAATGCAATGTCCTTGAACAATCTGCAGGGATCTAGGAGAAAAAAACACTATCCACAAGCAGAGGACAAACTGTGGGAGTAAAAACACTGAGAAAAGGCAACTGCTTGACAATAGGGATTGAGGGGATATGACTGAGAAGAGACTCCAAATGAACACTCTAATACAAATATCAACAACGTGGAAATGGGTTTGAATCAAGAATATTTGTGATGTCCAGTGGAATCGCGCGTCGGCTATGGTATAGGTGGGGGTGGGGGGGAGAAAATGAGAAAATGATCTTTGTCTCCAATGAATAATGCTCAGAAATGACCAAATAAAATAATTTAATAAAAAAAGAATTAATTCAAAATACTTAAGAAGTTGGGATTGATTTTAAACATTACTGATTAGAGAGAATATTGATAGATATCTGAAGGAATAAGGCCAAGAAAACCAATAAATTTTAGATCAAACTACATGGAGAACAGTAATCAGTTGAAAGAACTAGTTTAAAGACAGAAGTAAGAAGTCATAGGGAGTTAAAGGTCTCTTCCCTGAGGGAACATCATATGAAGGAGAAGTCAGTTTTATTTTGGTTTATTCAAAAAAATAGATCCAGGAACAATGGACTAAAGTTGCAAAGAGACAAATTAAGGTTTGATTTAAGTTTAAAAGACTAGATTTATTTTTAAAGAAAAATTTTCATATGATATTACCATTTATCTATTGCAGAATAGCTATTTCAATTTTGAATTTATTATGGAAAATAATTTAAGATGTTGCTCTAACCCTAATTCCTGACAGTTATTTCCTACATTCTCTTATCTCAACATTTCCATTGATCTTGTTACAATAGCCTGCTGTTTACTTTTTCTCTCTCAAATAACTCAGAACTCAAGTTCATCCTCTATTCAGATGACAAGTTGATTGTTTTCAAGAGAAGATCTAAATATTTTACTCTTCAATAAACAATTGACCTCTAGAATCAAATATAAAATCATCTGTTTAGCATCCAAGGCCTTATATAATCTGGTCCTCTCCTGCATTTTCACTCCTTTTATACTTTAATTTTCCTCCTCACTCAACCCCAGCATACTTTGTTATCCAATGGCTGACTTCCTTTCTGTTCCTAGAACACTCCAACTCTCACACATACATTTTCACTGAATGTTTCTCATACTTGAAATTCTCTCCTTCCTGATCTCCACCTCTTGGCTTCTCTGGTTTTCTCCCAACTAAAACATTCTCCCCCTTCTACAAGAAACTGTTCACAATCCCCCTTGTTAGCATGTTGTCTCCTTTGTTTGATAGATAATGATTAACTTGACTATTAACAAAGAGTTTGGATTGTGACTTTTGAATATCCCTGCCTTTATTATCACTAGTGACCCCTTGCCAAACTCCATCCCTGGGGTACCAATAACTTCTTCACATGCTACAAAAAGTTTCTAGAAGAAAGACACAATTGTGCTGAGTGCCTGTAAACCTCAAATTTCCTTAGACTTATAAATGTTGGAAATTTCACCATTGGGATATTTCATACTTGGAAAATGTCTTACTGATAGTCTATTGGAATGGGAACTCCATTGGCATGGGAGGTTCCTTCTCTTCCCTTCTTAAGATTACTTTAGGACAGAAACCCTTTGCTGAACAATGGAAAGGACTTTGACCTATGCTTAAGCATAGAACAGGAATTTCTTTGAGTCTTGATTGATTTTAGAATTGATACAATGGAGATACTCCACCCTATTCAGTCCTAATAAGATTGAGTAAGGGCTGCAGCCTAGATCAAAATTTAATTATTCCAATCTCTACCATACTCAAGTTAACAGGATTTAGAAAGGGCTGGAACAAAGGAGTAAAGATTTAATCATTTGAAAAATATGACCTTCAACAGACATGTGCAAAAGCCAGAAACCTCTGGGCGGTCCTGGGTTAAGCGAGAGCCTCCATTGACAGGGAAATTGATGAAGAGTGATTGGTAGATGTGAGGACTGAGGGGAGGCAACTTGGATGGTGTCCTTAAAGATAGGAGGGTCTGGAGACTCGGGGAAGAGGATTGAGTTTTTGGTCGGTGTGGTTCCTGGGCTCTGGGGAAGCTTGCTCTGAAGGAAGCTGAAGGTGGGGGCCTCTGAGACTGTTTCTCCATTTTGGACACGTGAGTGAAAGGGACTGATCTCTTTTCTTTGCCCCAGCTATCTAAGGGCTTGGGCCTTTTGGCCCAGCCTAAACAGAAGGGGTATTTAAGCCCTATTCCCTTCTCTCCCCTTTCTCTCTCTATATATATCTCTAATTCCTTTCTTGCTCCTATTGTAATTAAACTCCAAAAAAGGCTGACGGCTGACTTGAGTTTTTCATTTAGGAATTACATAGCTGATTCCTTGGCGACCTTAAATTAATATATATCAGTCTTTTAAAGTGATTCCCTTGTAACATTGCCTTCACTTTATTTGGGGGATCTGATTTCAATGATGTCCCAATTCCTATCTTTTTCTCCCCTATTTAACATAGTCATATTTCATACAATGACTTTTCTGAGCATTCTTTTTGCCTTAGACTTCTTAGTCCTCTTCCCCCCCCCCCCCCATCTCCTTGTCAGCAGAGGACTTTCTTTCTGAATTTACTGTGAAAAAATCTCCTATCCTTTGTGAGCTCCCTCTCCTCTACTCCACACTTCATAACCATTCTTTTATGTTTTCTTCCATGTTTTTTGGATATACATTCTTTGATGAAGTAGCTTTTCCAACTTTATCTCTCACATGAAACTGCTCTCTTCAAAGTTAATTATTAACTTCATTTATATCATCTCAGTCTTTATCAACCTTGACTTCTCTGTAGTTTTTGACACTCCTGACTCCTACCTCTTCTTTATTGTTATTTTTCAATTGTTTCAAACATGTCTGACTTTTCATGTACCCATTTGGGGTTTTCTTAACAACTTAATATCTTTGCCATTTCCTTCCCTGTAAGAAAATAGTCAGTTTTTCTGGGTAGTTGATTCTTAGTTGTAGATATACTTCCCTTGCTTTCCAGAATGCCAAATTCCATGCCTTTTAGGTCCTTCATTGTAGATGGAGCCAGATCCTGTCATATCCTCACTGTGGTTCCTTGGTATCTGAATGACTTATTAGCCATTTATTATATTTTTTCTTTGTTCTGGTAATTCTTGAATTTGGCTATAACATTCCTGGGTGTTGTCAGTTGGGGATTAAGTATAGGAGGTGATCTGTGGATTCTTTCAATCTCCACTTTTCCCTCTTGTTCTAGAATATCAGGGAAGTTTTCTTGGATAATTTCCTGTAGGATAATGTCTAGGATTTTTCTTTTGTCATAGTCTTCCAGTAGAACAATGATTTTTAAGTTTTTTCTCCTGGAATGATTTTCTAAATCTTCTGTTTTGTGAATGAGGTGTTTCATATTTTTCTCAATTTTTTCATTCTTTTGATTTTGCTTTATAGTTTTCTGCTGCCTTATGAAGTCACTTGCTTCTAATTGTTGTATTCTAGTTTTTAAAGATGGAATTTCCTCCCTGGCTTTTTGGTCATCCTTCTCCTGATCTTTCATCTCCTTTGCCTCATTTTCAAGGTGATTAATTTTGACTTGCAAGACACTATTTTCTGTTTCCAGATGACTTATCTTGCTTCTTAAGTTCTTTTCCAAGTTGTCTTCAGCCTCTCTTGTATTTTGAATGGTATTTTGAGTTCTTCAAAAGACTGTGTCCAATTTGCTGGAGTTTCTGTGTTTTTGCTTGTTGTTCCTTGATCCTCCTTTGTTACATTTGTTCTTTGTTCATTGCCCAAATAGATGCTATCAGTTGTAATTTCTTTTTCTGTTGTTTGCTCATATTTGCCCCTTCAGTTGCCTGTACTCTTGTTCCTCTCATTACGTGCTGGATCTGTGGATTTGGGCTTTTCTGTCAACCTTCACCTTTGGAGTTTAGCAAAGCTCTCAGAGCAGTCTGTGGGAGAGGGGTATTGGAGTTTGAGCTTCCCTGTCCTCTGAAGGCTTGGTAAGATTAAGCCCAGCTGAGTTGAACTTGCAGAGCAGGGATGTGCCCTGAGGCCAAAACCTTGGGAAGGGGAATAATATGGAATTTCCAAGCTGTGATTGGGCTGCCTTCTTTGAGGTTTTTCTCCAGCTGCCTCCCTGCCTCCTGTGATCAAAGCTCTGAGCCTGTCACAAGGTACTCCCTTTAGACTAGTACCCTTGCCTTCCCAGAGATTCCAGCCACTGCTACAGGCTATAAAAAACTTTTTCTCTTTTCTCCTTAAGTTAAATTGGAATCAGCAGTTTTTTCTTTTTCTTCCCTTTAATCTTAAGGGACAGCTGGGTAGCTCAGCGGATTGAGAGCCAGCCCTAGAGGCAGAAGGTCCTGGGTTCAAATCGGACCTCAGATACTTCCCAGCTGTGTGACTCTGATAGACAGAAAACAGCTGTTTTTAAATCTCAGCAACAGGACTCTAAAGTCCTGGCTGGAAGAACTGTTTCTAAATATCCTTTCCCTTAAGGAACAACTTCCTGGATTAAAAAAAAACCCTGTGGAAAGTTTGTTGCTTTGCCCTGCTCCCCACGTGTTTTGTGAAATTACAAAATATACATATAAAAATGAGTACTACATTCTTTGACAATTATATGGCAGCTGAAGAAGTAGGGGCATTGAGGAATGAAGGATACCTCCAAATTTTTATATTAATAGGTACTGTCATTTTTGTACTCCTCAATACTATATTTAGAGATGAAAAAATAAAAAATATTGAGGATAAAATAAAACAAAATGAGGATAAAATAAAACAAAATGAGGATAAAATAAAACAAAATGAGGATAAAATAAAACAAAATGAGGATAAAATAGAAAATATTGAGGATAAAATAGAAAATGTTGAGGATAAAATAGAAAAAAATGAGGATAAAATAGAAAATATTGAGGATAAAATAGAAAATATTGAGGATAAAATAGAAAAAATTGAGGATACAATAGAAAAAATTGAGGATACAATAGAAAAAATTGAGGATAAAATAGGAAATATTGAGAATAAAATAGAAAAACTTGAGGATAAAATAGGAAATATTGAGAATAAAATAGGAAATATTGAGGATAAAATGGGAGATATGGAAGATAAAATAGGAAAAATTGAGGAAAAAATGCAAGCCCAATTAGAAGATCTAAAATGTTTCTTACAGGATCAATGGGCAAACACCCACTCTACCAGAAACAGACCTGTTTCTGAACCTTTGAATGAGGAAATTTCCTTCCCTGAAATAGAGATGGAAAACACCTTCCCTATAGCCCAGTTAACAGACTGCTTCTCTCGTGCAGTGCAAATCTTGTCTGAATTTAATCCCCAAAACCCTTCCCCTGCAATCCCAGCTTCTCATGTTCCTTCTCCTACAGAAAACCAAATTCCAATGCAAGGGAGATCTTGTCCTCCTAGAGAAACCTGTCCTTGTCAAACTGACCCACAGGTGCAAAATTCAACTAGAGGCCTGTTTCCTCTAAGAGAAGTACCTGAAATAGGACGAAATGGGGATGTGGTGACTTTAAGACATAGGATACCGTTTACTCCCCAAGAAATAAATGAATTTACACGAAATATCCCCACATATGAACAAGATCCTTTTCTAGTAACAAAAAAGATGGGAGACATATTTTTTCAATATAATCCGTCTTACAAGGACGTTGAGAGCTTACTACAGGCTTTTTTAAGTGAACGTGAAAAAAATAAAATAATTGCTCATGTCAACAAAACCCGGGGGCGTAATGCAGCACATTGGCCATCTCAGGATCCTGAATGGGACTATAATAATCCTGAGGACTATCTACAACTATACCGTTGTAGAGAGGCCATCCTCACGGCCATGAAGGAATGTGCGGACAGTACAGATAAGTGGATGGAACTGGAAAAAATTAAGCAAAAGGAAAACGAAACACCCTCCAGATTTATGGACAGAATTATCGAGTTTGGGGACAGATACTTAGATTGGGACTTAAATAAAGAGAATAGTTTAAGACAAGTTAGAAGAATCTTTGTAAATAATTCTTGCAAAGTAATTAAAAATTATTTTAAAACACAATGCCCAAGATGGTCAGATATGGACCTTGAAGAATTGCGAAAAACAGCTATATATGTTTTTAAGGGAAACGAAGAAAAGGAGAAAGAGAATAATGATGACATGGAGGAAATGAAGAAAAAAATGAGATGTGTAATAGATAGGATAACTAAATTAGAAAGTGGACATGATAATGAACCAACGACAATTGCCCCTCTCCAGAAATCCAATTATCAATCCATTACTTGCCACTTCTGTGAGAAGAAGGGCCACAAAATGATGGAATGTAGAACCTTTCTTAAGATGTTTGGAAGGAATACACAGTTTAATAATGGTTTTAGAAATAATAACTATAGAAATTATGATAATGGTTATAGAAACCAGAATTCTAGAAATTATAATAATGACTATGGAAATAACTATAATGAATATAGAAATAAGAACTTTAGAAACCAGAATTATAGAAATAGGAATTGGGAATTTAATGACAATGCTCAAATTGAAGAAAATTTTAATGATAATACTCAACAATATATGAGAAATGGCGCTCGTCCAAAAATTACTCGAGGTACTAATGACCCTCAGAGAGGTGCCCTTCAGGAGGGTGCCCAGGGAACTTCCCAGTATAATAAAGATGATTCTTCTTAGATTGTATTGATTTTGTTGATATTAATTAACCTTTTTCAGTTTTTTTTTCTCCTCTCCAAATAGTAGGAAAGATGAATAAAGAACTTAAGACTATGATTGGCAAATTATGCACTGAGACCCATTTAAAATGGCCTGAAATTCTCCCTCTGGCCCTATTTTATCTTAGAAGCAGGCCTAGAGGAGACTTACATATTTCACCATTTGAGATGCTTTTTGGACATCCGCCTATACAGGCTAAGCCTTTCTCCCCGGCTTATACATCGCTATTAGGGGGAGATATTACTATTGCTTCCTATATACAGGAGTTACAGCACAAACTACGTGAACTTCATGAATCCGGAGCTGCAGTACAAGCTGGACCATTAGACTTTTCTCTGCATGACCTGAACCCAGGAGATAAAGTTTATATCAAGAATTTCAAGCGAACTGGAGCAACTGAACCTTCATGGGAAGGACCATTCCAAATATTATTAACTACTCCAACATCTATAAAGATTGGAGAAAGAGACTCTTGGATTCACTGCTCACATGTGAAGAAAGCATCTTCTGCTGAGACTGATTGACTCTATCCTATCATATGAATTGTGACTCAATCTTATCATAAGAATTGGAGATAATAATCCATAGACAAATGGATGCTGGTTTTTTTTCTCTCAAGAATATATTGAATTACTGATTTTTTTTCTTATTTTTTCTTATTTCTTTTCTTTTATTTTTTATCAGAATATTTGATTTTTTTCTCATTTTTGTACTGAAGGTACACATAATTAATATTAATATTTTTTTCCCTGCAGTAATACAAGTTAATATATATACTCTTGCTATAATATCAATATATGCCTAAAAGCTTTAAACTATGGGAACCTGCCATTTATTGATAAAATATTATAGGACTGTGATTAATGTTTGTGTCTGATTCCAGGAAAAGGGATAAAAACAAGGAGCACAGACTAAACCTGAATAGTGCCAATAGAGCACACAAGAAATATTAAAGTGAGACTCGAGGTTGCGACGCTTAACTTATGTTTAAGTCGTAGGACTTCCTTGTATCTACACTCCTTTTGAAGTACTCAAACAAGTACAAAGCTTGACTATCATGCTGGCTCCCTATATCTCTGAAGGAAAAAAAATCAGACAAGGGAATGACATTTCCCCATCAAAATAGAATTCTAATTCTTTTCTTCTTATATTATGGCAACTTCCTGTAGTCTTGGCTACAAATGGCTAAGTGAAATATTACTGCATTCTGTCCTACATACTTGTGGGATAGAAATTACTTTAAACTGGACCTATACAAGGTCTATTTTGAGTTTTTCTTATGTTTTTGATTATTTTTTCTATTCTTTTGATAATTGACACATACAACCCCATAACTGAACATTGCATTCTGAGCTAAACTTGATATTTTTTTTTTAATACTTACTTCAGGGGGGATTGTATTTTAATTTAAAATCTAAGAATTTTTGAATTTTTTTGGTTTGAGATTGTATTTTTATAAAAATCCAAGACTTTTGTTTAAGATTTTACTGTTATAAAAAAAAATTTTTTTTTGATTTTGTTCGAGAAAAGATCTTCAAGAAAGAAGCTTGAAACTTTTATATCCAGAGAATGAACTGTTGCAGAAAGATGCCAAAAACCTACACTTCATCAAGAAGATCAAGAATGAACTTTGGATGTGATTGATTGGACTGAACTTTTGATTGAACATTTATTGTAACATTTATGCCAAAAGGGACTGCCCCTAATTTGGTTTTCTGTCAATGCGCCTAGCAAACATTGGTTTTGCTTTCTTTTCTTTTCTATTTCCTCTCTCACTATTCTAATTTCTCTTAGAAATTGAATATTGTGTATATCTTTAGTTAGAAGTGAATTTAGAACTACAAAATGATTATGTTAAATGATCAATGGGGAGACTAGTCTCCCAATGATCATCAGGGGGGATTGTAAACCTCAAATTTCCTTAGACTTATAAATGTTGGAAATTTCACCATTGGGATATTTCATACTTGGAAAATTTCTTACTGATAGTCTATTGGAATGGGAACTCCATTGGCATGGGAGGTTCCTTCTCTTCCCTTCTTAAGATTACTTTAGGACAGAAACCCTTTGCTGAACAATGGAAAGGACTTTGACCTATGCTTAAGCATAGAACAGGAATTTCTTTGAGTCTTGATTGATTTTAGAATTGATACAATGGAGATACTCCACCCTATTCAGTCCTAATAAGATTGAGTAAGGGCTGCAGCCTAGATCAAAATTTAATTATTCCAATCTCTACCATACTCAAGTTAACAGGATTTAGAAAGGGCTGGAACAAAGGAGTAAAGATTTAATCATTTGAAAAATATGACCTTCAACAGACATGTGCAAAAGCCAGAAACCTCTGGGCGGTCCTGGGTTAAGCGAGAGCCTCCATTGACAGGGAAATTGATGAAGAGTGATTGGTAGATGTGAGGACTGAGGGGAGGCAACTTGGATGGTGTCCTTAAAGATAGGAGGGTCTGGAGACTCGGGGAAGAGGATTGAGTTTTTGGTCGGTGTGGTTCCTGGGCTCTGGGGAAGCTTGCTCTGAAGGAAGCTGAAGGTGGGGGCCTCTGAGACTGTTTCTCCATTTTGGACACGTGAGTGAAAGGGACTGATCTCTTTTCTTTGCCCCAGCTATCTAAGGGCTTGGGCCTTTTGGCCCAGCCTAAACAGAAGGGGTATTTAAGCCCTATTCCCTTCTCTCCCCTTTCTCTCTCTATATATATCTCTAATTCCTTTCTTGCTCCTATTGTAATTAAACTCCAAAAAAGGCTGACGGCTGACTTGAGTTTTTCATTTAGGAATTACATAGCTGATTCCTTGGCGACCTTAAATTAATATATATCAGTCTTTTAAAGTGATTCCCTTGTAACATTGCCTTCACTTTATTTGGGGGATCTGATTTCAATGATGTCCCAATTCCTATCTTTTTCTCCCCTATTTAACATAGTCATATTTCATACAATGACTTTTCTGAGCATTCTTTTTGCCTTAGACTTCTTAGTCCTCTTCCCCCCCCCCCATCTCCTTGTCAGCAGAGGACTTTCTTTCTGAATTTACTGTGAAAAAATCTCCTATCCTTTGTGAGCTCCCTCTCCTCTACTCCACACTTCATAACCATTCTTTTATGTTTTCTTCCATGTTTTTTGGATATACATTCTTTGATGAAGTAGCTTTTCCAACTTTATCTCTCACATGAAACTGCTCTCTTCAAAGTTAATTATTAACTTCATTTATATCATCTCAGTCTTTATCAACCTTGACTTCTCTGTAGTTTTTGACACTCCTGACTCCTACCTCTTCTTTATTGTTATTTTTCAATTGTTTCAAACATGTCTGACTTTTCATGTACCCATTTGGGGTTTTCTTAACAACTTAATATCTTTGCCATTTCCTTCCCTGTAAGAAAATAGTCAGTTTTTCTGGGTAGTTGATTCTTAGTTGTAGATATACTTCCCTTGCTTTCCAGAATGCCAAATTCCATGCCTTTTAGGTCCTTCATTATAGATGGAGCCAGATCCTGTCATATCCTCACTGTGGTTCCTTGGTATCTGAATGACTTATTAGCCATTTATTATATTTTTTCTTTGTTCTGGTAATTCTTGAATTTGGCTATAACATTCCTGGGTGTTGTCAGTTGGGGATTAAGTATAGGAGGTGATCTGTGGATTCTTTCAATCTCCACTTTTCCCTCTTGTTCTAGAATATCAGGGAAGTTTTCTTGGATAATTTCCTGTAGGATAATGTCTAGGATTTTTCTTTTGTCATAGTCTTCCAGTAGAACAATGATTTTTAAGTTTTTTCTCCTGGAATGATTTTCTAAATCTTCTGTTTTGTGAATGAGGTGTTTCATATTTTTCTCAATTTTTTCATTCTTTTGATTTTGCTTTATAGTTTTCTGCTGCCTTATGAAGTCACTTGCTTCTAATTGTTGTATTCTAGTTTTTAAAGATGGAATTTCCTCCCTGGCTTTTTGGTCATCCTTCTCCTGATCTTTCATCTCCTTTGCCTCATTTTCAAGGTGATTAATTTTGACTTGCAAGACACTATTTTCTGTTTCCAGATGACTTATCTTGCTTCTTAAGTTCTTTTCCAAGTTGTCTTCAGCCTCTCTTGTATTTTGAATGGTATTTTGAGTTCTTCAAAAGACTGTGTCCAATTTGCTGGAGTTTCTGTGTTTTTGCTTGTTGTTCCTTGATCCTCCTTTGTTACATTTGTTCTTTGTTCATTGCCCAAATAGATGCTATCAGTTGTAATTTCTTTTTCTGTTGTTTGCTCATATTTGCCCCTTCAGTTGCCTGTACTCTTGTTCCTCTCATTACGTGCTGGATCTGTGGATTTGGGCTTTTCTGTCAACCTTCACCTTTGGAGTTTAGCAAAGCTCTCAGAGCAGTCTGTGGGAGAGGGGTATTGGAGTTTGAGCTTCCCTGTCCTCTGAAGGCTTGGTAAGATTAAGCCCAGCTGAGTTGAACTTGCAGAGCAGGGATGTGCCCTGAGGCCAAAACCTTGGGAAGGGGAATAATATGGAATTTCCAAGCTGTGATTGGGCTGCCTTCTTTGAGGTTTTTCTCCAGCTGCCTCCCTGCCTCCTGTGATCAAAGCTCTGAGCCTGTCACAAGGTACTCCCTTTAGACTAGTACCCTTGCCTTCCCAGAGATTCCAGCCACTGCTACAGGCTCAGTACTGTAGGTGTGGGAGAGGTCCTGGGACCTTATTTCTTCCTTCCCCTTAAACCAGAGTGTTCTTGAATTCAGGCTTTTGGGGAGTGTACCTTTTAAGTTGAGTCCAGCAGGAGGTTTCCTTAGCTTTGTCCTGTTGTTAGATTTGGTTTTCAGTCCCCTAGGAGTATTTAGTTTTTAATTGGTGAGGAAGGGTTTTCCCAGGTCTGAAATTTCACTGCCTCCACACCACCATCTTTAATATTAAGTTTTAAAAAAGTATATCTTAATCAGAATTTATATTTCATCAGTTATTTCTCAGGAGGTGTATAATATTTTTCATCATCAATCCTTTGGAACTATCTTGTATCATTTCCCTAATTTACAAGAATCTCCTCAATTCCAAATTCTTTACCACCACAAAAAGAGCTTCTATAAATATTTTTGTACACATAGGTTCTTTTCTCTTGTCTTTAATCTTGTAGGATATAGACCTAGTAGAAGGATTGCTCATTCAGGTAGTATACACAGATTTAAAACTCTTTGGGAATGTATGCCCTTTGATCCTGCAATACCACTACTTGGTTTGTACCCCAAAGAGATAATTAAAAAGAGTCATACAAAAATATACATAGCTGCACTCTTTGTGGTGGCAAATAATTGGAAAATGAAGGGATATTTATTGATTAGGGAATTGAAAAAATGAATAATATGGAAATAGTTATCAAGTATAACCCAGTGGAATTGCTTGTCAGTCCCAGGAGGGGGAAGAGAAGACAGAAGGGAAAGTAAATGAATCATGTAAACATGGAAAAATACTTTTAATAAATAAAACTCTTTGGGCAAAATTTCAAATTTTTTTTCCAGAATAATTTCACTAGTTTACAGCTACACCAAAAATGTTCCAATTTTCCCACATCCCTTCCAGCATTTGTCATTTTTTTCCTGTCTATTAGACAATCTGAAAGTTGTAACATGGTATCTCAAAGTCATTTTTATTTGATTCTCTCAAATCAGCAGTAATTTAGTGCATAATTTCATATGACTATTGATAGCTTTGATTTGTTCTTCTGAAAACTAACTCTTTATATGATTTGACCATTTATCAACAGGAGAGTGACTTTTATTTTTATACACTTGGATGAGTTCCTTATTTATTTAAGAAATTTCCCCTTTATCAAATAAATTTGTAATATTTTCATAATTTTTTTAATTTTTCTTTTTAATTTTGTTTTATTAATTTTGTTTTGCCAAACCTTTTTAATTTAGTACAATCAAATGTATCCATGTCACTTCCCATGATCTTCTTTATTTCTTATATATGTATACATATATAATACACACTATATATACATACATACATATATATACATATATATATATATATATACATATAATTGCCAAGAATAGCAGAAGAAGAAATGGTATATAGATTTATTTTTTTAAAAGAGGGATATATACATGTGTATGTATGTAGTTAAACCCCTTTGCTACTATTAAGTATTGGCTCCAAAGCAGAAGAGTAGTAAGGACTAGGTAATTGTAGTTAAGTAACTTGTACAAAGTTCAGTTAATATATTTTAATATTCATCAATTTTGCTTAAGTTGTCAAATTTATTGCCCTATAATTTGGCAAAATAACTGTTAATTTATTTTATTTCCTCTCCATTGGTTATGAATTTGCCATTTTTTAATTTTTATTTTTTTTCCTTTTTGATGAAATCAATCAATGGTTTATTTTTTTTCATAAACCAGCTATTTTATTTATTAGTTCAATGGTTTTCTTACTAATAGTTTTTTTTTTCCTGGTATAAATCCCATCTTATTATAGTGTATGGTCTTTGTGATATATTGCTATAATCTTCTTATTGGTGTTTTATTTTAAAATTCTGCTTTGAAATTCTTTAAGGAAATTAATTTATATTTTCTTTCTTTTTTTGTTCTCCTTGAGTAAGGTATCAAAACCATATTTGTGTTATGAAATGAATTTGATAGGACTTTTTAACCCATTTCATCAAATAGCATACATAATATTGGAATGAATTATTACCTAAATATTTGGCTGAATATACTTGTTAATGCATCTTGTCCTGAAGGTTTTTTTTTTTGTTTTTTTTCCTTAGAGAATTCATTGATGTCTTGTTAAATTCACTTTTTTCAAAGAGAGAGTTAAATTATTCCACTCCCTATGGTTAATCTGGGTGATTTATACTTTTGCAAATATTCATTCATTTCCATTTGATTGTCAGTTTTACTGGCTTATCATTGGCAAAACATCTAAATAATGCCTTTCATAGTATTTTCATTGATGGTGTATTCAACCTTTTCATTTTTCATATTTCTAATTTTGTTTTCTTCTCTCTTTTTTAATTAACTTAATCATTTTGCCTACTTTATTTTATTTTTCAATAAAACCAGATTTTAATTTTATTTTTTTAGTTCTTTTTACTTTTTACTTTCAATTTTTATTAATTGCTCCAATGATTTTCAGGATTTCCATTTTGGTGTTCAATTGAGAGTATTTAACTTGTTCTTTTCACAGTTTTTATTAAGTTGCATGTGCAATTCATTTCTGTTTTTTTCTCTTTTATTGATGTTTTGAATAGATAAATTTCCCCCTAAGTATGGTTTTGACTGCATCACACAAATTTTGGAATGTTCTCTGATTGTTCTCATTCTCTTTCTATTCCCATTGTGTTTTCTTCATAGATCTAGCATATTTAATTTCTCTAAGACTATATTCATCTCTTCTGAACTTTTGTTGACTCTCCCATTCCTGCATTTGGTTTGAGGTGTTACCTTAAAGGTTTTTAGAGAAAATTTTGAAAGGCCTCTAATCCCCAATCACTGTAATTTCCCTGTTTCTGACCTTTAATGGTTCACTCTCCCTTGGGCAACCAGGTGATCCTCCTCATTCCCAGGAGCTCATAATATTAATGCCAAACCATGTAGATTGCCAATTTGGCATAGCCTACTGCAGCTCAAAACTCCTAAACCCAAAGGATCTTCTAACCTGAAGATCCATAGTAGCTAGAATTTCATGTATCCACTCCCAGTCCTTACTCATGGGAATATGGGAAGGCAATTTCCTGGATCCTTTTTTTTTTTCTATTTTCTTCCCAATGCTTTACCCTCAATATCTTTTCAGTTACCAACTCTAGTTCATTCTACAGGCATCACATCTCATGTCCACCTGCTTCCCTCCACTCATGCAGATTATGTTCTAGATCAAGTCTTCATCACCTCCTGAAATAACTTTCTGATAGTTACCTTATTCTGCCTTCTAATTCTATCTTTAATCTTTTACAAATATTGACTCCTATATCTGGAATAATTTTCCTACATATTTCTGCCCTGTAGAATTAAATTAATCTCATGTACTATCCCCAATAGAGGTATTTCCAGATAAAATATATTTGTGAAGAGGTTATATTCCATAAGATACAAGGTCTTTGTTGTTAGGGACTGTTTCATTTATTTATACCACCCCAATTTAGAACAATATTTTGCTTATGATGAGTACAGAATTAATCTTTTCCAAATTGAATTAGTCTTATCATATTACATGGACCTAGATACTTATCCTTAAAATTTTCCTTCATTTATCTCAGTTGAATTTCAAAAGCCCTTCTAGAAATTAATATTTTGAGATGGAATAATTGAAATTCTATTATCCTATGAAAAGCATATATTTATGTGCAGATGTGCTCAACTTTCTAGAATATTTTAAACAGCATTGTAAGTCTTTTCCTTTGCTTTTTGGCATGCCATATTACAAGTTTTCCTTAATGGATAATCAACAATGATTTATCACACTTTGTTAAAATTTCTTTTCTTTGAAGTGTAAATTGATTCCCCTGGAACTTTCTTTATACTGAATTTGTAAGTACTATTTTAGTGACTTATTTTTTAATGATTTAGTGACTATATTGCTGTATTCCTCAGTGATGATGTTCTGTGGAATCTATTGATTTACTATCTTGCTCTCTTTCCACAATAATTCTGGTAACTTTCTTTTGAATCATTTCATACTATATATTATTCAATCTTTTTCTTTTATCATGTTTTCTTTTATTACAATAACTACCAGGTTGTTTTGTTAAACTCTTTCTTCAAGGTAAGTGATAATGTTTTGGAAAAATCTCAATTTCTTTTAATGGTTTTATCTTTGATTATAAGTTGATATTTGCTATTTAGTCTTTATACTTTTATTTCTCTCCACTATTCCCTTATTCAAAGTGTCCATCTCTTTCTTATATTAACCTAATTCCTGTTATAAAAAGTAATTTTATTTTTATTATATAAACCTTACATTTTCCATCTTAGACCTTCTTTTTCTTCTTTTCTTAATAGCTCTAATATTTATGATTATTTTTCAACTAGTCATTCTCATTTTTGGATATCTATGATTGTTAATGCAGTATTATAGTATGTTTGTTTTTTTTATTTTTCTAAGCTTCCATTTAACCCATTTAACCCATTCTTGGTATTAGGTTCTCTTTTTAAAATTTCCTCAGTAAAGCTGCCAATTTTTATGTGCAGTCATAGTAAAAAATCATTCAAGTTGAGCTGTATGTGATGTTAAAAATCATTTAAACTCCTCATTTGGAAAATGAGACTGAAATAAACTAAGTGACTTTTCCAAGGTCACATAGGTAGCAAGCATCAGTATTCAAGATAAAGAGCTTATCAAATTATTCATTCAGTTTTCCTTCAACCTCTTCAACAGATATTGATACAAAAGGTACAATTATCTTAATGTTTTGTCTTCTTTGTCATAAGGAATGCCAAATGAAATGATATGATATTTCATTGAATTTTTTTATTCTCTGGAACAAAATGGAACCATTTATGTCAATTCCTTTATTTGCCCCTTCCAGGAGAGGTTGTGATTCATCATCTGGCTATAATTTCTTCCCTCTTCTTATGTCACATCAGGAATGTCAACATTAATGTGCCATAACTCTTCCAATTAAGAAGCTAGGTGGCACAGTGGATAGAGTGCCAGGCCTGACGTCAGAAAAATTCACCTTCCTAAGTTCAAATATGGCCTTAGACACTTGTGAGCTATGTAACTTTAGAAAAATCATTTAGTCCTGTTTGCCTTAGTTCTTCATTGAAAAAATGAGCTGGAGAAGGAAATAGCAAAAAACTTCACTATTCTTGCCAAGAAAACCCCAAATGTGGTAAAAAAAAAAGATAGCCAAACATAACTGAAATGACTAAAAACTAACCCCAACAATAATTCTTCCAATATCACGTTAATTTGCAGGACAAATATTTTGCCTCTGATTTCTGAAAAATAAATATTTATTAACATTCTTAAAGTAAAGTTTTAGTACTCTTTCCCCACTTTCTGCCATTTTGCTTATAGTTATTATGTAAGTAAACAAAGAGACACACAAAAAAAAATCCAAGGGTATTTTTTTCAGACCACCATGGAACATAGACCATAAATTAAGAAACAGAGGGAACTTCAATAATTGTATTGTTTATTTCCCTCCTTTTGCAGGTAACTAAACTGTTTTTTTTTTTTAGTGAAGAATTATTTTCTCTGTTGTTGTATTTTTGCCTTATTTGGAATATCTGTTTATTATTTCAGTTAATAAGGTGGAGCTTGGCTTAGTCACAATTCACTCACATATCTTTGTGGAATTCTGTTGTCCTTATATTTCTGCTTAGTTTCTTTAATTGTAATTTGTATCTCTTGCCAGTTATTATTGATGTCCTTAGAGGGAAAGCAACACTGAATTTTGTTCTAGGGTCCACTTGTCATTAAATCTATGTAATTACTATGATCAATAGGCCCCATCAGGCCTTTTTATGTGAATCATTTCAAAGTATTCACTTTTTGACTTTATGTTTTGCTCTTTCTGTGATATGGTATTAATATTGCAGTTTGTTTTCATTGTGTCTATTTTCTATCAAGTAAAATAGCTAGATTCATATAGCTATTGTGAAAAATACCAATTGAATTATTGGACTGTGAAATTGATCCATAGCACTATCTCCCATACTATCTCAGACACACAGACACACATACATTCATTCCTTGAACTTTGCTTCTCTTATTATATTCTTGTTATTCAGAAACTAGTTTCTCTAAGATTCTGTGTCAGCTCACCAACCCCCAAGAAAAGAGAAAAACCATGTCTTTCCGAGCTCTTGCATCAATTCTAAAGTTATCATATACATGGCCAGGTCAGGAGATATAAATCATGTCTGGGAACATACTTGTTTATAATTTCAGGACAATAATTGGTCAGATAACTTTTGTTTTGAACTAGGAATGTGTAATATTTAGTGTTTGTGTTCTTCAGGTAGCATTCAACTCATGAGATCTGTACTTCAAAAAACAACTATCTCAGGTTCAAAGAACTCTATGTATCTATACTCATTAAAACCGTATCTCAAAAGCTCCCAATAGTATGTTTGCCTTCAGTTGTCAGGTAGATGATTGAATTAATTCAAATCAAAGAAATTTAATGGAATGCCAAGTAAGAAAAGTACCAATAAATAGTTTACCCAAAAATCTTGTCCAAACTCCCACAAATATCCACCACCAGTGGGAAGAGGACATATAAAAGGAATATACATGATAAGGTTATCTCTAAAAAAAAAATTGGCCAGGTTTCATTCACGTAAAGACTTCAGGTGGGAATGATTACATGTGGCCAAAGTGCATACATGGAAGGACAACTCCACATCCTCTGATTCCGCTAACAATTTCTGGGTAATAGTGTCATATTCTGAAGGGCTACTGAAACTGTGGCAATATTGAATAATGAGTTAGAGGACAGTCTATAGGCACTGGCTTTATTGGTCAGTCTATCACTATTTGATCATGTGATGATAGAAACCACTCCCCAAGTTTGTCCTACACCTCACCCCATTTTTTGCATGTGTAAGTTGTGGGAGGTATGGAGCATGGAGGATAAAAGGTTTCGGGGAGGACCACTTTCTATCCCTCTCCCTCTTTCTCTCCTCCTCTTCCTTTCTCCCTCCATCTCTCTCTGTCTCTGCCTCTGTCTCTCTCTATCTCTCTATCTCTGTCTCTCTGCCTCTGTCTCTATCTCTATCTCTCTGTCTCTATCTCTATCTCTCTATCTCTGTGTCTCCCCTCCCCTCCCCTCCTCTCCCCTCCCCTCCCCTCCCCAAGTTGAATACATGGTCTAAGTTTGAGGGAATAAAACAAAAGACTAAAGAAATACCTGCTACATTCTTTGACCAAAATACTATAACAGCTGAAACATACTTGAACATGGATATTCTGGAAGAGGGAACAATTGCACATATAAAAAGAATATTTGTGAAAAAATACCATCCCTAAAATAAAACTATTTTTAAAAAATAATAATCCAGATTAGAAGGAGATGAAACTAGAGGATATTAAAAGGAAGGCAATATACCTGTGTACAGATACTGAGGACAAATATGAAGAAAGGGATATATATAGTTATAGAAGATCTAAAAAGAAAATTGAAGGAAGCAGAGGACAAAGCAAGAGACAGTGAAATTAAAGAAGTTAAGGCAGTGGCAGCATTAAGAACCATGAAACCTAATAACAACTATTACAAGCCTAGGGACAAAAGATCAGGCCCCCAATAATCCTTTTTATGCAATTGGGTTGGCCAAATTACAACCAAAAATGATTACTTTAGATCCTTTATCTGTGGAGCATGCATTTCTTTGTATGCCAGACTGTCCCATGAATCTTTTAGGTAGGGATTTATAATGTAAATTATGGGCAACAATCCAATGTACTGATACTGTGATGTTTCATTACATCTACCAGAAGAATCTCTGAAAGCTTTTCCATTGCTGTTCTTAGATTCAGTCAGTACAGAGGATGGCTTGGATTCTATCTATCCTATACCTGATAATATCCCTGAAGGTTTCTGGTCAAAGTCTTCCACAGATGTAGGTGTACTGAATCAGCTACTCCTGTAAGAGTGAGGACTAAGGAAGGACCAGTTCCTTGTGTGCCTCAATATCCCTTAACTAAAGAAGCAATAGAGGGCATCAGAGTAATCATTGAATCCTTAATCCAACAAGGGATCATAATACCTTGTTTCTCTAAATTTAATACACCTATACTTCTAATCAAAAAGCCAAAGCTTGATAAAAATGGCAAAGTGTTATATAGATTCATCCAGGATTTAAGAGCTATAAATGATTACGTGATAAAGACACATCCTATTGTACCAAGTCCAATTACTATAATTTCTTCCATTCCAAGTCACAGTAGTTAGATACTTAGTTTAGTATAGGAATATAGATAGGAGATTTTTGCAAATAGGGTTTTAATTTAGTTAGATTAGATTAAAATTTAAGATAGATAAATTAAGGTAAGATACTGAGTTACATTACAAAAATTCATTACAATATACATAACAACATATATTACATAACTCAAATGACATATAACATCACATATCACACAAAATTGTAAATACATAAGTAAATATATGTAAATACTATGTATAATCAGATGGTAAATTAATTGTATTACAGTGTATGTATATATGTAACATTTAAATATGAAGTATATTGTGTATATGTATTGCATACATGTATATATTGTATGTGTGTCATATGTATATGTGTATATGTGTAAAATGTATGTAAATAGATCACTTATGTTTAATTTTATCTATTGTTACCTTCATTTTGCATAAGTGAGTTTGTTATTTTGGTTAGACTTTCTGTGTAAAACTTATTCAATATTGTGTTTATTGTATTTTTTGAAAGTTTTTTCTCTAAGTTTGATGTTAATGCATTACAATAGTAGTAGAATGTTCTGGATTAGTTGATAAGAGTAGGATTTATGAGTTTAATGTTTTGCATGAATATTATGTTTATTTTGGGCTTTCAATGTTATTTGTTTGTTGTACTTTTATATATGTTTGATCTGTATTTGAACTTTGTAATTGTTCAATTCCCTTTTTTCCTTTCCTTGATTAAATCCCTAGAATAGGATAGTATTAGATAGATTAAGATGGTCAAATGTAGGTTGTTTGTTATTTTGGGTAGATATTTTAGTTTAAGTAATATGTAAGTTAGCTAGTGCACAAATGCCAAAATAGTGTTTTCAACATGGTTGGATTTAGGCTTTGTGCAAAGGGAGGATTGTAGTGAGGGAAGTTACAAAGTGCACAGAAGCTGCAAAGAATTGATTGGCAGTCTTCAAGCCTCAGAATTCTCCAAGAGCTGGCTGGGTCAGAGTACTAAGCTATTTAAGGGACAGGTTTCCAACTGTTTGTCTAGAGCAGAAGGTCAAGCCTGAAGGGTGTAGATCTGGACCTTCCTGGATAACCTCATCTTGTAAGCTGACTGCCTTAGAATAAGATCAAAAGAATTAAGAAGATACCCATGCTTTCTGGTAGACAGAGTGATTTTGGAGGAGCCTTTGTCTCTCTTTCCTGGGACATCTGAGGACTAAACAGCTGGATTCCTGTTACCAAACCCACCAAGGACTGTATGTGAGATTCTGGGCTCCCTGTTGGATTTATCCTTAGAAATCTTTAGTTGAGTTAGTTAGACAGGTTAAGCTTAGGAAATCAACTATGGGTTAAATATCTTGGGGCAAATAGTCAGATGCAAACTTTTCCTCTTTTGTTTTTCCCCTTTGTAAAAATCTTTCCCCCTTCCTAAATTCCCATAACACCTGCCCTCTCTGTTTGTCTATGTCTCTTGGTCTGTCTCCTCCCAGAGCTCTCAAGATAAGCAACTTAATGGGCTTGGGATCTTGGCCTATGTATTTTTCTAGATAGGTGAGATTTTTCTGTTCCCTTCCTTCATTTCCCTTTTTCATATATCTCCATTTTTATTGAAATTACATTGTTAAGAGCTACTAATGGACTCCTGACTTGAGAGTAAATTTATAATGGTGATCACAATATTTTATTAATATTACATTTAATAATTTTTTTCATTTATTACAATATGGAGATAAGACTGTGATCCTTGAGGCAAGGATCTGAGTATCTGAAATATGATTGGAAGCACTCCCCACAAAAGAAGAGTTTTTTTCACATAATTTGGTCAATTTGGGTATCAGAGCTCCATTAGCTTGTCTTTTTTTCCTCAGTTCTGGTGGGTAATATGAGCAATGGATCCTTTGAAAACTGGACAACTGTTTTTAGTTCTCCAGTCAATGATACTTGATATATAATTTTCCATATAGGAAATAGCTTACTCAAAAAAATCGGGGTTGCTGTTTTGGCCTTTGCCTGTCAGAAGAGAAGACTTTCATTCAACCAGAAAATGTGCCAGTGGTAGTTTAAGCATATACATATCCTTTGGAAATGGCTAAAAATCTAATCATAGATTTTCATGGGGAGAGTGTTCCCGATATTATCTTGTCTTTAAAGGTTTGCCAGCATTGTGCAAGTTATAGACAGAACAAGAGAAGTTATTCTACTTTACAGAGAAAAAAAATTGACCCTCTACCACTTTCTAAAACACTGAACCAGACAATTTTTGTCCAAGTGGTTTAGACTCAGGTTATTGCTAATAAAAGCATAATGAATTTAAGGGCATCTGGCAACTGTTTCTGGACCATTTCACATCCCATCCAGACCAAGGAAGCAATTGTTTTGGAGCCAATTTGTTTCTACATGTTCTTTATTCTAGGTATCCACTCCACTGTTATGGCTGGAGCCATGTGCATCAATCCTGAAATGGAAATTTATCAAGGACAGTGGATTTGGCTGTGGTTTCTGCCAGCTTGTTACCTTTCTCTATTTCAAGGTCTAGCCTGGTATGGGACCAATAACCATCTTAGCTGCAAGCTCATCAGCTTCTGTGACTTAGCCTCTTTTTCTTTCTCAGGTTTTTTTCCTAACTTGTAGGTACTTCTTCTAAATCAAAGGCTCTTAACTGGATCTCTCTTTTGTTTTGTTTTATTTTCATTTTCTTGAATTTATGATTTATTTATTTGTAACATTCTTTTCTTTTTAAATGTTGAATTATAAATTCACTTCCTAATTTCCCTCTTCTCCTACATGCACTGAGAAGTCAAACAATAGAATATTAATTATACACATAAAATTATGCAAAATGTATTTGCATATTAGCCATATTTTCAAAAATAACAAGAAAAATCAAGTGAGAAAATTTTACTTCAATTTATACTTGGAGTTCATTAGACCTTTCTGTGGAGGTAGAAAGCCTTTTTTGAACATGAATCTTTTGTAATTATCTTGTATGATTGTATTGATCAGAGTAGCCAAATCTTTCATAGATGATCATCTTTAAAATATTGCTGTTTCTTTGCATAGTGATGTTGAGGATCTTCTCACTTAACTTCGCATTAGTTCTTATAGGTCTTGCCTATGTCCTTCTGAAATCACCTCCCTTGTCATTTCCCACAGCAAAATATTTTTGCCACAACTTACTCAGCCATTCTCTAATTAATGAAAATCCCCTTAATTTCCAATTTGTTGTTACCACAAAAAGAGCTGATATAATTTTTTTTTTGTATTTGTAAATACATATCCTTTTCCTTTCCCTTTGATCTCTTTGGGTTAGAAAGTTATTAGTGGTATTGCTAAGTCAAAGAGTATGAACAGTTTTATAACCTGTTGGGCCTAGATCCAAATTGTTCAACAGAATGTTTGAAACAGTTAATTATTCCAAAAATAGTTCATTAGTATGCTTATTTTCCCTTATTCCCTCTAGCATTTTTCACTTCTGATAGGTGTGAGATGGTACCTCGGAGTCATTTTAATTTGTTTTTCACTAATCTAACACTCATCTTCCTGACTTCAAATATGGTCTCATACATTTACTAACTATAAGATTCTATAATAGTCACTTAACAGAGTTTGCCTCCATTTAGTAAACCAGTAGCTTTGCCAAGGAAGTCACAAATGGGGTCACAAAATAAGAAACAATTGAAAATGTCTAAACAATGATGACAACAACAAAATCACAGGCGATTTAGAGTATTTTTTAAAAATATGACTATAGAAGCTTTGCTATCATCTTCTCAAAACTGCCTATTTATATGTGATCATTTATTAATTGGGGATCTTATTTTTATAAATTTAACTCAGTTTTATACTCAATTTATATTTGAAAAATGAGGCTTATCAAGAGGAACTTACTGCAAACATTTTTATATTACTTCATTGTCTATGGTATCTTTTAGCAAAATGTAATTTCCCTGATTATCTCTTTTAATTAGGTTTATTTTTGCTTCTGCTTGTCTGAAGTGCTATATTGCTATATTAGATTTTTGTCCAAACCTTTATTTTAATTCTGTGTGTGTTTCTATTTCAAGTGTGTCACTTGAAAACAATATGTCATTCAATTCTGGTTTCTAATCCATTCTACTCTCCACTTCTGTTTTATTGGTGAGATCATCCCACTCACATTCACAGTTATGATTACTGTATTTTTCTCTCATCTCCTATTTCTTCTTTCTGTTTTTATCCTGTTCCTTTTCAAAAGTTTGTTTTGGTTTTAACCACTATCTAACCCAATCTGTCTTCCTTTTTGTCATTCTTTCCTTCTTCCTCTTAAGTCCTTCTCCTATTTTTCTATTGGTAAGTTATATTTATATACAAAATTGAATATGAAGATATATATGTGCATATGTATTTTCCCTCTTTGAACCAAACCAAATGAGAGTGAGGTCCAAGAACTGTAAGCCACACCAACCATCTTTAATGCTACTAAGAAAGCTCTTCCTTTCATGGCCTCTTTTTTTGAGAAGCATTTCCCCATTCCGCTTCTCCCTTCCTCCTTCTTACAGTGCATTGCTCTCTCTCTCACTTTAATGTTTTTTTGGAAATCGTTAAAATATAATTGATCACACGCATGCCATTTGTCAGTGTTGAATTACATGTATCACCTTATATAGGAATGTAAACAGTGTAACTTTATTGAGACTCTGATGATTATTTTCTTATATTTACATCTTTATACTTCTCTTAAGGTTGAAATCAAATTGTCTACATGTATTTTCATCAGGAATGCTTGAAAAATCTTCTATTTCATTAAATATCCTTTTTCCATTCAAGAATTATATTCAATTTTGCAATTCTTTGCTGTCTTGCTAACTCTCCAATGCTGCTTTAGTGTAGAACCTGCTAAATCTTATGATATTCACTGTGGTTCCATAATAGTTAAATTGTTTCTTTCTGGCTTCTTGAAGTACATTTTCCTTTCCTAAAAATTCTGAAATTTGGTTGTAGTATTCCTAGGAGTTTTCCTTTGGGGGGTCTCTTTCAGGAAGTGATTAATTGATTCCTTCAATTTCTACTTTATCTTCTACATCTAAGGGATTTTGTCAGCTTTTCTGAATAATTACTTGAACTATGATGTCTAGACTCTTTCTTTGATCATGATTTTCAGGTAGAGAAATAATTTTTAAATTATCCCATATAAATCTATTTCCATGTCAGTTGCTTTTTAATGACATATTTCATATTTTCTTTAATTTGTTTTTCATTTTGGCTTTGCAAGAAAGTTTCTTCATGTCTCATAGAGTTACTTGCCTGGTTCTATTTTTTAGAAATTATTTTCTTTAAAAAGATTTTAAATCTCTTTTTCCATTTAGCCAGTTCTGCTTTTTCAGAGGCTCTTCTCTTCATTGTATCATGGTCTCTCTTTTACTACTTGGACAATTCTGATATTTAAGTATTATTTTCTTTAAAATTTGTTCCCTCTTTTACAAACCCGCTAAATCTCTTTTCATAATTTCATGTATTACTTATTCACTTATTAATATTTCCTCTGCCACTTTTAAAATAAAATTTGGGGGTACAGTTAATGGATTTTTTCATGACTGTTTTCATATTCTTGTCTTCTTTTGAATTTATGACTTGGTATTCCCTGCCATCATAATAGCTTTTTAATGGTCAAATTCTTTTTGTTGTCATTGTTGTTTTCTCATTTCTTCCAATCTATTTCTTAACTTTAAACTTTACATTAAAATAGGGTTCTTCTCACCAGGACTATACCTCTCTCCAGGTTTTTTGTTTGTTTGTTTGTTTGTTTATTTTGTTTTGTTTTGTTTTTGGTAATACTGTTTTGAGAGCTAGTTCTAAGGCTGGCAAGTTCTTGGTGCTTCCAAATTTTTGTGATATGGGGAAAGATGTGGTCTTTGTTCCCATGGTCTGCATTATGTTCTTTATGAGGAAGGGCCCGTGGTCCCTTGCAACCACAAGTGCTCGCTCTCCTTGATCCCTTATTCTCCTGTAGTAGTAAGCACCCATGCCTTTTTTAACCTTGAAACTGAGAATAGGTCCTCTCTTCTCTCATGACTGACCATCAGCATTCCTCTCTGCCCTGGAACTATGATCCAAAACTGCATGTAGGCAATAGAATTGCCAAAAAGCTACCTGTAGCCAGCACCAGCAAAGGGTCCCCTGGAATCTCTTTCTGTCCAGTTATTTTATGCCCTTTGTGTCTCTAGGATCAGAGATACCAAGGCTGCTTATTGTTATGGCTGCTGTTACTACAGCCATTTACGTGTTCTCTATAAAGGCTTCCATTTGAGTCAAATGAGCTTCTCCAATCAATGTTCTAAATGTTCTTAGGGCATAAAACTATCTCACCATGACCTTTTGTTATCTCTTTTGCTACAAAATTTAATTTGAGGCATTATTTTTAAGTTGTTTGGGAGGGAATATTTAAAAAGTTCAGCTGGGTCCCTTCTATTCTACCATCTTGGCTCTGAAATGTGAACTTGTTTCTTTTTGATTGTTTTTAAATGTTTAAATTATATTTTATTGTATTTGTTTTCTTTTATACTAGTATGCATTTTATTTTAAGCATTGAAAACATCATTTTAAGAAAAGGACCCATAAGCTTCACCAGATTTTCAAAAGGGTCCATGATATAAGTAAGATTAAAAACTCCTGCTCTAAATATATAACATTTGAGTGAGCTTAATCTATCTTTTCCTTTTTCCCCATTTTTGATAGGGGACACTTAGAACAATAACGAAGAGGGAAATAGTGCTCTGTGATGCCAGTTGGTGCTGACTTTTGAACTCTGATGAAAAAAACAAACCTTATCTGCTTCAATAATCTCAGTGTTTCACCCCCCTACTCCACCCGAATCCTGGATATGTTTTTAGAATGTTTTGCCCACTACCTTTGAAGAAAAAGTCTTCATGAAATTGACTGAAAGATGATTTGTGAACTGTATGACTTTATGACTTGTTTTATATGATATTGTATCATTTAGGCTCATTGGGCTAGTTAGGGGTCCTTATAATCTTTATTATATATCATATATATTATATTATTATTATTATCATTATATTGTTTTATATTATATAAATAATAATATAACATTATATTATTATTACATATCAATGATATTATATATCAATACATCTTTCACATGCTTGAGAAGAAAAAGATGCTTCAAGGAGAAACTACATCCTTTCATTTGTCCTTATTCAGAAATCTGGCAAGGAACTAGCCTACAAGTGCCTCACTCTGCCCCCTCTCCTCTCTGGGGTACCTTTTCACTTCCTGTCTTATTTGCAATTTTCCTTATTTATCTTCTCCCTTTAGAATGTAAATATCTTGAAGACAAGGATTGCTTTGGTGTATGTATCCAAAGGGCTTATTTAGTATTTTCCCTATTACAGAGGAAAAAAAGCTTAATGCTTTATCTATCCATCCATCTATCTAAAATCAATCCAAATTCCTAGCCACCAGGCCCCTGATATCTATCATCTTCATCTTCCTTTATTGCAATGTGAGTTTCACCAGATCAGAGATTCTTAGTACTCATATTTGCATCTGTGGTGTTTAACTTCAGTAGTAGCCATGTAGAAAATATTTTATAGTTTTTCTTTCTTCTTTATTTTGTTTGGAAAATCTATAATTTATATAAATGAATTAGAATAGCTTAAAATTATTTGAAGTATACAATAATGCTGTGATTATATTTAAAGTTGAAATAGGAAGAATTCTTGTCATGAAGAATCTTAGAGAACACTATCCAACACACAGAATCTGAGAATGAGACCTTATCTCAGTGGACATTCACTCCACCCATATCTGATCAAGAAACCTTCTACAGTATATCTAACAAATTATCATCCAGTCTTTTCTGAAGACCTCCAGTAAAGGAGTATTCATTACCTCCTGAAGCATCCAATAGTGTTTTCTGATAACTCTAATCAGGCCAGAATTTTCCTTATTACAACATTAATCTAATTGATAATTTTTCTGCCATTGCTATTTTTAATTCTTATAAAAAAAAGAATTATAAAGAAGAAATTCTTGTAGAAAAAGAAACTTCTCTACTTCAACTCAAGGAAGAAAAAGTAGACAAAGACTATTCTAAGGCAGCAAATTCAATGAAGCAAGCACAAATTTCCATAACATGAAAGTATATAAGTAGCGAAATTAATAACATGCAAAAAAAATCCCCTAGACCTTTAGAGATAAGATCTTCAGACAAAAGAGAGACAACTTCAGGGAAAGAGGATGTAGGCTACCAAGAGTGTGGAGCACATACCACTGAAACAGAGAGACATTCCCCACCCCCCACTCCCAGAGTTATACTACCAACAGCCACTCTGAGCAAACCGTAGACACAGAAAACAATCATAATCAGATGTCAAATATTCTGACATTGTTCACATGTTACACACATACCTTTCTCATCATTTCTCCATTAAAATAGTAAACTTTGGAGATCCTTATAATTTTATGTATGGGATATTTATTAGTACTAAAAGGGATCTTCAATATCATATAACTAAAGAACTACTTTCTTAGGTATCAAGTAATTTCCGTGAGGATACATAGTTAGCAAATTACACACTTAAAATTCTTTAAAATTAACTACAAATTCACTACAAGCTATTTTTAAGGATCTCATCTTACAGTATTGCAGCTGTTTTTACTAAAAAGTTATTGTCCTTGTCTCAGAAAGTTCATCTCTCTAAATAACTCTTGACAAAGTAAATGCAAGTTTTATACTGAGCTTAATCATATAGTTGATATAGAAGTAAATACATAAACACATTTATATAGGAATTCAAAAATACATTGCTATATATTTATCTCACTTAAAAAAGATCAGGTAGAAATGAATTGATGAGGTGATTCTAAATACTTTATTTCCATTCTAATTCCCATCTGATGTAATCAAATGATTCAGCTACCAATTGATTTTTTTAAATGCTTGTAATGAAACATCTGCTTTATAAAAATTCCCTAAGCAGTTATATACAGAAACTAAGCCTGTAGGACTGTTGTATTATTTGGCAGCCCAGGGGTGAGCTAACTTTCCTTCTTATTTTCACTTTTATTCATTTATTTATTTATTTAACTTCCATCCTAAGAAATAGCAATTATTAGAATATATGCAGTTACATTTAAGGTTATAGTCAAAACATAAAAAAATATAAATTATATCTTTTTCTCTCATTTGTTTGCAGCATCCCCTATGGAGCTATTTCACCAAATCCCACTATCATTAAAGATCATTGAATACGTCAGGAATTCAAGGAGCAAACTTAAGAAGCTTCTTTCTGTTCATAATACTAACATTCACTCACCTCCATCCATTAGTGTCCTGCAATATAAATCAGTCAGATGAATTCATTAACTTTTACAAAAGGTTTACTGGAAAAGTATAGAACGAACAAGAGTTAGAAAATATTTCCCCCCAAAATGGGAGACATGTTTTCCTCTTACACACAAGGTCTCTGGAGAGAGTGGGCTCAAATATAATGTTAAAAAGCAGAAACACACATGAAGTTGAAGGTTTCTTCATTACTCCTGGCCCTAAGACATTTTCTCCCTTTTCTGGTTTAACATCAGCAGTTAACATGTCATGCCCATTGCTCTTACCCCTTGAAAAGCACAGTGTCTTGTCTAATAGGTCAGTTACTGCTAAATAAGGTAAGGCAGGTGGCTTAGCTACTATATTAGCTCCTTCTTAGACTAAGCTTCTGCTGCTACTGGTTCTGGGTGTTATTTGAAACTGATGACTTTGATGAATCTCTTTCTCACCAATAAGTTGGGCATTCAACTCAAAATATTCATTTATCTACAATAAGGAAAGAACAGATACAAATGAAAGAGTTTCCCTGTGTCCATATACACATGACAACCAAACTGGGGATATAGTAGCCTTTTATCTAGCTCCAAATGGAAATTCATAGCATTTCCTTCTCCACTCCCCATTGGGATGGAAAAGAATCAAAAAAGACTCAAGGCTGGACATAGAGATACTTTTGTATAAACTGGAATAAAGTTCTGAATCTTTTGATTCATCAAGTCATCTGATTCCAGAACTAAGTTGGAAGACACCTTGTCATGACATACTGCAAGTCGCCTGGTCACTTATGACCAGAATAGGCTCACTAAGCCTATCCATGTGATTTGATTGGAAGCAAACCAGTAAATATTTAAACATACTCTGTTTAATCCAAAAAGAATGAAAAATTTTAATAAGCTCTATGGATTTGGATCTCATTGATCAGTCACTTTATTACATATGTAAAACCAAGTCTAGACAGTGAAATTACTTGAACTACAGAGGAAAGATCAAAAGAACTAGAGCAGTGTTTGTTATAAGGAAGGTAAAAAGATCCCGAAATGATTAAAGATGACATTCAGGATAGTGATTTATTAACTTGGACACCAGTTATGTCTAACATTTTGTTCTATTCAGAAATTTTAACTCATATGAATAATTTTCTTTTACAGATGCTGCTTATATCCCTTTGTTCTAATAGGCTATTAAGTGAAATTCCACATACTCCTGCTCCTTTTTGTTTATTACATAGTTCTTTCAATTCTTCTCCAGTGGTTATCAGTTCTCAACTCTTCAACATGCCTAGATAATGTGGTCAGCCTCTACAGACTTTGACCTTTAGATATGTTGAGATAATTGTGAGTGTGGGTATATAATCATTTGGGGACCTCAAGATTCAACTTGGATGGGCATGCCTAGAAAGATCCAAAGATATCTTGCAGAGCAATAGCACCAGAAGTTCCCCAAATGTACAATTGACACAGTTAAGAAGCAAGAATCTTTTTCTTAACCCTACCCTTTCACAAGCACATAAATATATTAAGTCCATTTGTGAATTTCAAAAAAGTGAAAGAATATTTATAGAAACTGATGTAGAATGAACTAATAAAGTAATATTAGTCATTTGTACTAGTCACCTTAATAATAATATGAATTGCCTCATCATAGTATGAGATGTAGAATTCAACCTAATTCTTGCCAAACTGCTTTCTAGCCTTTCCAATAATTCTTTTCAAATAAATAGAGAATAGTTCCCAAAAGAATTTGTTATGTTTTTAAACACCCTGTCATTAGATTCAACAGTTTGATTCTTCCTGATCTGCTTCATTTCCCTTATGTTTATTTTGTAAATATTGATTCTGGATATACTTGTATATATACATTGTCTCTGCTAATAGAATGTAAATTCCTTGAGACATAAGATTATTGTATCTTGGTTTTATATTCTTAGTGCAAAGCACAATGCCTGACCAATAGTAGGCACTTAATAAATGCCTATTTATTAACAGATATGTGATGAGGAGAAAATACATTTTAAAATTCTGGTGTATATTCTAAAGGAATCCTTGCAGAAAAAATACATCACTGGAAACATAATTAACAAAATTTAAGAGAGGATTAGTGATTTAAATATGCAATTTATATAAAAACACAAACACAAAAGAGGCCATTTTGAGACTTTTATTTGAAATGGACACATTGAAACAAAAAAAGGATTATAAAACTGACAAAACAAAAAGCTCTGAAAAGATTAAAAAATCAATAAATCTGTAGAAAACCTAATTAAAAAGTAAGCGGGAGGAAAATAAAATGAATAAAAGATGAACAATGTGAAACCACAACTAAGAGGAAACAAAAAGAATTATCAGAATCTGCTATTGCTTGCCAGCAAAACAGAAAATTTAAGAGAAATATATAAAATAATCTAAATGACAATATAGTAACATACTCTAATCTTAAAAAATTAAGATAAACAATCCATAAAGCAGCTATTAAAGATTGGAGAAAAGAACCTATTCCCAAAGTATTTACTCATAAATTAAATGTTTAAAAATTAATCAATACACTATGCTATGCAAAATATTATCAAAAATTGTGGAAGAAAGTCTGTTAATTTCCTTTTGTGGGGGAAATGAGTGCTACTAGGTATTTATGCTACTTTTTGGAATCTGTTCAGCTGTTTGTGAATTAAGTTTTTAATCCAGCAGGCCTTTATTGTATTCCATAATGTTCTTTGATTTCTCCCTTTAGCCTCGGGCACTTCAAATTGTATGTCTAAACAGATCCTACAAGGATGACCATTTTGAACCTCTTCATTTTTAGAGGTATATGATTGCTATTGAGTTTCCAATCACTTTCCTTGAAAGACAAGGAAATGGAATAGTTCCCTTCACAATTGTGGCTCTATCTCATACTCTATGCTAATCGCTTTCTAAGTCTTCTTTTCCCAGCTTCTCCATTCATTCTCCATTTCCTTTTCCTTTCTGACCAGAATCAATAGGTGCTGTTTCCTGTGAGATGGAAATATGGTTCAGGTTGAGGAATTATAATGTGGGGAATGAGACAAGAAGCCTTCATAGACCCTGAATCACAAACTGTAGGAAGTGCTTTTGTTTATGAACCTATTATTCAAAGTAGATTTGGAAGTGAAAAATGAATGGAAATACTGAATACTTGAATTCTATGAGAATATTTCATGAGGCTTCTCTTTCATTTTGCTATATTTGCTATTTTCCTGTGGATTGAGTTTTAATTTTTCTACAACACATACCAAATTCCTTTTTCTGAGTTTTCTAGGAAGGTTGTGATAACTAAAGAAACAAAGAATCTGATATCTTGCCAGTCATTTCCTGGCTGTCTTCAAACCAGGCCATCTGTGCTTTCCTCCATCTCCACTACAAACTTACACTTTGACCCTAAAATTACCCTGGGCGTCATAGGAGAATTTTTTGTCATCTTGCTTAGATCTATGTTTCCATCTCACTTCCCAGCCAACTCCAACCCCTATCCCCCTTTACAGCTCTGTTTTCATCTATTAGTATTTAAATTCCTTAAATCTTGATTTCTTGAATTTGAGTCCTCAATACTTAATAGTAAATTCTTAATAAATGTCTAGAATCTCTCTCTCTCTCTCTCTCTCTCTCTCTCTCTCTCTCTCTCTCTCTCTCTCTCTCTCTCTCTCTCTCTCTTTCTCTTTCTCTCTCAGATAATTTATAGAGAAATAGAGTGAGGAAAATATATTAAACAAATATAATGTGAAAATAATAAAAATTGTGATTGCTAATATTTCTTTTTTTGACATTATTTTTTATTTGGTCAATTTCAAGCATTATTCCTTGGTTATACAATCATTTTCTATTCCTTTCTGCCCTCCCCCATACCCCTTCTATGGCTGACCCTCAATTACACAGGCTATTGAATGTGTCCTTGATCAGAACCCATTTCCATGTTGTTGGTATTTATACTAGGATGTTCATTTAGAATCTACATACCCAATCATATCCCCTTCAACCCATGTCATTAAGCATTTGTTTTTCTTTGGTGTTTTTACTCCTACAGGTTTTCCTCGGAATGTGGATAGTGTTTTTTCTCCTATATCCCTCCGGGTTATTCAGGATCAATGCATTACCACTAATGGAGGAGTCCATTACATTTGATTGTACCACAGTGTATCGATTTCTGTGTACAATGTTCTCCGGGTTCTGCTCCTTTCACTCTGCATTCCTTCCTGGAGGTTGTTCCAGTCCCCATGGAATTCCTCCACTTTATTATTCCTTTTAGCACAATAGTATTCCATCACCAACATATACCACAATTTGTTCAGCCATTCCCCAGTCGAAGGGCATCCCCTCATTTTTCAAAATTTTGCCACCACAAAGAGCACAGCTATGAATATTCTTGTACATGGATTTTTCCTTATTATCTCTTTGGGGTACAAGCCCAGCAGTGCTATGGCTGGATCAAAGGGCAGACAGTTTTTTAGTGCCCTTTGGGCACAGTTCCAAATTGCCCTCCAGAATGGTTGGATCAATTCACAACTCCAACAGCAATGCATTAATGTCCCAACTTTGCCACATTCTCTCCAACATTCATTACTTTCCTTTGCTGTCATGTTAGCCAATCTGCTAGATGTGAGGTGATACCTCAGAGTTCCTTTGATTTGCATCTCTCTCATTATGAGAGATTTAGAACACTTTTTCATGTGCTTATTAATGGCTTTGATTTCTTTGACTGAAAATTGCCTGTTCATGTCCCTTGCCCATTTATCAATGGGAGAATGGCTTGGTTTTTTGTACAACTGGTTTAGCTCTTTATAAATTTGGGTAATTAGACCTTTGTCAGAGGTTTATGTTATGAAGATTGTTTCCCAATTTGGTATTTCCCTTCTGAATTTGGGTACATTAGTTTTGTTTGTACAAAAACTTTTTAATTTGATGTAGTCAAAATTATTTATTTTACATTTTGTGACTCTTTCTAAGTCTTGCTTGGTTTTAAAACCTTCCCCTTTCCAAAGGTCTGACATGTATACTATTCTGTGTTCACATAGTTTACTTATAGTTTCCTTCTTCATGTTCAAGTCATTCACCCATTCTGATTTTATCTTGGTGTAGGCTGTGAGGTGTTGATCCAAACCTAATCTCTACCACACTGTCTTCCAATTTGCCCAACAGATTTTGTCAAATAGTGGATTTTTGTCCCAAAAGCTGAGATCTTTGGGCTTGTCATAGACTGTCTTGCTGAGGTCATTTACCCCAATTCTATTCCACTGATCCTCCTTTCTGTGTCTTAGCCAGTACCAAATTGTTTTGATGACCACTGCTTTATAATATAGTTTGAGATCTGGGACTGCAAGGCCCCCTTCCTTTGTATTTTTTTCCATTATTTCCCTGGATATCCATGATCCTTTGTTCTTCCAAATAAACTTTGTTATGTTTTTTTTTCTAATTCAGTAAAAAGGTTTTTTTTGGAATTTCAATGGATATGGCACTAAATAAATAGATAAGTTTGGGTAGAAATATTTTTTATTATGTTAGCTCATTCTACCCATTAGCAGTTAATGTTTTTACAATTGCTAAGATCTAGTTTTAGTTGTGTGGAAAGTGTTTTGTAGTTGTGTTCATATAGTTCCTGTGTTTGGCTTGGCAGATAGATTCCTAAGGATTTTATTTTGTCTAAGGTGAATTTGAATGGAATTTCTCTTTCTAATTCCTGGTCCTGAGATGTGTTGGAGATATATAGAAATGCTGATGATTAATGTGGGTTTATTTTGTATCCTTCAACTTTGCAAAAGTTGTTGTTTATTTCCACTAGCTTTTTGGTTGATGCTCTAGGATTCTTTAAGTAGACCATCATATCATCTGCAAAGAGTGATAGCTTGGTCTCTTCATTGCCAATTTTAATACCATCAATTACTTTTTCTTCTCTAATTTCTATTGCTAGTGTTTCTAGTACAATGTTAAATAATGGAGGTGATAATGGGAATCCTTGTTTCATTCCTGATCTTATTGGGAATGCATCTAGCTTATTCCCCATTGCAGATGATGTTGACTGATGGTTTTAGATAGATACTGTTAATTATTTTTAGGAATGACCTTTCTATTCCTATAATTTCTAGTGTTTTCAATAGGAATAAATGTTGTATTTTGTCAAAGAATTTTTCTGTGTATATTGAGATTATTGCATAATAATAACTGGGTTGCTGTGCAAGCATGTTACTCACAAAAAATCTTCACATTTGAACATTTAAATAATTTGAAAACAGAATTGTTCTAACCTATTTAAGATCTTCCAAAGAATTTCAATATGCTTTGAATCCTTTTGTTAGAAATATAAATCTGCAATACCTGATGATTCATTTATTTTAAAAAGCTGATTGACACTAGGAAAAACTGAAATGTCAACAAAAGCTTTTGTGTGATTTGTGGATAGGAATGGAAAATGAAAATGAATATCAGGGTTTTGAAAGTGGAGACAATGATGTACTTTTTCATTTGATTTTACATATCTTTTGGAAAGAACTGAATCTCCTAACCCTGCCATTAAAGTATAAATAAACAATTTAAAATCAGCCCTTTAAATCACTGTATCCTAAAATATTAAAACAAAAATTTAAATGAAATTCATTCATTCATTACTCTTGCCAAAATGCTAATCTTATTAATCATTTTGTGAAAGCAAATAGTTTTCTACTATTAGTACAAAAGTAAATAAGTTATTTTATAAATATTATTTCATCTCCATTTTATCTTTTAAAATCCCCAATTGTGTATGTTTTATAATATGAATCACATATTAGCATTGTAGTAAGCAAAGGATGGTTGCAAAATGATTCTGCAAAATGAACTGCATTTGATTGACAGGGACATGTGACAGAGAATCACATGGGAGCCTGAATCAAGATTCTAAGGTCCCAAATGAAAAAAAAAAAAGACTCCTGGGGGAAGCTGGGAGGTAGCTGATATTTCCATCTTTATACAAGGGTTCTGGCCCTTTTGTGAGATACCAGTTTGAGAGGAGAAAAACTGCTTTTACTGGCTGCTGGCAGATGGACAGAAGACCAAAGAAGAACCATCTCTTCTCTGCTGGACCTACTTTGGACATTACTTTTGGGATTTTGGCTCATTTACTGGATTCTGTTTTGTGAGGTTCTTTTTGGGGGAACTTAACATATTTAGCCTAGATAAGTTTGCCATTAGGACATTAATAAGGGAATTTAGGTTTGGGGATGAGATCAAGAACTTTTCCTTCTCCCTTGTTACCCTGCTTCTTCTCCCTTTCCCCATCAATAAACTTAAAATTTTTAGATGTTTCCCTCTTGTCTCTTTCCTTAAACAATCCAATAATAACAGCATACTATACACATGTGTATTGTAATTTATAAGTATCTGCTTTTTGTTTCTTACATTTTTACATATAACTACTAATCCCTTTGGATTTTAAAAGTCTGGAAACCAAAAGTCTAAGGTTGTCTGGATAAACTTAAAACCATCACCAACATATGGTTATTAAATTTTCAGTAGCAATAATTTATGAAGACCATTTATTTCCTCCTGGAAAGCATTTCCTTGCTTCATGGCTAAAAGGTAAAGAAGATCCCCATTGATGAAATCATATAACATAGAAACATTTCAGTGTTATCCGAATCATCAGTAACTTCAACAGTTTTATTATACTAGAGCCTTTACACACACACACACATACATAAAACACACACACAGTACAGAGTTGCAAACTACTAGCCAATTATAGTTGCAATTTCACTTTTATACCTCTTTCTTTATATGACCTGTCTTTCTTTTAACATTGTGTAGAAATCTTAGATATTTGCCTGATAATTCTTCAGGATGACTCAGGTAGGCTGTTACTTAATGAAGTTATTTGCATTTTAAGTTGATGAGAAATCTGTTGCTTTGCTCTGGGATGAAAATGCCATAGTCCCTACGTTAAAAGAATTTTTAGCCCTTTGATTTCTGACTTGAAAGGATATTTTTTCACTTCCTTCCAAATGTCAATCAGCCTGACCCTTTCATGTTTACACTTCATGTATCATTTATTAAAAATGAAAGAACCAACAGGGACAGAGATTCTGTGAAGATGAGATTTAGGGGTCTGACTAAAATAATCATATTTATTAGTCTATTTCAATGAAAATGTTTTACTGCACAGTATATTAAAACCTACCTATTCCACTAGTTATTAGGAAAATGACTTGAATTTTTTTTTTCACTTTAGAAGAAGAGACAGATGCATTTTGTAGACACAAAGGACATAATTTGATCCCCATACTAATAAAACCCACAGAATTGGAGGTAGATTTGAGATTAGGATTAAGTCAAGTAGGTAATCATATAGTACACTACTCAAAGAGTAATTTTAATACCATTTTGAATAAGTGTTTTTAAATAATTTTCCAGTTAAATGTAAAGACATTTTCATTTACATTTTTTCAAATTTTAGTTCCAAATTATCTCCTCGTTCCCTGATAAATCAGTCAATTTGATTTTGATAATAAATCTATAATGCAAAACATATTTCCATATTAATCATGTTGAGAAATAAAACAGACCTTTTTTAAAAGTAAAAGATACTTTTTTAAGTAAGTTCCCACCCCCTACCCCTGCATTCAGATGCTAGCAGTTATTTCTCTGAAGTTTGAAAGCATTTTTCATCATAAGTCCTTGAAAATTGTCTTGGATCATTGTATTACTAAGAACTGCTAAGGTATTTACAGTAGGTCATTGTACAATATTGTTATTATGCCTACTGTTCTCTTGGTTCTGCTTCAACTCACATCAGTTTGAATAAGTTTTTCCAGGTCTTTCTGGACCTGGAAAGGATCCTACTCTCATTTCTCATTGCATAGTAGTATTCCCACAACTATATGTCACAACTTTTTCAGTCATTCCACAACTGGTGGATATCCACCCAAATTCTAGTTCTTTACCACCACCAAAAAGGGCTCCTGTTAATATTTTTGTAAATGTAAGTCTTTTTATTTTGGGTTTTTTTTTTAATCTCTGTGGGATATAGACCTAATTGTGGTATATCTGACCTAGTTCCAAATTGGTCTTCAGAAATTTCAGATCAGTTCACAGCTCCACCAACAATGTATCAGTGTCCTAATTTTCCCACATCTAATAACAACAGTCATTTTCCTTTTCTGTCACATTAGCCAATCTGATAGCCATGCTCTCATTTGCAGTTCACTAATCAACAGTGATGCAGAACATTTTTATGACTATACATAGCTTTGATTGCTCCATCTGAAAACTGCCTGTGTATAATCTTTAAGTGGGAAATTATCAGCATTAAAATTTTGACTGAATTCTCTATATATTTGAAATTAGTACAAATTCAGAGGGATGCAATCTATTAGCCAATTATATTTGCAATGTCACTTTTATAGCTGTTCAAGCTATCTTACTTTCTTTAACACTGATAAAATTCTAGATATAATTTGCCTAGTACAGGAAGCAACAGCTAATTTGTTATTCAATGATGGCATTTGCACTTTAAATTGTTAAGAAATATGTCATACACATGTAAAACCCAGTGGAATTCCATGTAAAGCTATGGGGTGGGGAGGAGGGAAAGAACATGAGACATGTAACAGTGGAAAAATATTCTAAATTAATTAAAAATTTTCAATTAAAAAAACAAATCTGTCATAGATTTTAGCAAAGCTATTTGCTATAATTTTTTCTCAGTCTTCTGATTTTCTTTTAATTGTGGTTACATGTTTTATTTGTGCAAAAACTAACAATTGCAATATAATCAAAATAACAATTTTATATCACGTATTTCTATCTCCTTTTAGGTCCTAAATTTTTCCCTCAACCAAAAATTCAGCTTATAAATTATTCCATCATCCCTATTTTGTTTGTGGTATTACCTTTCATGTCTAAATTTTGTAATCTATTACACAATCTGATTTTGTTTTATGAGCTCCTTCCTTCCTTTCATACTCAAAATTATAACCACTAACTGTGTATTTTCCTCTGTCTTATCTATCCCATTTATCCTTTTCTTTCCCTTCTTTCACCCTATCTCTCTTCAAAAGTGTTTGGCTTCTGATCAACATTATTCCAATCTGCCCTCCCTTCTATTAGTATACCCTTTTCTTATGTCCCTCCTCTTCTATTACCTGTAGGGTAAGATATATTTCTATAATAAAATGAATGGTGGTATTATGCCCTCTTAGAACCATTTATTTTTTTTAACCCTTACCTTCTGTCTTGGAACACCTTCTGTCTTGGAACAATATTGTGTATTGGTTCCAAGGCAGAAGATTGGTAAAGGCTAGGCAATGGGGATCAAATGACTTGTCCATGGTCACACAGCTGGAAAGTGTCGGATTCCAGATCCGAACCTAGGACTTCCCACCTCCATTTTGTGGGATAAAAGACTTCTGGTTGTAATCCCAGCTACTTTGTGCTCTGCAATATCTTGTTCCAATCTCTTTGATCCTTTACTGTACAAAATACTAAATCTTGTATTATAACTGACTGCGGTGCCATAATATTTGAATTGTTTCATTCCCTTTAATGGACATATTTTTTTTGAACTGAGAACTGTGAAATTTTGCTATAATAATCCTTGGAATTGTCATGTGGCATCTCTATTTTTTATAACCTTATTTTATTATTTGGTCAATTTCAAACACTTTTGCTTTGATACAAAAATCATTTTCTATTCTTCCTTCCCCTCCCACCACCCATCCCATAGCTGACGTGCAATTCCACTGGACATGTGTCCTTGATCCGAACTCATTTCCATGTTGTTGGTATTTGAACTAGGATGTTCATTTAGAGTCAACATCCCCAATCATATCCCGTCGACCCCTATAGTCAAGCAGTTGTTTTTCTTTCGTGTTTTTACTCCCACAAGGTTTTCCTCTGAATGTGGATAGTTATTTTTATTATGTTAGCTCATCCTACCCATGAGCAGTTAATGTTTTTCCAATTACTCAGATCTAGTTTTAGTTGTGTGGAGAGTGTTTTGTAGTTGTATTCATATAGTTCCTGTGTTTGTCCTGGCAGATAGATTCCTAAATACTTTATATTGTCTGAGGTGATTTTGAATGGAATTTCTCTTTCTAATTCCTGCTGCTGAGATGTAGTGGAGATATATAGAAATGCTGATGACTAATGTGGGTTTATTTTGTATCCTGCAACTTTGCTAAAGTTGTTGATTATTTCCACTAGCTTTTTAGTTGATTCTCTAGGATTCTTTATGTAGACCATCATATCATCTGCAAAGAGTGATAGCTTAGTCTCCTCATTGCCAATTTTAATACCTTCAATTTATTTTTCTTCTCTAATTGCTACTGCTAGTGTTTCTAGTTCAATGTTAAATAATAGAGGTGATAATGGGCATCCTTGTTTCACTCCTGATCTTATTGAGAATGCATCTAGTTTATCCCCATTGCAGATAATGTTGGCTGATGGTTTTAGATAGATACTGTTTACTATTTTTTATTATTAATTTTTAATTTTTAATATTTATTTATTTATGCATATAAATATATATTATTTTTAGGAAAGACCCTTCTATAGCGTTTTCAATAGGAATGTGTGTTGTATTTTATCAAAGGCTTTTTCTGCATCTATTGAGATGATCATGTGATTTTGTTGATTTGCTTGTTGATGTGGTCAATTATGTGGATGGTTTTCCTGATATTTAATCATCCTTGCATTCCTGGTATAAATCCTACCTGATCCTAGTGAATAACCCTCCTGATCACTTGCTGGTGTCTTTTTGGTAGTATCCTATTTAAGATTTTTGCATCTATGTTCATCAGAGAGATTGGTCTGTAGTTTTCTTTCTCTGTTTTTGACCTGCCTGGCTTTGGAATCAGAACCATATTTGTGTCATAAAAGGAATTTGGTAGAACTCCCTCTTTGTTTATTATATCAAATAGTTTGTATAGTATTAGAATTATCTGTTCTTTGAATGTTTGATAGAATTCACTTGTGAATCCATCTGGCCCTGGGGATTTTTTCTTAGGGAATCCTTTGATGGCCTGTTCGATTTCTTTTTCTGATATGGGATTATTTAAGATAATATATTTCTTCTTCTGGTGATCTAGGCAATTCATATTTTTGTAGATATTCATTTATAACACCTAGATTGATATATTCATTGCCATATAATTGGGCAAAATAGTTTTTAATTATTGCCTTAATTTCCTCTTCATTGGAGGTGAGTTCTCCCTTTCCATCCCTGGTACTGTTAATTTGCTTTTTTTCTTTCCTCTTTTTTATTAGATTGACCAGTACTTTGTCTGTTTTGTTTGTTTTTTTTTCAAAATACCAGCTTCTAGTCTTATTTATTAGTTCAATAGTTCTATTGCTTTCAATTTTATTAATTTCTCCCTTAATATTTATCATCTCTAATATGGTTTTCATCTGGGGGTCCTGGATTTGTTCACTTTCAAGTTTTTTTATTTGCATGTCCAATTTATTGACCTCTGCCCTTCCTAATATGTCAATATATAAACTCAAGGATACAATTTTCCCCTGAGTACTGCTTTGGCTACATGCCATAAAGTTTGAAAGGATGTCTCAGCATTGTCATTTTCTTCAATGAAATTATTAATTTTTTTTATGATTTGCTCTATAACTAACTGATTTTGGAGAATCATAATGTTTAATTTCCAATTAATTTTTGATTTGGTTCTCCCTGTACCCTTACTAATCATCATTTTTATTGCCTTATGATCTGAAAATGTTGCATTTATTATTTCTGCTTTTCTGCATTTGTATGTCTTGTTTTTATGACCTAGTATATGGTCCATCTTTGTGAATCTATCATGTGCTGCTGAAAAAGTGTATTTCTTTTTTACCTATTTAATTTTCTCCATATATCTATTAACTCTAATTTTTCTAAGATTTCATTCACCTCTTTTACCTCTTTCTTATTTATTTTTTTGATTTGATTTATCTAAATTTGATACTGATAGGTTCAGGTCTCCCACTAGTATAGTTTTACTATCTTTAATTCTACTACTTTTTCCATTAGAAATTTGAGTGCTATACTATTTGGTGCATACACATTGATTAGTGATATTTCCTCATTGTATATACTCCCTTTTATCAGGATGTATTTACCTTATAGTCATTTACTTTTAATCAATCCCCCTATTCCCCTGATTTGATATGCTTCCTTTTCTGGTCCTTCCCTTTTTGTCCCTTCTTGGTTTTTTAGGGTCTGTTAAGTTCCCTCCCTGCTACCCCTCTTAGTTTTTCCTTCTTCCTTACCCTGTAGGATAAGTTAGAATTCAGGATCCCAATCGATCTAGACACTCTTCCCTCTCAGAATTGATTTCACTGAGAGTAATGTTCAAGCATTACCTTTTAGCATTCTCTTCCTCTTCTTATAAGAGTATTCTTCCCCTCCCCTTCCCATGTGTATCTTTGTGTGAAAACTATTATTCTATTTATTTTATTTCTTCAAGTATCTCTTGGTACCATCATCTATCCCCCCCAATCTTTTTTTTTGCATATCATTTTATAGCCCTTAATGCCCTAATCTTTTCCTATGAGTGATTCTTCTAATTACTATTATAATAGTATTGAGAGTTACATTTGAGAATTACAAATAACATTTTCCCCATATGTTAATATACATATATATATATATATAATTTGATCTAATTTTAGCCCTTAAAGAAGAGAGTTTAAATTTTAAAAAATTTTTTTCTCCTTTTCCCTCTCTTTCTCATTTACCTTTTTATGTTTCTCTTGATCTTTGTGTTTGGACATCAAACTTTCCACATAGTTCTGCTTATTCTTTACAAATTCTTGGAAATCTTCTATTTTGTTGAATGTCCATACTTTCCCCTGGAGGAATATAGTCAGTTTTGAAATATATGTGATTCATGGTGGAAGACTCAGTTCTCTTGCCTTTCTGAATATTGTGTTCTAGGCCTTACGGTCCTTTAGTGTGGAAACTGCCAGGTCTTGTATGATCCTGATTGGTGCTCCTAAGTATATGAATTTCCTATTTTTGGCTTCTTATAGAATTTTCTCCTTAGCTTGAAAGCTCTGGAATTTGGAAATTGCATTCCTGGGAGTTGTTTTTTTTTTATTTAGTGTAGAGGGTGTTCTCTGAACTTTTTCAATGACTATTTTGCTCCTGTGTTCAAGAACATCAGGGCAGTTTTCTTGGATGATTTCTTGTATTTTGATGTCAAGATTTCTGTTTATTTCTGTCTTTTCTGGTAGACTAAAGATTCTCAAATTGTCTCCCCTTTCTCTGTTTTCCCGAGCTGTCACATTGTCAGTGAGATATTTTATGTTTTCTTCCATTTTGTCAGTCTTTTGACTTTGCTTTATTAATTCTTGCTGTTTTGCAAGATCATTGGTTGTCAGTTGCTCAATTTTGGTTCTTAAGGCCTGGGTTTTTGTCTTAACCTTTTGGTATTCAGCTTTGATTTCTTATTTTGGTTTTGTTTTTTAACCATTTCCCACTTTTCTTGCCATAAGGCTTCCATCTTTTTGATAAGCTCTTGTGGACTATTTCCATTTTTTAAAGAAAGTTTTGCCTTTGTTTGAATTTTGTCCTATTTTCTCTGTAGCTTGGGTTATTCCTCCATAAAATTTTTTGTGCATTTCTGTCTTTTTTTGTTTTTTTGAAGGATTTTGAAGTTCCTGTGCACAATTATACATCACTATGGATGTTTTACCTTCCCTTTCTAGTCAGAAATCTGAGTGAACTGGGCTGTTACTCTGTGTATGGCATTAAGGAGCAAGGATTTTGTCTGAGGCAAGCTCTCAAATCTCCACGGTCCTTTGCAGCTCTTCTCTGTGCTACCTTCCCAGGGGCGCCCAAAGTCTGTGCTCCCCTGCCCACCAGGGTTTCTGATCTAGCTGCTTTCAGGTTGAGGTCCCCAGTGGTCCTAGTCAGCTCCCAAGGCCCTAGAAGTGCCCCTTGCTTGCTCTAGAGGAGTCCCTCACTCACTTGCTGGTTCTGGTGCACACTGGCTCTGATCACCTAAGGTCTGCACTCCCTTGCACGCCTGGGTTTCCAGTCTAGCTGCTTTCAGGGGTAGGTCCCTGGGAGTTCTAGTCAGCTCCTATGGACCTAGAGGTGCCCCTTTCTCACTCTAAAGGTGCCCCTCACTCACTTGCTGGTTCTGGAGTGTGCTGACTCGGGTTCCATAAGTGGGGCGGAGGAGGGTGGATTGGCTCACTTTGGGTGGGAGCTTTTTCACCCTCTTATAGTGTGGAAATGCCCAAATCCCATGTACCTTCAATGCTGTGCCCCACTGTACAGTTCCTCCATTCTTCTGAAAATGATTTTTAAGGACTTTTGAGGTAGTCTATATTGGTGTGTGCTGGGGAGAGGAAGTGTCCCGCTTCTAGACTGCTGCCATGCTTACCTGGAAATCATGGCATCGCTTTCAGGAGGTGATTGGTAGTTTTTTTTTTTTTATCTCTATTTTATTCTCTGGTTCTTGTATATTAGGATAGATTCCCTTGTAAATTTCTTGGAATATGATGACTAAGCTCTTTTTTTTTTTTTTGAGTATGGCTTTTAGATAGTCAAATAATCCAACAGTTATCTCTCCTCAACTTATTTTCCAGGTTAGGTATTTTTTTCAAATGAAATATTTTACATGTTCTTTTATATTTTCATTTTTTTGTTTTGTTTTTATTGTTTCCTGGTGTCTCAGGGAGTCATTAACTTCCATTTGCCTAATTCAAATTTTAAGAAATTTCTTTCTTCACTGAGCTTTCTTTCCTTCTTTCCCATTTAGTCAATTTTTTTAATTCATTCTTCTCTTCAGTGAATTTGTGTGCATCTTTTTCTATTTAGCCAATTCTGCTTTTTAATGAATTATTCTCTTGAGTGGATTTTTGCATCCCTTTTACCATTTGGTCTATTTTGGTTTTTAGAATATTATTTTCTTCAGAATTTCTTTTACCAAGTTGTTGAATTGTAATGATTTTCTTCCATCAGTCTAATTTCGTATCCTATTTTTTCCTCTACATTTCTTATGTGATTTTTAAATCTTTTGGATCATGTCAAGAATTTTTTTTTTGTGATCCTGAGAGCAATTCAAATTTTTATTTGAGGCTCTAAATATAGATAATTGGACATTGTTGTCTTCTTCTGAGTTTGTACTTTGGCATTCCTGTCACCATATTAAATGGCTATGGTCTTCTTTTTGTTGTTGTTCTTCTTTATTCATTTTTCATCCTATTTCTGAATTTTTAACTTAATAAACTTGAACTCTGCGCTAAAAGGTAGAAGGGGATACTTTATTAAACTTAAGGTTTTTTATGCTACTCTTTTTAAGTCTAATTCTGAAGGTCTGTTAGTTTTTGGTTCTTCTAAGACTGTATGATCTTAGGATAGGTGTAGTCACTTCTCCTGTGACTTGTGATATCATCTGTTATTGACCATGATCAATATTTTCTATTCTGGAACTATGTGCAGAATTTCTCTACTGTTAGTGATCCCATTGACATTGGGAATAATGTAGGGCAATTAAACAGAGTCCTTCTCCCAGTGCCAGTAAAAGGTTTACATTTCCCTGTCACCTCCTTCTGACCAATTTTCTGAGCCTGTTACCACCTGTGAGCTGAAAGCTCCTGACATCATCACCATTGATTCTCTAAGACCTCCTGTTGGTTTTCATGGTTTTACATGGTTTGCACCAGACCACACTCCACTATCACCCCAATGAGACAGATTTTTCTTGCTGACCTTCTACATTATCTTGGACAGAAAATTCATTTTACCGCATCATTTTGTTGTTTCTGCCACTTCCAAATTTATTTTAAAGACTTTATTTTAGAATTGTTTGGAGGGGGATTTGGGAATGAGATGAGTTCTTGCCTTTATTTTGCCATTTTGTTTCTCTCCCCTAAACATATCTAATTCAAGACTAGGAAACTGGTTTCCCTGTGGCATACCTGTGTATATTTTGTGATGTGTCAGGGGGCATCAGATAAAATAAAGTCTCAAAATCACTGCTAAATAGTAATACATAGGAGATGTCATTTAAATTTTTTAAAGTGTGATGAGGTAGAACCTTAATTATGAATCATGAATGTGTTGTGTTGGCTCTAACCAGAGCTGTCTTTTTATATCTTTTTTTTTTGGTTTGTTTGATTTTTAACCATATGATAATAACATCTTAATAAGATATAGTTTTGGTTGATGTTTTCTTATACTATCCATAAACAATTTGGAATATATTCCTATCAGTTTAGCATTAGAAAATAAGAAATATCAAATTTTGTTTGTCTGTTTTGTCATCATTCAGATGTTTTTATCTGAATTTAGTGGATTAAGAGTAAAGACATACTTTGTCTACTTAGCAAAAATTCAAAAGAGATGGATGATGTTGAGCAAGCAAAAATAACTGTAGCTTTTATATGTGTAGTGCTTCATAAGTGAAAAAGATTTTATATCCTTTTATTTCAGCTTCATTGCAACCATATAAAGAAGGAAGTGTAAGTATCACTATTATTATTCCTATTTTACAAATTATCTATCTGGAGCTTAGAGAGGATAAGTCACAAAGTGAATTTCACAAAACTAATAAGTAATAGAGTGGGGACTTAAATACAGGACTTCAAACTCTAAACCCAATCCTTTTTTCCACAATATCATTTGGTCTCATTAATGGAACTATAAACCCCTATGCCTTAATGTCTAGCTTTGTATTCAGTCTTTTATGAGTATCATGGTGCATTAGACTCTTTCTCCTTTGTGGGAATATTTACTCTTTTCTTTGCTAGCTACAAAAATGATCCTGGAAAAGCAACACATAATCAATTAATATATCACCACGACTTTCATTCCTTTGTCATAAACCGAGGGAGTTGGCAATAAAACATTGAGTAGAGACAAAAAGCTGACATCTGTATTCATTTACCAAAAGATCATATGAAAGTTTAGCCAGGAACGATTTGAGAAAGAAACATGATATGGTTTCTACTAAATTCTACCAATTATTTAATAAGCAGACTGTCTCCTTGAAACCAACAGAGAAATCCTCTGTGACTGAATATATGTATATTTAAATTACAACTGGAGACAGGAGATTTAGTAGTTGGTGTTATATATAGAATTAATATATTTCCAAAAATATGATTAAAGGAAAGGTTAGTTGAACCATTAGATTACATAAAAATAAAAGAATATTAATAACCAATCATTTTGAATGGATAAATAACCAAAATATATGTAGCCTAGTGATTCTCCTAATAGAATATCTGACCTATGTTTAGGAAGATGAGTTCAAATTCTGCCTGAGGCATTTATTAGTTCTGAAACTTTGGGTAAATCATTAAACTTCTGTTTACCTTAGTTTTCTCATCTATAAAATGAAGATAAATGTGTGTGAATATATATGTAAACACATATAGAAAGATATTCATAAGCTGTATTTATATAGCAACTATGGATTATAGATAGATAAGACAGAAATGAGCAAACAGAGAGATAGATAGATAGATAGATAGATAGATAGACAGACAGACAAATAAGTAGATAGAAAAATATGCTGTGTGGTTCAGATATCTGATTACTGAAATTATTCCCACCAGAGGTAATTTGATATAAGAAAAAATCCTGAATTTACAAAAATATTAATGGCAAGGCTATTTTGTAATAGTGAAAAATTAGAAAGTGGAAACAAATTATCTTTCCAATAATTGAGAAATGGCTAAACATATTTTATGAATTGGATTTAGTTACACTATAGAAATAACAAAAATGAATGTAATAGAGCCTGGAACTAAAGGAACCTGAGTGGAATTGATTTATTGGGGCAATCTTGAAACATTTGCTATAGAGATCTCCATAAAACTTCTAGAATTCCAAAGAAAAATGTGATTCAATATTAAATGCTCGTATCTGAAATGATAGAATAATCACCTTAATGGCCTCTAATCTAGAAGAGCTAATGGATGGCTCAATGGATTTTTAAAAAGGAATGACACTCCTCTGGTTGGCCTCTCTACTCTTTTCCTAGATGTACTTCCTACCAAGACTATTAGAGCCCAATCCTGAAAAACAGGGAGACAAGGCTGCTGTCCTTCCCCTTGCAATATGGTCACTGTACCCATGTGATAGCAAGAGTAGGGAGAAAGGAACATTCAAATAGGGATGGTCAACCTGGCCCTTTGGTAGTCTGTTTTTTTTTTTTTTGTTCTTCTTCTTTTAGCCTAAGTTAGTGGATATTGATCTCAAAAGAGATATCTCAAAGTTTGGAGGAAATCTTGTGATTTTGAAAGGTCCAACAATCCTAAATCAATGGATTGGAATGATTAGTAGGGGTATTTTCTGGATACCATCAATAGGGAAGGAGTTCAAGCACTGACCTTCTGTTTGCTATGCCATAATATCTGAGCCTAGAAGGAATTTTTCAGACAGAACAGAGACAATGTGAAATATAAAAGTTTCTTCAGCAATTCTGCCAAATGCCATATTTTTTTAAGTTTTCAGGTCTCAAACTTCTAGGAAAATACAGCCATAATTATTACTGCTTTGCTTTTAGGTGTTTTTGTTCATTTTCACTAAAGGTTCTAGTACATATTAAATATTTCTTTTGGGTAGGAGAAATAAATATGTCATACCTGATTTATATTTTATATCAAATACATTTCTAATACCTCCTTTCAGGAGACCCTACCATGAGCCAAACCTCAGGTTTAAATGAATTTCCTTGGGCCACTAGTGTGGGGAAATGTGATAAGGCAAAGAATATGATAAAATGAGTTTTAGCTTTCTTACTATTGGTCAGGCTCCTTTAAGATAGACCTGGGCATGGTATGAATTTGTTTGGAATAAAGGGTCCCCTTCCTCAAGAGCAAGACAATTAAGTTGCCTACCCTTTAAACTAGTATTAATTGTAATTATTATTCAATAATAACAAAGAAATGTAAGATATTTCATGAAGTTATTTTAAAAGAATAAAATAGAACTGAAAAACCCATGCATAATATCCACAAGTATAATAAATGAAGAAAAATATTAAATAGCAGCAAAATCCACGGGACCAAATACAATGGACACTGTGGATACTGATTTGTTGAAAATAAAGTTGAAAACATCCTTTTAATAAATGGCAAACTATGAAAGTACGAATTTACATTTGCTCATTTCAACTACTCTTTTGTGTTGCTTTCCTGAACTTTTTTTTGGGGGGAAGAAGGTAGTTTGAGAGGTTCTTGGGCTTATATAACAACAAAATTGCATTTATATTTTATAACAAATGGGTATATGTATATGTGATATACATATAATATAAAATATAATATAATATATATACTCTCCTTTACTGAGAAAGAATCCTAGAATTATGGTCCCAGTCTATTTTCTAGCATAATATAATAGAAGGAACTTGGCAATTGGATTTGTAGTCAGAACTGAGTTGCTTACTAACTGTGCAAATCACTTAAAGCCTGTCTTCCTCTCCCTATCTATAAAATAAGGAAATTGAACCTGATGAAATTGAAGGTCCCTTCCCATTCTGAATCTGATTATGTGGTTACATGTAGTACGCTTCTATTCCAAGATAATAATGAAGTTCAAAATCCGCCTCCTTCAAATCAGTCAAGGAATAAATGACTTACATCATCCATACCCTTAGAGTCTCACACCTCTATCAAGGATGCCATTCATTTACAAAAACATTTCTAGAACCACTATGAAACGTAAATGTCCTCTATCAAAGGTTTCTCCATTGTCAGATGCAATTCACACTTTTAGGACTGCATATGTCTATAAACATGTTCAAATCACATTTAGTTGGGTGACCTCTATCTGCAGAATTCACAATCTGGTTACAGAAACAAAGCTAATGGCTTGTGTTTAACCTTAAATTCTGTAGTAACTACTTTATATGCTATAAGAATTTGGGGTATAAGAAGAGATAAATGAAAGCTTTAATGATCAGAGAAGACTTCCAGAGAGGAATTGGCTACCACAGGACTGGACAAAAGAAAAACATATTAATTTTGTATCCACACACATCGTAGAGAACACTTAATATTCTTAATATTAATAAATAATAATAATTCTTAACATTCTTTTCCGTATGAACAACTAAAGTAGGAGTTTTCACGACTCACCCTTTACCAAGAAACAAAACATTATTGTCAATGATAAAGTAAATAAAGCCAAATAAAGCATGTGTACATACATGTATGAATACACACATATGCTCAGGAATCATATTAGAAGGCAATAAGACTGAAATGATATTCGGGCACTGCAGCTATTAGCTATAATGCTATTATGTAGGATGGGCCATATTCTTTTATACCACATGTGGAAGATCTTTAACATGCATATGTTCCTTTGAAATAAATAAATAAATAAAGATTGGGCAGCTGGGGGTAGGGGGCATGTCCTAATTGGGTGACCTTGGGCAAGTCACAACTCCAGTTGCCCAGCTCTTACCATTCTTCTGTCTATTTAGTTTAGATTCTAAAACAGACGGTAAGGGTTTTAATAATATGAGTATGATCTTTCCCCCCAACACCAGTATCATAGCAGCATTCCATTATGTTTATGGAGACCACCATAAATAAACACCAATTCCTGATTTCTGGAAGCTTGTGTTAAGAAAGAGCCCAAATGTATAAAATGACTACATTTTGTCAAATATCGCAATTTACAGTTTGGAGAAGTTGTAAATATTTATATGCATGTATGCTTGTGAAGTCTGTTTCAAGTCTTTGTTATTTTTTCAAATTGCAACAATATATTTTCGGGAACTCTTGTGGAAGTTAAAATAACAAATTGTAGAGATAAAAGTATCACAAGGGACAGATAAATAAAAGGATAAGGTAAAAACAGAAACATTTAGAATGAATAAAAATGTAAAATTGTACTAGACTTTTTATAGAAATGTGCAAATACCTTTGGTTTGTACATTTTCAGTGAAATAGATAACGTGCTGGCTGGGAAACTGACTCTGGAGTCTGACCAACTTTTCATGTTTTTCATGAACTCTGGAAGGTCCTACCAAGCTGGACTGTCTGAATGACTCTAGTGATTGTCTACATAACTAAAAACTATTAAGACCCCAAAGTCTTACACCTTGAAGCTGAACTAAAACTACATATTAAATATATATAATATATGTATTTTATATATATATATATATATATATATATATAATCTTGAAGAAATTCAACAGTCAACAATTTTTTTATTAAATATTTACTGCAAGCCAAATCTAGCACTAAGCTTATGCAGGAAATATAAAAAGCATTAAAAATCCTGAACTTCAAGAGTTCATATTCTAATGGAAGACATAATTTACATACAAGGCATAATATATATATATATATATATATATATATATATATATATATATATATATATATAGAGAGAGAGAGAGAGAGAGAGAGAGAGAGAGAGAGAGAGAGAGAGAGATTAAATTGAAGGTAATCTCAGAGACCAAGGCACTAAACCCTGGGACAATTGGGAAAGTTCTTCTATAGAAAGTGAGATTTTAACTGGGAACTGAAGCGAAGGAACTAAGAGAAAGAGAGGTAATGAGAGCTTATCAGCAGAGAAGCAAATCAAAGGGAGGCAGGCAGGTGATGAAGTGCCAGGTGGTAAGAACAGCAAGAGCTCCAGCTGAATCATTGAGTGTGTGGAGGAGAGTCAAGTGTAAGAAGACTGGGAAGAACTTAAATGGACAATATTGTGAAAGGTATTAGATGCCATACAAGGGACTTCCTACTTGACCTTAAAAGTAATGGGAAATTATTAGAGTCGTTCAAGGTAATGGAGTTTTTGGTAGCAACTCCCAAAGATCATCTACTAAATGTTAAAGAGAGTTTCTACACAAATGATAACAAGTATAAAAAATAACTAATTTAAAGGAGACTATGAAATGAACCACAAACACTTTTGAAACATCATGGCATGGTGGGGAAAAAAACAAAACAAAACAACTTTATACTTGATTTCAGGCTATAAGACAATCTTACAGATAACTAGTGATTTGACCTTGGGCAAGTGAGTTAATACTTCTTTACTTCACATCATCTTTTTAAAAAATATGTTTTTTTATTTCCCCATTATCCCTCTTCTTAGTCCATCCCTGAGAACCATCTCAAAATAGTTTATTAAAATATAGAGTAGGAAAAGGAAGGAAAATCAGAAAATCAAATCAATACATCCAAATAAATCCAAACAACCTATGTAATGCTCCACACTTGTGGACACCATCCAATGCCTAATCCACTACAAAGGACTCCGAGGATGTGTTCTCTTATATCTCTGATCTGGGCCAAACTTCTTCCTGGTAAATTTGAAATATTAATATACAATTGTTTTGTAATGGTTGTATTTTCTGTTTACTTTGTTGTAGCCTCTATAGAGTTTGTTTTCTTACGTCTACAATTCACTTTGTCTTTATTTTTTTAATTTTTAATTTTTTTTTGAAAATTTTATTTAGTCAATTAAAAACATTATTCCTTGGTTATAAGAATCATATTTCTTCCCCTCCCTCCTCTCCCCTCACCCTTCCTATAGGCAACATGCAATTCCACTGGGTTTTACGTGTGTTCTTGATCAGAACCTATTTCCTTGTTGTTGGTGTTTGCGTTAGAATGTTGATTTAGAATATACATCCCCAGTCATATCCCTTCAATCCATGTAATCAAGCAGTTGTTTTTCTTCTGTGTTTCTGCTCCCACAGTTTTTCCTCTGAACGTGGATAGTGTTCTTTCTCATAGATCCCTCCAAGTTGCTCAGGATCACTGCATTGTCACTAATGGAGAAGTTCATTACATTCAATTGTATCTGTGTCTGTGTATAATGTTCTCCTGGTTCTGCTCCTCTCACTCTGCATCACTTCCTGGAGGTTGTTCCAGTTCCCATGGAATTCCTCCACTTTATTATTCCTTTTAGCACAATAGTATTCCATCACCAACATATACCACAATTTGTTCAGCCATTCCCCAATTGAAGGGAATCCCCTCATTTTCCAATTTTTTTTTTTTGCCACCACAAAGAGCGCAGCTATATTCTTGTACATGTCTTTTTCCTTATTATCTCTTTGGGGTACAAACCAAGCAGTGCTATGGCTGGATCAAAAGGCAGACAGTCTTTTAGCGCCCTTTGGGCATAGTTCCAAATTGCCCTCCAGAGTGGTTGGATCAATTCACAACTCCACCAGCAATGAATTAATGTCCCTACTTTGCCACATCCCCTCCAGCATTCATTACTTTCCTTTGCTGTCATGTTAGCTAATCTGCTCCCATTTTGTCTTTAAACTTCAATTGCTGGCCCTAAAATTCTATAAGTCTTAGTAATTATTTGGCTTACTCGTCTCATTTTATAGCTGACTGAAGGAACTAAGTCCAAAACTGCTGAATGATTTTTCTAAGGTCTGAAATAGTTACAGGAAAAAATAAGGGTGGGTAAGAGGTTAGTGTAGTACATAACTAGTATGTTTAAATCAGAAAATCATCAGGGAGGAAGGAGATGAAATAGACTCTCACATGTGAAATGGGGAGGAAAGATTAAATGTAGCTGCTCTTCTTTCTCTTTGTTTTATAATTTATGAAATGAAGCTATGTCCTAGAACTCTCATTCTCCTGGAATAAATACTGACCTCAAGTTGTTTATTCTCTCAGGTTCTGTTGTTTCCTTCCCTTTACTCAGAGAGATTAGTATAACTATGGTAAAATAATTATACACATATGGCTCTTTTGGCATAATAGTTCATCTCCTCATTTATGTACTTGCTATGACAATTTTACAACTAACTGCCAATAATAAAAATGATAATTTTAGCATATCTATCTATTTTGTAAAGAATCATTATAAAGTGCCATTTCCATCACTTCAACCCTTGGTTTATAATAATTCTGTGGCATTTCTAATGACTATTTATCTCTACAGTACAATGCAAATATTTCATTCTTTTCATATTGCTCAATTTATTGTTCGATATAGATATGTATGTGCTTGCCAACATTACTGCTGTTGGAAAGCATCTGTCTAAAAGGGGAAATTCTGCTTAATCAGCAGCATTCTGCTTTATAAAATAAGCTATGAAAAATACTGATCTGGTACTTTGTAATATTGTCTATTTTCCTTTACAAAATTGACTATCTGATAAAATACTTCCCTCATTTGATTGCCCTGTGTTATATTTTGTATTGCTCCAAAATTTTGCATTAACTCATTTTCCTTTAAAAAGTAAGAAAAAAGAAAAATGCAGAGTTTTTCACATTTATTCCAAATCTCCCATATAAATGAATGAGAATTTGTCCATGCTGTCGACTAGTGTGTACGTGGTGTATATGACAATTTTAATTCAACATCCATTGAGAAAAAAGTATGAAGTTCCTATCCATATCCATAGATATAATATCCATAGATAAAATTATGAATTTACATATCAACTCCTTACTATTATTTTCTACCATGAAAAAGCATATTCACTAGAATACCAGAGATAAATATATGAGATGAGTCCAGTCAACAAGCTTTTTTAAGTTCCTTATATGTGCCAAGCACTATGCTAAGACGTGGGGATATAAAGAAAGGCAAGTAACAGTAACTGCTCCAAGGAGTTCTTAGTTTAATGGGTAAGATATCATACAAATAACAAAAATTATAAACAATATACCTACATAATAAACTGGAAATAACTGGAAACACAAAATGAAAGTACTGGCTTTAAGGGGGATTAAAAATGTGTCTTTCTAATTTTTTGTGGGATTTTAGCCAGGAGTCAGATGAGGAGGGAGAGCATTCCAGACTTGGGATAACCAGGGAAAATGTCCTGAGTGGAAAGATGGAACATCTTATTCATGGAACAGCAAAGAAGTCAATGTCATTGCATCACAAAGTACCTAAGGAAAATATGGTTTTAAAAGACTAAAAAGGGTCAGTGATGGAGGACATTGAATGTCAAACAGATTTTTATTTGATCCTGGTGGCAATCAGGAGCTACTGGAGTTTATTGAATAAGAGAGGGTAGCAGATTTGTGCTTTAAGAAAACCAATTTGTCAGCTTATTTGGAGAATGGACTACAGTAAGGAAGACTTAAAGTAGATTAGCTATTACAATAGCCCATATTTGAGGTGATGAGTGCCTATATCAGATGATTACAGTGTCAGAAGAGAAAAGGGGGTATGTACAAGAGATGTTACATTGGCAAAATAAACAGATTGGTGAGTTGCAGGAAATAAACTAGAAAAATACAATATGCTTGCTCAAGTTTTCACCCATGGTCCAAGGGAAAAAGAATAATGAACTGAAAATCATAGGATTCAGCTTTTATTCTAGGCTCTGCCATTTACCTTCTGTGTGACTTTGGTTGAGTAAATGTATTCCTCCTTAATTCAAGAGAATGTTAATGTCATCTTCTGTGTGGTCTTAATTTCCTCCACTGTAAAATCAGGAGTATTGAATGAAGAGATCTCTAAAGTTCATACCAGTTCTAAAATTGCAGAGGTTTGAAATTCCAACCCTGAGATTCAATTATTTTTCATTTCAGAAGTGGTCATATACAAAAAACAATAACATTAGCAATAATTATTTTGATTGGAATAGATAAATGCTTAGTATTCCTTTTGGAAACATTAAATTGGAATGGTTATTATTTAGTAAAGATATAACCTTTCACTTGAAACTCAAGGTTATTAGTGGTCATGAATTTCCCTCAAAATCTTAATAAGAAAAAATAGGAATGTCATCTGTCATAATTTTATTCCAACAGAATAACTATTAATATAATATACAATTAATAATACTTTTCCATGTTCTTTCTTTTTCTGTCTGTTTCTCGTTTCTGATTCTAATGACCTGTGATTCAACTTGTGCTCTTGAAGCAATGAATTCCCCTTCATAGAGTTAATGAATGGAATCAGCATCTTGTTTATCATTTAGAGTTATTAATAATTATATATCAAGTATAGTTATTCTTATCTCAGGAGCTACTTAGTATATGTAAAATTGTTAAGCAGCAAATTAAGTGCCACAAAGGACCTTGAAGTATATCAAATTCAATCATTCTCATTTTTACAGATGAAGAAACTGAGACCCAGGTGGGTTTAGCAACTTGCCTGGGTCATATTGATAGAAGAAGATATATGAGCAAAAGCCAAGTCTTCAGATTCCAAATATGCCCTGCCTCCAACTGATAATATGTAAGTAATGATGTATTGGTGGCAACAGCAAAATCAATAGAATCCTGTCAGGACTGTAATTTCAATGGTATGGGAAATATCTAGTAAGGAAACTCATGCAATGCAGATCTGAAAAAAACATAATCTTAGAGTGTCTTCTAAAGTACTGAGAAGTTAAATTATTTCACTAGTACACAGTGAGTATATTTCAGAACAAGACTTTCTAAGTCTTACTGATTCTACCCAGACAAGTACCCACCCCAACCCCATGAAAAAATTGCTTAAACTAGGACCATGACTTTTAATTCAGGGGTATTCTTTTACAGATGAATACTTTGGCATTATCTCTTCATTTTTAACTCCAAAAATAAGGAAATCTTTTGTTTACTTTGTTTCCCTCTGTGAAGATTAAATTTAACTCTCCCTTGATTGTGAAAATGAAATTAAATCTCCCCCATTGTGAAGATTAAATCGTAACTCCTGCCCATTTTTAGGTGTAAACACTCCATTCACACTTCCCCTGGCAGTCCTAAAGCAAAGCTTCAACTGTGATTGGTAGACATAAAATTAAGGGAATGCACAGGAAGTGACACAAAAGAAAGTGTCTTTAAAAGGGAATGACAACTTCCTGAGTATTTTTTTAACTTGGAGTTCTGAGTTCAAGTTGAGACTAGAGAAGACTGCTGACTGGACTTGAGACCCTGTTCCTGATGAGGGTGTTCTTAAATCTCTTCCTTTTGGACTGACACTTGGTGAGTGAAAAGGCTGATTTCTTTCCTGGGTATTTTCTGAAAAAACTAGCCTCAGTAAAGATCAACCTTTTGATAGAGACTTCCCCAGATCCTTGGCTTTGCTGAAGCCTGACAAGGGCTAATTCTCCCTGCCTGGGTTGAGCCAGGGGCAGGGAGTAAATTACTTAGTGCTTAGGCTGGATATCTTACCCTATCCTCTCTATGATTTTCTTACTTCACTCTTTCTATATTTTGTAAATAAATTGTAAATAAATCTCCTTGGAATAAATTCCTGGTGACCCTATTTTAAATGTAATCTAGTCCAACCTTTTATAATATAGCCCCTTTTCCCCCTTACACCTCACAATGCCAAACCATGAGGTACAGTGGACAGGAAGTTTATCTAAGACTCAGGAAGAGCTAGGTTCAACTCTTACCTCTGATACATACTGGCTATGTAAGGATGGACAAGTCACTAATAGACCTGTCACCTCCTGAAGGTCATAACTGGCAAAACAATTAGGCCTTATCAGTTCTTGTGAGTATAATTAGTATGTGTAAACAGATCTATCTCTTTATCTGTCTCCTTCTTTCACTCCTTCCTTCCTTTTCCTTCTCTTTCTTGTCTCATACACCCAAAGTATATAATACTCATTTTGAAAAAAAATAGTTTTTAAATGACGTCTCAAGTTTCATCTTTGTTTGTTTGTTTCCACAAGGCTAATTTCAAAGCTAGTTCAGGAGGTTGGAAATTTTTAGAGCTTCCAAGGTGGTGTGATCTAGAGAGAAGTGTGATCAGTGCTCTACTGATGTATATTTTGCTCTGCATCTAAAAAAGGGCCTCTGCCCTCTTGAGACTGGAAATAATGCTGTTCTTAAGTTCCCTTAGCTCTTGTAATAACAAGTAATGCCATTTCTCAGGGTCCCCAAATGCTTCTGATAAAAAAATAGTGCTGCTCTTCAAGTCTCCCCCTATCTCTTAACTGAAAATATTATTCTCCATCCTTGAACTAGTAACCACAAATGGGTATAGGCAATGGATTTACCAAACATCAGATGGTCCTACATCCAGTTCTAGCATAGAGTACCATGTAATTTTTCATCTTACCATCTCTGACTCATGAAAATGTTGCTGCTTCTTTTGTTGATATTTCAGCTACATAGGCTTCAGCCCAGCCTTTATCACCATTTAACAGTATTATTTTTCCAAGCTCCTTCATTATTTTGAGCTAATAAAAAGTCTTACTCTGATCTTTTGTTTGCCCTGCCCCTCTGGAATTTGATACGAGATTCTCTTTTTTAAGTTGTTTGGAGGGGAATATTGAGAAAGCTCAACTGAATACTTTATTCTACCACATTGGCTCCTCCCTCAGAAGTAGGAACCTAGATTTAGAACTTGTATCTAACTCCACACCATTTTAATATGTCTTTTTTCTTTCTGCTCACATAGTCACACCTTAGTTCAAATCATCATCAAAAGTCTTCCCATTCTCCTCTATCATCTCTTATTCAGTTTTCCTTATTTCCTTTCTCCTTTTTTCAATTCATGTGCCTTTTATAAAGTGGTTCTTGAAGTACATCTTGAAGAGGCAAGAGATTCTGTGAGGCAGAGGTGAAAAAGAAATGTATTCTAGGTATCAAAGTCCACTGGCTCAAAACCATTAACAATGAAGTGTGATGTGTGAAATACAGCCTGTCTAGTTGGACCACAGTGTTGGGAAAGGTATAATGACTAATCCTTTTGCAAGGAAAGGCTGCAGCCAAGATATGAATGGCTTTAAAATCCAAAGAGAGTTTCTATTTTGTTCTAGCAATAATATGGAGCCAAAAGAGCTTATTGAGTTTCAGAGTGACATAGTCAGCTCTTCTATAAGTTTAGGGGAGAGAGAGAGAGAGAGAGAGAGAGAGAGAGAGAGAGAGAGAGAGAGAGAGAGAGAGAGAGACAGAGAGAGAGAGAGAGAGACAGAGAGAGAGAGAGACAGAGAGAGAGACAGAGAGAGAGAGAGAGGGAGACAGAGAGAGAGAGAGAGAGAGAGAGAGAGAGAGAGAGAGTGAGAGAGAGAGAGAGAGAGAGAGAGAGAGAGAGAGGCAATGAAGGCATGAAATAAAATGATGACTTCTCAAGTAAAAAATCAGGGTCAGGTGTGGAAGATAGAGAGTTAGAGCTCTCTCTTCTCTCTCTCTCTCTCTCTCTCTCACACACACACACACAGATATACACCCCAAAAACAAAGAGAACAGAGAATTTAAGACAATAAGGAGGAAGCTTGAAAAAAATGGAAAAATTGGAGCAGCCTCCATGGAGAGTTGAATATTGAATTAATGAGGAAAAAGACTTTCCTTACAATTAAGATTAGGTAACATAAATATGTACTCACTTAGCTCAGTGGTATGACTTCCTCTTATTCTGTTAAGTAGGAACAGAGTCAATGGATGGTGAGAGTAATCCACGGTGCTAAGAAGGGATACAATCTTCCCTCATCTTAGTTAGTAAATCAATAAACATTTATTAAGCACAATGGAACAACATGCCTCCATGCCAGGAAACCCTTTGTCAGCCTCACCTTTTCAGCTTCCTTTTATGTGTTGCCCTCTATTAGATTGTAATCTCCATGAGGGCAAAGACTGCCGATTTTTATTTGCATTTCTAATTCTTGTTATAGTGTCTAGCCTATTATAGGCGTTTAATAAATTATTTCTATTTGAATTGACCCTACTATGAGTAGGCACTTTGTTGAGTATTTGGGATACAAAATAAAGGCAAAAGATAGCCATTGCCATTAAGAAGTACTCTATCTAAGTCAGAAGACAATATGCAAGTAGCTAAGTACAAACAAGCTATGTACACACAAAAAAATAAGAAATGAAAGAAGGGAATTACTAGAATCAAGGAACCAGAAACAGTTCCTTGGAGAAGGGCAGGTTTTAGCTAGGATTTGGCTATACTTTGAGCTTATTTTGAGATTAGGGAGCCACCTTGCCTTGGCATTCATGAGCATTTCACTGCCTTCATCTCTTTGTGTTTATTCTTTATGGATCTTCACCAAATGAAACTAGCTTTGTGACCTCAGTCAAGTTACTCTACATCTGTTGGGCTTAGTTTTCTCAGCTGTCAATGAAAATAAAATAACACCTAACTTTGAAAGTTGTTGTGAGGATAAAATTTGATAAGATTTGAAAAGTGCTTCATGTGGAAAGGAAAACTGAATCAGGCTCTGGATTTCTGCCACTGAGGTGGAACAAACAGCAGTTGGAATATTAGAGAGAAGATATTGACAGCAATCACAGTTTGGTGGGGGGGGGGCAACTGGGTGAGTGAGAGTGACTCTCAAGGACTCTCTTTCCTGGCCCTCGGAATAGAAGAAGCCTCTCCCCCTGACTCTATATAGAAGTACCTCTATTCCTAGATCTTCCCAACTGTGTGCTCTATCTGGATTCCTGTGATCATATCATCAAATAAAAGGATTTAAAGGGAGCTTTTTTAACTTTAAGGCCAGTCTTTTGGGGTGCTAGCCCAAAGAAACAGGCCCAACCAGCTCTGAAGGACAGAATCTTTTCTTCCTCTTGCCATCTGCTGCTAAGACTTTGAACTTAAGAAAGCTACCATAGATTAGCATAAACAGGAATAAAAGAAACCCTCCACCAGCCTGTGAGGCCTAGCCTCAGCTCAAAAGGTGAGAGAGACTCAAAACCAATCTGAGAAAAAGTATACGGAACCCCTTTTCCCTCTACCCTGATATCTTCTCAATCTAAACTTGATATTAAATTCACCTTTATTTAAATAACCCACTGTCAGATAAGAGGACTATCATTTCAGGGGGACATAGAGGGAAGAGAACCTATGGACAGCCATAAACAGTCCTAATCGGACTTCTGCTGGGTGACCTTGGTGGGGGTAGGGGGAGAGGCTTGTCCCTCAGGAAGGTCCTTGCTTACCTGCCCTGGGTATCTTCAACATTAATCAATAGAGAAGACATCCCCTCAGGCTATCATAGTTGGCCCATTTCTCAGGGACCCTGTTTTTCAAAGACAGCCTCTCAGCAGGGGCATCTCTCTCCTTTTGCCTCACCAGCATTCGTATTCCCTCTATCCCTTCAATTCCTCCATTCCCTGTTACAAAACCTTCTTTATCCCTATACTTCTTCATTCCTCTACAATTCCTTTAACTTTTACATTCACCAACCTCAAAACATTGTGTTGTTTGTAATTCAGTTGTTTCAGTCGTGTCCAACTCTTCATAACTCCATTGGCAGTTTTCTTGGCAAAGATGTTTGAGTGATTTGCCAGCTTCGTCAAATCATTTTACAGATGAAGAGCCGAGACAAATAGTTATATGCCTTGCCCGGGGTCATACAGTTAGCAAGCATATAAGGCTAGATCTGAATTCCAGAAAGAGCATTTTGAAAATAATAGTAAAAAAAAGTTTGCTGTAGTGAATTAAAGATTGCAAGATGATGTTACTTTTATGTAATAGAGTTTCCAACATACCCCTTTCTTTACTCCATTGTAATACAAACTGGTGAGATTCTGGACCAATTCAATAAAAGGCAGAAAAAAAATCTGAGGTTGGGTGTTTTTCTAATGTCTGTGTTTGTGAAAAATATTCAGGTCACAAAATACAGCTAATTAAGTAATGTAATATATTTGCTGGAAGCATGATGCATATTTCATTCATTTTAATAGTTTCCCTTTTTAGATTTTGAAGGAGAAAATAATTATATACTATGATCCAGCTGCTTGGCAATTATTTATCTTTTTATCTGATTGTTGCATCTTGTTGCTGCCAGTGGACAATAAAACATAGTCACTACTTGCCATGAAGTGGATAATGTAGGCTTCATATTAAAAAAATCCTAAGGGGACATGAGATTGTTTATCATCATTTTTGAAAAGATTGAAAAAATTACCTTCTAAATCTTTGTAAGATACTCTGATCCTTTTCTTGGAGGCTATAGCAACTACTTGCCAAAATGACACCATTCACAGCCTTACCTCTCAAATTCCAGTGATGCAGCTTTGCTCAGGAGAAAATATTCTGCTCCAGAAATCATAAAACTTGAGTGTGAGTCCTAGCTCCGTCACTTTTTTAGCTGTGTGACTTAGGGAGCCTAACATTTTTCAGAATCTGTTTCCTCATCTGCAAAATGAGAAGATATGGCCTCTAAGGTCTCTTCCATTTCTAAAACTGTGTGATTCTATAAACTTTCACTTAAGGAGTGTCATGGCACAAAAAAAAGAACACACTTTGGTTTGCAGGCAAGTTTTTCAAAATTTATTTCTGACAGCTACAAAGAAAGGGGATTTACTTTCTTTTTAGAGCAAAGCATCCCAGAGTGTCTATGAATATAAAAGGATATTTATACAGTTACACACATAACTTAGCTACATCAGGGATGAAAAGCTAGTAAGATTTCTTGAGGTTGGGAGGAGGGAGTGAGGATGAGGCTTCACAGACACAGAGCTTACCCTGGAGTACACAAAGATGTGAACCTGCATAGAGTGGAGGAGGAGTTTGAGACAAATGTACAAAGAATGGGACAAAGGGAGGCACAGATTGAGACAGAGACAGAGAGAAAGAGAGAAACTATGCTAAAAAACTTTCAATATAATAGTTAAAGAGAAGTCATATAAGGCATTGTACTAAAGGGTGAAGTCAGAGGTGTGAGAAAAACCACAGGAAAGGCTTTTCCAAAAAACAGTGGTAGTATTGATTGCTCCCAATGCAAAATGTGGAAAGGGCATGGAAGCTCATGTCATGTTAGATATTGGACAATATCTTAGGGATGAACCATTTTGCTATTCATATTTAAACATAAATAGTAGGTTCCTTGGATTAGCCCCAATGTTTCAAGTAATGATTTAGTTCTCACCATCATAAATAGTTTCATTTTTTACAGAAACTGAATTTTTCTTGAGTATAGATTATATTGACGTGCTAGACAGGAGAATTACTCTCTAGTGAAATTTATACTCCATTACTACAGTGGAGGGCAACTAGGTGATACTGTGGATAGAATACCAGGCCTAGAATCATGAAAACCCATCTTTCTGAGTTCCAATCTGGTCTCAGACACTTATTAACTTTGGGAGTCTGTGCAAGTAACTTAACCTGGTTGGCCTCGGTTTTCTCATGTATAAAATAAACTGGAGAAGGAAATGGCAAACCACAAATATTTGCCAAGAAAGTCCAAAATAGGGGAATAAGAGTCATATACAACTGAAAAATGACAATAACAGCTTTATGGTGAAGCTTATGTCTCATTGTGTGGGTACTCTTTCCAGTTAGGTAGATTATTGTGGTGGTGGTGGTGGTGGTGGTTGATTACCCACAAATCTTCTAGGGAAGGTGCACCAAATGTGAGTGAAGGAGATGCTGTGGAAATAGAATCAATAATATTAAAGTGAACAATTGGATATAGACAGTGAGGGAGATAGAAGAATCTGAAGTTGGGAATATAGATGCTTGGAGAAATAGTGGTGCCCTAAATAGAAATGCAGAAACTTGGACAGAAATCTTGAGTGGAAAAACAAGTTTGTTTTTGATATACTGGGGTGACATACAGTTGAATGGGTCCAAGACGCACTTTGGAAGGTAGGACTAGAATTCTCAAAAGAAATTAGTGATGAACAAATAGATATGGTACATTTATATAAAGATGACAATTGAAACCACAAGAGAAGACAAGATCACCAAGAAGAAAAATATTAAGAGAATATAGGAAGACCCAGAGTAAAATTCCATTTTCATGGAATTGGAAATGAATTGTGACCAGCAAAGAATACTGAGCAATAAGAGCAAAGAATACAGAGCAATAAGAGAACAAGGGGAGAGTAATGTTGTGGTTACTAACTGATGGAGACCACAAACCTATACTTTGATTATTTACTGATCAAGAATAGCTTCCTTCCATTAAGTTTCTCTAATCCTATGCACGACAACTTTTCTCCATATATGAGGATGATTGAAAATAGATACACTAAAATCCTGCATGATAGTTGATGTTAATATTATTGTGAGGAATTAGTTCAGAGCCAGGTGAATTCTCCTAATCTTTACCATGTTATCCTGTTACTTAATAAACTTCATTAGCTATTATCACCTAAAGGATGAAGTGCAAAATCATCTTTTGCTATTCAAAGCTCTTGAAGGCAAAGCCCCAGCTTCAACTTTCCAGTTTTCTTACACTTGATACCCATCTTGTACCCCTCAATCCTGGGACATTATAACCCCTACTATTGCTCTAATAAGATACTTCATCTTCTTACTCTGAATATTTTCACTGGCTATTGCCCATACCTGGAATGTTTTCTCTTATCTCTGTCTCTTGACTTCCTTCATATTACAGCTTAAATCCCATGATCTACAGGCGCACTTTCCCAATGTCTCTTAATTCTAGGAACTTCTCTCTTTTGACTATTTCTTATTCAGGAAATTTCATTTCTAAATGTAATTCCTATTTAGTATATATCTACTGTGTACATAATTTTTTTCTATGCAGTCCCTCTTAGGTGATGAGTTTATCCAGTATAGAGGCTTTCGTTGGCCATCTTTCATATTCCCAGCTCATAGCAGAGTAAGTACCCGAGAGCAGGGATTTAACAAATGCTCATGACTAGATGACTAGACGAGCCTGTCACTGTGTAGTTCTTTGGAGTAATGAGGCTGTGGTTGTGATGTAGGCAGGAGTAGCAGGTATTTTCATATAAGTTCAGGAATTTTGAGGCAAATGAATGATCTGTTAAGCTCTATGTTCATCAAGCATAAAGGTACATTCAATATACAAGGAGCACTAGTGGTGTCACTCATCATAGTTACTCATAAATCATATCACAGTATTTTTTCTGAAAATCTTGATCAGTACCATTTTCAGGGTACTATAAATTAGAAAAAATAAATTAAACTTCATGTTTTAACTGTAAAAGGGAATTCTTTGTTTTCTCTTAGTTTACACTTGTGAAAGGGAATCTTTTATTCCCTTTGTCTATTTTGAGTTGACACTTGGGTTAACATAGCTTTAGTAACCCTACTTAGTACCTCACCAGATTGTGAAGACAGGATTAACTTTCCTTTGTCTACTTCTGAAGTGAATCAACAAAAGCTTGAACACCCTACTTAGCATTAGGCAGAGGAGCTCTCCACCCTTTCAATTCATTCAGCCAGGAAATAAGAATTCACACCTCAGTTAGTCAGGAATCTGTGAACTCTTTTGACGAATATTCACCTCTCCAGAATGTGAGAAGTGGGTCCCACAAACACTGCCCTTTGGGCAGTGTTGTGCAATTTGGAAGCTGTGATTGGCCCTTGTAAAAAGGGGAATGGACAATAAGTCAGTATAAAGGGCCCTGAATTTCTGGGACTACAAAGAGTTGACTCCAAGAAAGAAGTTGGTTTGAAGAAAGAGTTGGACTTCAAGAAAAAAGTCAGCTTCAAGAAGGTCAGCTCAAGGAAGAAAGCCTCAGGAGTCACCTTCAGCTCCATGTCTTAACCTGCCTATTGGAGGGAATTTGGGTGAGTGTATAGCTGGCTTTCCCTTCCTGTCTTCTGGAGAGAGTTTAATGCTGGTTGAAGGTCAACAAGTCCTGGCTGAGTCAAGCACCAGAGCATTATAGCATTATTTACTTAGATAGGCTAATATTTTCTCTACCCTTTTGTATTTCTCTGCTTTCACCCTTTCCACCTCTTTTATAAATAAAAGCCATTAAAGTAATTTTGACTTTGAACAGTATTACTTTGAATTGACAACCACAGTTATTATTTATAATCTTCATATATTTTCATCAAACCATTAATTTTTAATTCCTACATAATCTATATTGTACCTTTTAAACAACAAATACCAAAATACATAACTAAACAAGAGATAACACTAATGTTAAAAATATATTTTTCAAATACAGGTCTTCATATTCTTTCATTTCTAGTATTCAAGTTACTTCCTTGTACTGAATGAATTAGGTACTTAGAAAGGTAGATTCACTTTTATAGGTCACTAGGGTATTGTTTAGTTCATTACCTCTGTAATGTGCTAAATATCTTAAACATGAAAGTCCCAGAGAACACAAAAGCAATAAAGCAGTCTAATTCACTATTTTAGAGATGGGGAGGATAAGAAAACTACCATGATGCATCATAGAAAGGATTTTTATAAAAGTTGTAGCAAATTTCAGGATGCATCTCTTCCTGACCTGCTCCCCCGGTTTTTAATTCTCTGTCCATTCTCCAAAGTTACTTAATATTTCTTCAGTTTATATTTTAATTAAATCATTCTGAGTAGAAAAGAAGATCCTCAAGACCAAGAATTATTTCATTTTTGTGTTTGTGTCACTAGCACACAGTGTAGGGGTTTATTAAATAAAAGATAATAAATGCCTGTATAATTACATTAAACTAAATTGATTTAAATTTTTATTTTGGGCCTAATTGCCAAACTTAGAATATGAAAGGAACTTTCCTTTTGTGTCCAGTGCTATGAGGATGAAGATAGCACTACTTCTTTAGTGGAACAATGTTGAATGTATTTTTCTGAAAAACATATATAGAATATATATGTTATAGATAACATTTGGTACCTTGAATACTTGGGGTCTCAATCAAACATCACTTCTTTGTTTTAATATTCTTATCTCCACCCCCCCCATACTTTATCTGTTATTGTCTAATTTTCAAGATTTCTTCTTTTCTAGTTTAGGAAAATATTTTAATTTGCTAATTTTGTAGTTTTTTTCTAATTGTATGCATAATTTAATTGATTCTTTCTTTTTTCTATTTTGTAGAGGAATATTTTTCCCTCTGAGTTATGCTTTAGCTAGATACCTAATATTTAAAGGTGTTCTCTCATCACTATTAATTTCTTTTTCATGGTTATTAATCATTTCCATGATTTACTTGTTAGGCATTTTTCAAGATATCTTTCTTTAGTCTCTACTTTGGTGAGTATCTTTTGTTTATGTTTCCTACATGATTTTCTTTTTTTTTGTTGTTATATTGTTGACTGTAATATTTTGCAGAGTTTATTTTTTACATTTTTAAATACTTTTGTGTCTTTCTATATGATCTATTTTATAAAAGTACCACTTAGTATAAAAATATGCATTATTTAATTTCATTCATCCAAAGATGATAAAATGTTGTAAATCTTATGTTTTCAACAATTCTTTTGGTTTATTTTGTGTTAGATATATCCAGATCTGTGAAAAGAAATTAAAAGAACTCTATAATTATTATTTTATTTTTAATTAGGTTAGCTTTTATTTTATGAATATAAATACTATTACACTTGGTGCATATAGGCTTATAATTTATGTTGTTTCCTTGGCTATTGTGCTTTTAAATATAATACAGTTTTCTCTTTTTCCTTTAGATCAGGGGCAATTTTTATTGCCTTGGTTTTTTTAAACTCATTTTTTAGAAAACATATGATGCATTGGAAAGTTTGCTTCACCTTTTCATATTTGTTCTTTATACATAAATAAATTTCTTGTGTAAACAACAGGCAACGCTGTCTAAAAGGATTTGGAGGTTTAAGATAGGAAGGGAAAACATAAGAAAAAGACATTCATTTTTGCTTCTGCACTGACTCTCTCTGTCTCTCTGTCTGGCTCAGTGTCTGTGTCTGTGTCTGTGTGGCTCTGCCTTTGTCTGTCTGTCTGTCTGTCTCTCTTATATTCTAATTCCTTATTTGAGATACTTTAAAAAAAGGTGTCAGAAATGAAATATGTACTTAGTCTTCTCTGACTCCAGGTCCTTGATTCTTTGTTCTTCCTCGTGCTGCCTCCACAAATATACTGAAACTTCACCATTTTGAGGTCAATTTTGTGATGGTCCTCAGAGGACTTAAGTGGTTAGATCATTGAAAGACAGTAACACTCATTAACTCATATTCAAAGTTTTTTTGTTTATTGGCATAGGCTTTTAAGGACACGTGATCCCCTTTCTGTAAGGCAGGAGAAAAGGAAATATATTTTAGAAAACTATACTAACAAGTGAAAAAAAATCTGTTTTCTGATTCCTAGAATGTTTTTTTTATAAAACAAAATACCGAATTCCCTGAGCAATGTAGTTAATCCAATTTTGACTATAATCTGTTGATAGGACTCTGGAAACACTGAAAATAGCTTAACTTCACCCTTGGTGACTTACCATGGTGTGAAATAATGGAAACTATATGATGTAGATCAGAGAAAATATATTAGTCTCATTCTGGCTGCTCAGATTTCCAACGTGTCTCTCTTAGGAATAATCAGCTCAGTAGACTGGAATTTCAGTAGTCCATTAGCACAACTGAAAATGAATAGATAAAAAGACATCTCAGGATAGAAACATAACTTAGGGTTCTGTCACTCTTAACATCCTGATATAAGTGCACTTAAAGATCTGTCTTAATAAGGAGGGATTTGAGAAAGAAAAGTCCCTAATGTTCTAAACAGAGGTGTTCATAAAATAGAATGGTTTAGAGCAAATTCCACAGAAATTGATAAAATTTACGAATGAGAATTTAAAAATATATTTTAAAGAAATTTGGGAGTTTGAAGTAGTTATCTAAACAAACGAGGTAATATTTGTAAATCACTTAGCATAATGCCTGGAGTATATTATATTACTAGAACACTTAAATGCTTCTTCCTTTTTCTTCCACTATAGTTCAACCTGTACAAGAAAAAAAAAACATGCACCATATAACATATCTGGCAAGTGATTTTTCATCCTTTGCTTGAAAACTCCCATAAAGGGGCTAAGAGATTCTGATTTCTCTTGAGACATTTCATTGAACATTTTGATTGCTCTAATACTTGGGAAATTGGATTGGTTTAGTTTTCTTTTAGTTTTCTTACATTAAGCCTACATTACCTCTTTGGTGTTCCTATTCATTGCTTCTTGTTCTGCCCTCTCAGGTCAAGCAGAAATTATTTCCCAGCCACATAGCAACAATTCTGATACTTGAGGAACACTACCACATCTCTCCTAAGCCTTCTTTTCTCTTACCATCTCCAGTTCCTTCAACCTTTTATCATATGACATTAACTTAAAGCCTTCACCAATCTGCTCACCTTATTCTATATGCTTCAATTTATCAATGTCCTTCCTAAATTGTGTCCAAAACTGTAAGCAACGTTCCATACATAGCCTAGAAAGATAGAGTAAACACAACTATCACATCTGAACAATAGAAAGTCTCTCAAACAAACTCTCACTCTCCTATCTTGATTATGTATATATATATATTTTTTTTTATTTTGAGGTTAATACTGCTGATTCAGTATTGTATGTTATCCCTTCATACCTTCCTTCAACCTTTTGAATTTTTGATTTTTTAAATATATGAATGAATATTGCTATTTTATGGGGGGAAAGGTGTTTCACTATCATTTTCCCTACTCCCCTGCCTATAATTATTTTTATCAAAACATAATTATATTATATATTATATATATATAAATCTATTATAATATATATAAAAACATTCAAACAAAATAAATGCATGTAATGCCCAAAGCTGAAAATGCACAATTTATTCTATACCTTGGACTCATCACCTTGCTACCTAAAATTTGGAAGTTTGATGCATTATCAGACTTCAGGTGTCATGATTTGTCATTGCAATGATCAAGTTCTTAAATTTTTCAAAGCTATTTTCCTTTACAATGTAATTAATCAAAGTATAAATTGTTTACCTGCTTCTCTCATTTCACTCAACTGTTTAGTGTACACAAAAGAAATACTTAACAAAAAATGTACAGGCATACAGTGAAAAAGACACGAACGTATAAATTATATTCTCTCACAGGAATTTGAAACTTGAAAGATCAAAACATGGGGCGTTGTCCAGGGCAGCTGGAGAGGTAGTTTATGATTCTTCTTTTCTCTGTTGAGATCCATAATGACTAAACTGTAATGAGCACTTTTTCAAAAGATGGTTGTTAAGCATTTGTCAATATGTCCCTGAGTGGAAGTATTCCTATCAGACTGCATTACCCACAATGATCAGAATTCAAGCATATCCAGAAACATGCTTCATAGGATAGCCATCGTGATGTATTTATATATTAAGTATTTCTTTTGTCTCCATCAAATTGCTACAATGAACTTTTCTGCTACATAATGTTTAATTTTTTTACTTGGTCAATTTCAAACATTATTCCTTCGTTACAAAAATCATATTCTATTCCTCCCTCCCTGACCCCTGCCCTTCCCATAGCAGACACACAATTCCGCTAGGTATTATATGTGACCTTGATCACAACCTATTTCAATGTTGTTGATGTTTGCACTAGGATGTTGGTTTAGGGTCTACATCCCCAACCATATCCCCCTCGACCCATGTAATCAAGCAGTTGTTTTCCTTCCATGGTTCTACTCCCATAGTTTTTCCTCTGAATGTGGATAATGTTCTTTCTCAGAGATCCTTCCAAGTTGTTCAGGAACAGCATTGCCACTAATAGAGCAAATTAATTAAATTCAATTGTACCACAGTGTATCAGTCTCTGTGTACAATGTTCTGGTTCTGCTTCTCTCACTCTGCATCACTTCCTGGAGGTCGTTCCAGTCCCCATGTAATTCCTCCACTTATTATTTCTTAGAGTGCAATAGTATTCCATCACCAACAGATACCACAACTTGTTCAGCCATTCCCCAATTGATGGGCATCCCCTCATTTTCCATTTTTTTCTTACCACAAAGAGTGCAGCTATGAATATTCTTATACATGGATTTTTCCTTATTATCTCTTTGGGGTACAAACCCAGCAATGCTATGGCTGGACCAAAGGGCAGACAGTCTTTTATTGCCCTTTGGGCATAGTTGCAAATTTCCCTCCAGAATGGTTGGATCAATTCACAACTCCACCAGCAATGCATTAATGTACTGACTTTGCCACATCCCCTTCAGCATTCATTACTTTCCTTTGCTGTCATGTTAGCCAGTCTGCTAGGTGTGAGGTGATACCTCAGAGTTGTTTTGATTTGCAACAATCTGATTATAAGAGATGTAGAATATGTTTTCATGTGCTTATTAGTAGTTTGGATTCCTTTGACTGAAAATTGCCTATTAATGTCCCTTGCCCATTTATCAATTGGAGAAAGGCTTGATATTTGGTACTATTGATGTAGCTCCTTATAAATTTGAATAATTAGACCTTTGTCAGAGGTTTATGTTATGAAGATTGTTTCCCAATTAGTTGGTTCCCTTCCAATTTTGGTTAAATTGGTTTTGTTTGTTCAAAAACATTTTAATTTGATATAACCAAAATTATTTATTTTACATTTTTTGACTCTTTCTAAGTCTTGCTTGGTTTTAAAATCTTTCCTTTCCCAAAAGTCTGGCATGTATACTGTTCTGGGTTCATCTAATTTACTTATAGTTTCCTTCTTTATGCTCAAGTCATTCACCCATTCTGAGTTTATCTTGGTGTAGGGTGTGAGGTGTTGATGCAAACCTAATTTCTCCCACACTGTCTTCCAATTTTCCCAGCAGTTTTTGTCAAATAGTGGGTTTTTGTCCCAAAAGCTGTGATCTTTGTGCTTATCAGAGACTCTTTTGCTGAGGTCACTTATCCAAAGTCTCTTCTATTGATCCTCATTTCTGTCTCTTAGCCAGTACCAAATTGTTTTGATGACCGCTGCTTTATAATATAGTCTGAGATCTGGGACTGCAAGGCCCCCCTCCTTTGTATTTTTTTCCATTATTTCCCTGGATATCCTTGATCCTTTGTTCTTCCAAATAAACTTTGTTATTTTTTTCTAATTCAGTAAAAAGTTTTTTTTTTTTTTTGGAATTTCAATGGATATGGCACTAAATAAATAGATAAGTTTGGGTAGAAATATTTTTATTATGTTAGCTCATCCTACCCATGAGCAGTTAATGTTTTTACAATTGCTAAGATCTAGTTTTATTTGTGTGAAAAGTGTTTTGTAGATATACTTCATATATTTCCTGTGTTTGTCTTGGCAGATAGATTCCTAAGTTTTTTATATTGCCTAGGGTGATTTTTTGACTGGAATTTCACTTTCTAATTCCTGGTCCTGAGATGTGTTGGAGATATATAGAAATGCTGATGACTTATGTGGGCTTATTTTGTGTCCTGCAACTTTGCTAAAGTTGTAGAATATTTCCACAAGCTTTTTAGGTGATTCTCAAGGATTCTTTAAGTAGACCATCATATCATCTGCAGAGTGATAGCTTGGTTTCCTTGTTGCATATATGTTTTGTATATGTCTTTTTCCTTATTATCTCTTTGGGGTACAGACCCAGCAGTGCTATGGCTGGATCAAAGGGCAGACAGTCTTTTAGCGCCCTTTGGGCATAGTTTCAAATTTCCCTCCAGAATGGTTGGATCAGTTCACAACTCCACCAGCAATGCATTAGTGTTCCCACTTTGCCACATCCCCTCCAGCATTCATTACCTTCCTCTGCTGTCATGTTAGCCAATCTGCTAGGTGTGAGGTGAATACCTCAGAGTTGTTTTGATTTGCATTTCTCTGAGTATAAGAGATTTTGGGGACTTCCAGGTAAGCATGGAGGCAGTCTAGATGCAGGGCGCTTCCTCTCCTCAGACCCAGCAATATAGACTACCTCAAAATACCCAAAAAAACATTTTCATAAGAACGAAGGGACTCTACAGTAGGGCACAGCATTGATGGTACCTGGGCTTGGGTATTTCCACACTATAATGGGGTGAAAAAGCTCCCACCCAAATGTGAACCCTTCCCCCATCCCACCTACAGAGACAGAGTCAGAGCCAGCACATGCCAGAATCAGTGAGTGAGCGAGGGGCACCTCTAGGTCTCAGGAGCTGACTAAGAACACCAAGGACCTACCCCTGAGAGCAGTTACATTCGAAACTCCAGCATGTGGGCGGGGGAGCGCAGAACTTGGGCCCCCCAGGGAAGTTAGCACAGCTGTGGAGAATGGAGAGCTTGCCTCAGGAAAAATTCTTGCTCCTTAGCTCCATACACAGAGAACCAGCCCAGCTCACTCAGATTTCTGAGTAAAAACTGAAGGTAAATCTTCCATAGTGATGGCTAATTGAGCACAGGATCCCCACACTCCTTCCAAAAAAAGCAAAAAAAAAAAGTCAGTGGCCCAATTATATGGCAACAAAGATGCCAATCTAGGTGATATGGATATAAACTGTCTGGATTACCAGAAAAAGAAATAGAATTCTTAAATAATCCCATATCAGAAGAAGAAATTGAACAGGCCATCAAAGAACACCCCAAGAAAAAATCCCCAGGGCCTGATGGATTCATAAGTGAACTCTATCAAACTTTTAAAGAATGGCTAATTCCAATAATATATGAACAATTTGACATAATAAACAAAGGGGCAGTTCTACCAAATTCCTTTTACGACACAAACATGGAACTGATATCTACAAAGCTGGCAATATATGTATAAAAAAGAAATAATTAATAAAAGAAAGTTAGGACAATTAGGAAAAATTAGGTATTCTTATTTCTTCTCTTTCATTCTGATTCCTACCTCTGGAATGTGGGCATCACTGATCTTATTTCCTTGTACTTTTTCTGGTCCTGACCTCTCTTTCTAGCAATTTGTAGAGGGATTCCCCTGACCAAATGCAGCAAGTTTTCTAATCTCCCACAATACATAAATTACTGTTCATTTTAACCTTTATCCACAAAGAAAACTATATTCTTATTTTTATTCCAGTGAAAGAAATTATGAAGTACTAATCAATGGAATTTTCCTTCATTTATTAAAGCTAATGAGTTCTCAATTTGGAAGAGTCCAGCTATGTCCCAAAGTATCTATTTTCACTGTCTCATTCTTTTCATTTATATAACTGACCCTCTCTTTCACACCTAGTTCTAACTAATGAAACACATACAAATCAGAAGTTGCCATGGTGAATGATTCTTTTATCTTATGCCACCTTTCAATACTAATTGAGTAGATTTATAAACAAACTTTAAAAAACAAGTAAGCTTTATATTTAAAATATGCTCTCCTAGTTAAGGAGAGAAGGATAGGAAAAAATCACCATCTGGTATTGGTTCCTCCATATGACAAGTTCTGCAATGATTAATCCACTCAATTCTACCTCTGGTCTCAACTTCAAGCTCCTGTATTTGGTGTGGTGACTAGAGGCAACAAGTAAAACCAAAGAATGCAAGTGCAATTATAATTCTAGCAAGCCTACCTGGAACCATGTCTACTCATTCATTATCTCACTTCCGACATAGAGTGTGTGAGTTCACCTCCATACCTGCTCACTTCTCATATCTCATGTAACTCTTCCTATAGGAAGAAACACTTCTTCTTTAAGGCATAGTCCCAACTTATTAATTGGATCAGAGCAAACTGGAAATGTCAATACCATACATCCAGTTTGATTCCAGCTACTCCCAATTTTTTTGGTAGAGAGGTTGTTTCATGAAAATAGTAACTTTTATTTCATCCCTAGTGTATTTCTCTTATCTTCTTGTTTCCTTTTACTCTTACAGGAAATACCTGTCTATGTTTGCCTTTCTTGTCTTTGTGATCCTTGAAGACTGCAAAATCCTGAAGACACATTTCTTACTTCACCTATTAGAATATAATAATTTGATCTTAATTTAGGCTCTCCCAATTGTTCAAATGCATTTATCTTTCAGTTTTTTTGTTGACACCTGCATTTGCATCCCATTCTTCTATTCAAGATACTTTTTCCCTCCTGTATTATACTACGTCTTTAAGAATAACCTATTTTGTGTTTTAAGTCTTTAATTTTTACCTTTTAGAAAATATTTTTACAATAATTTCTCTTCATAATAATTGCTAGTCTTGTGTATTGTGATTCCTGATTGTGGTTCATTAGTACTTGAACTCTTTCTTGATATTTAAAGTATTTTTACTTAGATTTTGAAACTGGTTTTTGTCTGATAATATTTCTGGGTATATTCTTTTAGGAGGTGACTATAGAATTGTTTACATTTTATATTGCCTTCTTGTTCTAATTTATCTGGATAGTTTGTTTTTAGGTTTTCTTCAAATTATGTTTAGTCATTGTTTGGGGAAATCTGTTGATTTTTTAATGTTTTTTAACATATTTTTCCAGGTCTATTGTTTTTCTTCACTTTTTTTCCACTTTTGACTTTCTTCTAACCTATCTTAGAAGTTCTTCTAACTTGTCTCTTAAAAATTAATTCTTTTAAAAAACACTATTCATAAGCAAAGGATAAACTATGGGAGTGGAAACACCGAGGAAAAGCAACTGCCTGAATACAGCGGTTGAGGGGACATGACAGAGGAGAGACTCTAAATGAACACTCTAATGCAAATATTATCAACAAAGCAATGGGTTCAAATCAAGAAAACATGTAATGCCCAGTGGATTTACGCGTCGGCTATGGGGGGTGGGGGAGAAGAAAAGAAAATGATCTATGTCTTTAATGAATAATGCTTGGAAATGATCAAATAAAATATATTGAAAAAATTAATTCTTTTTTCTCTGCTCAATGTTTAGGGAGTTTATTATTTGAATTTTATCTTTTCCTCCAAATAATGTATTCTTCTAGTTTTTCTCCAGAGCTCTTATTTCAAGTCTAATATTGTTTTTTTTAATCTCTTGCATCATTCCTTCTATGAAGTTTTATAGTCCATATGCCTAAGTCATTTTGTGCCTGAATATGATATATATTGTCCAGTTAATCTCTCCTTCTGGGTTTACTTCTTGTGCTCATCAACCCTTCATATGTCTCCACTGTGTTCTTGTTTTCTTTCTTTTTTTTAATTAATGTTTCCAGCTTTAGTTTCTAGATTGAGAATTTGTGCCAAACCCAGGCTCTTCCACCCTCTCCCTCACTTTTGGATGAGTTCTGTTTGATCCTTTCCTCCTTTATTTCTGGATGTCATTACTCCCTATTAAGTGGCATAGTGGATACAGTGCCAGTCTTGGATTCAGGAAAAGCTGAGTTTAATTACGACCTTAGACATTATTACCCATGTTGACCTTGGGTAAGTCATTTTAACCTCTGTTTATTTCAGTTTTTTTCAACATTAAAATGGGGATAATAATAGCATGTACCTCCCAGGATTGTTGTGAGGATAAAATGAGATAATAATTATAAAGTGAAAGCATAGTGCCTGGCACCTCGTAAGATATATAAATATAAACTATTATGATTATTAAGTATATTGAATGGATGCTATTAGGCCCATTTTAAACAGGTTTCTTTCTCAGTTGTTTCTGGAGCTCCATTGCCAAATGTTCTCTTCAGCCCATCTATGTTTTCCTCTTGTGAAATAACCAATTAGGAGTTGGATTTAACCCTACTGTGGTTCTGACTGACACCAATTTTATATTGCTGATTGTACTATTCTCACATTTCCAGCAAGGGTTTCAGTGTGTCCATAGGCACTGATTTAGTCCTGCCAGTATTCCTAAAAATGCACCATTTTCCTCCACATTTATAGACACATCTTCTGTTTTCTGTTTCTATTCCAACAGACTAAGACATTTACATTGGGCTGGCATCATCCCTCAATTACTCAAGTGCTTTCTTCTAATCCCCCATCCACTAAGCATCTCTCTTCATAGTGCCTAATCATTTCATGCACTCAGCACAACCACCTCCCCAAAAGCTACAGATTTCAGGATGACTTACTGGAGACCATGCTGCCTTGTCTCATGCTTCCAAATTCCCAAGATCCACAGGTCCACTTCCCAGAGTTCAAAGTGATTTTACTGAGACACATCCTCACGCAGTAGCAGCAGTTTTCTTTTTGATAGGTGAATTTTCATCTGCTTTCCTTCTGTTTTCTTGATTATTATTCTTTCCAGGTTTACATTTGCTGAGGTGTTATATGGCAGAGCTGAGATCTTTAATAAATTTTTATGCTGTCATCTTAACCAAAAGTCCTGGCTGTGTCTCATGTCATATCATACTGCTAATTCTTACAAAGCTAGTTTTCTCTATAAAGCCAGCCTTCCTCATCCTCTTCCTATAAAGTCACCTTTGAATCCAGATACAAAACTTTGCTACATTTGTCACTTTCTCATGAATATATTCTGAACCTTCATTTAATGTGATTTTGGTCAGCTAAATATTTTAGTGCTTCAAAACAATTCTAAGATTTAGGCTCCCAAATGCCATTATTATAGAACCATATCACTCTCATTACCCATTACCTGCCTTTGATCCCACAGAGATAGAGAGAGATAAAGAGATAGATAGATAGATAGATAGATAGATAGATAGATAGATAGATAGATAGATAGATGGATAGATGGATGGATGGATGGATAGATGGATGGATCAATGGATAGATAGATAGATAGATAGATAGATAGATAGATAGATAGATAGATAGATAGATGGATGGATGGATGGATGGATGGATGGATGGATGGATGGATAGATAGATAGATAGATAGATAGATAGATAGATAGATAGATAGATAGATAGATAGATAGATGGATGGATGGATAGAAGGATAGATAGATAGATAGATAGATAGATAGATAGATAGATAGATAGATAGATAGATGAAGGATGGATGGACAGATGGATATATATATAAACATATATATATAAATAGATGGATACATGGATACATAGTCTTAAAACTCTAAAATGATTAAGTTCTTTTTGCAACAACATAATTTTCTATAAACATATCACCTCAGTATTAGCATTATTTCTATGTCTTCAAATTTCATTCTCAAGTGTTTCTCATCCTTCTTATATTGATGTTCCCTGTAAGACATTAGAACATGGGATCCTACCTATTCTTTCTGAAGCAACTAGAAATTGCAATAAGCAGAATGCTGGCCCTGGAGTCACAAAGACCTGAGTTGAAATCTGGTCTTAAATATCTGCTAGATGTATAGCTCTGAGCAAGTGACTTAATCTCTCTCTGCCCCAGTTTCCTCAACTGTAAAATTAGTCAATAAACATTTATTAAGGACCTTATGCCAGGCACTGTGCTAGGCCCTAGGAATATGGAAAAAAATTAAAAAGTAGTCCCTGTCCTCAAGGACCTCATAATTTAGAATGAAGATAATAATAGCACCTTCTTCATAGGGTTGTTATGAAAATCAGATGAGATAATATTTGGTAAGTATTGGCAATACCTGGAACACAGGAGGCACTTAACAAATGCTTGTTCCATTCACAGTTTTCCACTTTCTCATCATCCTTTGAATTCTACACTCCCAAAATCTAGGTTATAAGTCAGATTATGCCTTGCTATATTATTTTTTTCAATCAGTATTAAGATGTTGTGGTCACATCTCCCCATCTTATTCATTATTCCACCTGAGGATTCAACTCCTTAGACCCAAAATACAACTTTAGCTTCTCTTTTTTTTTCTCTGACTTTTAAAGAATAGAATCATTTTTAGGGTATATCAAGAAAATTTTAGTTATTCCTTTATTTGCAGAGAGGAAGCTCTAGCAGATGGCTAGATAATTGAAGTACCTCATTTTCTTTATTTAAAATGTTGATAACAATAGTGTCTCCTTCATATAGCTATTAAGTGTACAATAATATAATAAGCTATCATAAAGTATTCCACTGACTATAAAGTATAGTATAAATATGAGCTTTTATTATTACTATTTTATCAGGAAGAAATCAAAACTATCTGTAGTCATATTAAAATGTTTTAAATCACTTTGGATTAGAGAAATGTAAATTAAAACAATTCTGAAATACTACCTTACATCTATCAAATTGGCTGATATGACAAAAAAAAAAAGAAAATGACAAATTCTGGAGTGTTTGTTGGAAAATAGAAACACTAATTCACTGTTAGTGGCATTGTGAACTGATCCAACCATTCTGGAGAGCAATTTGGAACTATGGCCAAAGGGCGGTGAATCTTTGTATATCCTTTGACCCAGCAATTATTTTGTTAGGTCTGTATCCCAAAGAGTTCATTCAAAATTAGGAAAATAAACTATATGTAGAAAATATCTGTAGCACTTCTTTTTCAGGTAGCAAAAAAATTGAAATTGAGCATTGTCCATCAGTTACAGAATGGTTGAACAAGCTGCCATATATGATTGTAATAAAATGCTATATTTGTATTATAAGAAATAAAGAAATGATTCTTTTTAGAAAAACCTAGAAAGACTTAGCTAAACTGATGCAAAGTAAAGTGATCAGATCAAGGACAATAATATATACAGTAATATATTATATTATAATCAACATTGAATGACTTAGCTATTCTCCTTAAAATAATCCAAGAAAAATTCAAGATTTATGATGAAAAATGTTATCGATCCTAACGAAATCTGAATATAGATGGAAACATACTATTTTTACCTTTTTATTTTTCTTCTTTTAGATCTGTGTTTTATTAACAACATGACTAATAAGGAATTATGTTTTGCCTGACTACATATGTATAAAGTATATCAAATTAATTTCCTTCTCAATGAAGATGGAAGGGAAGAGAAAGAGGGAAAGAATTTGGAACTCAACAATTTAAAATTATTGTTAAAAATTGTTTTACATGTTATTCTAGAAAATAAATTTTAAAATAATTTTAAAACAATTCAAAAATAAAAATGACTTCAATGGTTTAAGGAATGATTGCTTGCAAAAGAAGAAGAGGCAAGGCTCTTTATGGGAAATTAATAGGGATTTAAGTAGCCAAGAATTTGAGGTGCTGTGACTTAGGTTTCCTGTTAAACTGAATCAGTCCATTTATGAGGTTACAGAGTAGCTGAGCCACACATGACGCATGACTCTGCACCTTGGATCCAGCAGCAGTTATTAATATTAGAAATATAATCACTTCAGATACTCCATTGTATTGAAGTATGTTTAGTCCAAAAACTTTTATTGTTGATCTTTTTATGCCCAAAATGTATCACAATGAATATAATAGTTACTCAATATTACTTGAATTAAATTGATTTTTATATAGTTTGGCTATCATATGATATATCATATCACAAGTTAAGGAGTCAGTTTTTCCTGCAGAACTATATTTGAGACATTGTTTCCTAAGATTTCTGGTGGGTACTGAGTTCACAGATATGTGGCAGCATTAGAAAACAAATTTCTTTGCCACATATATTATATTTATATTGAAATAAGAGTAATATTCAAGTGCCCTTAAAATGGTAAACAAAATTTAGATTAAAATGGAACGTAAATGTTTCATTATATCCTTTTAAAAATTATGGGAGCATTTTTGCATAAATATATGCTTTTTAAGCATAAACATAGGAATATGTAAAGGGAAAATAAACTTTGAAACATCTAGTTCTCCAAATAAGGGTAGAAAATAGAAGCTTATTTTCTTTGAAATATTTTACTTGCAAAATTGCACGTTATTGTTTCTTTTGTGGTGCATATGTGTGGGTGTATTTTTAATCAAATTTATGATTTAACAGATAAAGGGAGCTCCCATTGAGCAACTTCTTCCACCAAGATAGTCAAAACCTTCATTTCACCTCTTGGTCACGGAGCAAGGAAATGACTTACCTAGGATTATAAAGCCAGCATGTGTTAAGTGAGGGATGAATCTGAGTCTCTCTGACTCTGAAGCCAGCTCTTTTTCTAGCAAATAATGCTGTTGGTAATAATATTTTATTTTCTTTCTCATTACTAGAAAGTGTTTCCAACATGCTATACTTCCAAAATTCAATAACGTTGCTCTTTTGACTTACATTTCACTGGAAGAATGTCATAGAGTACATTTCAGTGCGTTCCCACAAGGCATAGGAGTTTGAGGTAATGTTTCTATTTGTTTTTCCCACTAAGATCCATTTAAATAAATGTAGCATCATTTGAAAGGCTTGGATCTTTTCTTTCCTCTAAGATGCCAATGAGATAGGCCAATTAGACATGATTTGAAGGGGAGGAAAAAATCAATAAAAACCCAGGAGGATTGTTGAAATTTTCAGCCTGACTACTCTTGTATTTCAGTTTCTTTTCAAAAGTCTGTTTGGGGGGTTTTGTGCGAATAGTTTTGTGAGATTTATAATCTATGTGCTCCTGTGCTAATACATATTCAGACTGCTATTGGTTGAGAATATCTCTGCACTAGTGTCTGATGGCAGAGACCCTGTGCTCCCCATATGCTTTATTGTCCTCTTGGGAAAATGATTAACAGTTTTTATAAGTATTGCTACTGGCTGACTGGCTGCTACTGTTGCTGCTATTGTCACAATTGCATTTCCTTAGCCCCTTCTGCAGTCTGATATTTTGGGACAATTTGTGCAGATTCCAAACTAGCATTTGCTTCAACAAGACCTAGAAGGCAAGAAAAGTTTAGCTCAATCCCTATTATTACCCGACTCCCTCTCCACTCCTCCAAATTAAGGTAGCACTGAGCCTTCGAATCAGGATCGTTGTATAATTTCTTGCTCTTTTCGGGATGCACAATTAAATTACAGTTGAAAAGACTTCTACACCGGTAGAAATGAGCTCACTGACTCAAATGCTCACAATACTAACAATGTTGTTAGGAATAAGACACTTGACTAAAAGGAAGCCAATTGCCAATTTCTTTAATGTGTATTTCTTAATGAGTCTTATCAGGAGACTGATTCACATGAAAATGCGTAATTAGCTCATCCCGAGTTTAATATACAATTATCTCCATACTAGCCTTGTTTCCATTACCTTTGGAAAGTAGTTTTCTCTAATATTTGGTGCAGCAGTTCAATACCTGTACATTCCAGAGTAACTGCACCACATCCTGGCTTAGCTACTCTTGCCCTCCAGGTGATGATGGACAGACGATAAAAATGGAATTTTGAATGGCACAAAATTTTGTAGTTCACATGGCTTTTAGACTTTAAATGGTCTGCTGTTTTGGAGAACTGTCTACAAGTACAGAATGCAGAGTTGAAGTTGGAGTCAGAAATACCTAAATTCGAACTTTGTCTCTTGTATTTTCAAATTAAGTAAAATCAAATACTGATAATTTAAGTCCAAGTGCAACTGTGATTTTACACATTAGAAGTCTAAGACTTCCAGAGATTAAGAAGCATGCCTAGGTTCACAAAGATAGTTACAGGTAGAATTTGAACTCAGGTCTTTCTGACTCCAAGTTCAGCACTCTTCCACTCTGCCATCTAAATGTTTACTATATACCAAGGAAGTCGATTGGCCTTTCTCATAGTCAGTTTCCTCATTTGTAAAACTATGAAGAAAATACTTAAAGTGAGCTAATACTTATAGTCAAGTAAAATGCATCAGAGTAGTAAAACAGCTCAAGTTAATGTCACTCATTCTTAGCAGCAAAATATTTTAATTCTAGGGGGCAGCTAGGTGGCTCAGTGGGTTGAGAACCAGTCCTAGAGATGGGAGGTCCTAGGTTAAAATCTAGCCTCAGACACTTCCCAGCTGTGTGACCCTGGGCAAGTCACTTAACCCCCATTGCCTAGCCCTTACCACTCTTCTGTCTTAGAACCAATATACCATATTGATTCTAAGATGGAAGGTAAGGGTTAAAAAAAATATTTCAATTCTGAAAATAAAATAGTATGAAAGAAAAAAAATTAAAAATCCAAGAAAAAGCTCCACACTCGTAGATTTAGTATTTATTATATTTAGTATACTTAAACGCTTAAATAAATACTATATAGAAGTATATATGTATGTTATATATAGAGAGTACATTTAATATTTATAGTACATTCACACGTGTGGGACATAGGAGATGTTTAGTATATGAAATCTGACTGAAGAAATGACTGGGAACTAAGATACGGAAGGCCTCATAAACCAATAAAGATATCATTTTACTCAAAGGAGTCTCTTAATCATGAAAGGCCTAGGGAAGATTTAGTTTTACACTGGCAACCTCTAAGTTCAAGGTTTCCCTATCTTTTTCTTCTACTCCTTACTTCTGGAGCTTGTTTCTATCCACTAAATGAACTTCACTAGATTACCATGAATAATACAATTCAAAAAGGTATTATTTTTGTAGCTTCCCTTTGTCTATAACACCCCCAAATCCCCCCCTCACACACACACACACACACACACACACACACACACACACACATGAGTGTTTGCAAGTGTCTCAGGGCCCCCTAAGATTCAGTAAAACAAAAGTCATTCCCTAGAGAAAAGGTGGATCAGTATAGCATGCCACAAATCTCAGGCAGAAGTGGAAATCATTAACTCTTAATTCAGAGGGTCTCATATTATAAGGTAGGAGGAGAGATAATCTAATTTGAACAGAAAGCATTCTCTGACAGAGACTAGCTGCAGAGAGAGTGGGGGGAGGTGAAAGAAGAAAAAAACTGAAAGTTCCAGGAGAGAATCAGAAGCTGAGAGGCAACTGACTTCACTTCATCATCACTTATTCCAGCTGGGAGCTGGTGGGAAGAAGCAGATCTCCTAGGCTGGAAAGAAGCTGTCTCTCTGGAGATCAACTATCTGTTTCTGAACCCTTGGATACCTCACACTCAACCCCAAATAACTATAAACAAAAGCCATCAGTGGATATTGTGGACTGGAACTTTGAAGAAAGCCGTCCACAGAGATCCTTTTTCAAAGATCTCCTCTACCTCTCTCTCTCTTTTTGTTCCTGGACTCCTGTATTCAAAGCTAGTTAGCTTAGAAGTAGGAATCAACTGGCAATGGACAAGAAGAGGGATCAAGGCTGGGAAAGCCTTGTACCCCTAAACTTTGGAGGGTCAATTTGCCAAAGGGGACAAGTGTAGGGTTTTCTGTACCCCCATTCTCCCTGCTTGATACCCTTACCACTCCTTCCCTATTTGAACCCAAATAAATCATCTGTTACTCTAGAATTTGGTCTGGGTCAGTTTCTAGCAATAATAAAGGGGACTGAAGATTTGGGGAGGTCATATCTTTCCCCAAAAGGGGAGGGGTTAACTTTTGGATCCCAGTGATCCAAACTGCGAAACCCAAGGAATAAGTATCTCTCCTTGGTAGTGGTATAGCCCCAGGATCCTAAAGGGAACTGGAAGTTGATGTCCCTGAGGAAACCAGAGGTAGAAGAATTCATTTTGCCTCTCAAGAAGAAATTGAACCTTAAGCAGGGCACTGTGTCATCTTACTAGGGCTTCCCCCACTAGTTCTTGTCCTCCACCAACCAGAACCATTCTCTGAGGAGACATACTCCCTCTGTCAAGGAGACAGGACTTGGCTATCTTCCCCCAAAAAAGGAAGAGAGGGGAAGAACACTCTGTTCACCCTCTCACCCCCTTCCCTCTCACCCTCCATTCTCCTTATTCCCTTTTAGTCCCTACATTACAATATAGATGTATTTTTTCTGGTCTTCTTGAGTGTTAGGGATATGATATTATTTTATTGTGCATCATGCAATCAAAGCTTCATTATAGACAATACTTCTGTTTTTATTTTTAGTTATAATTTGTGTCCAAGTACATATAACCAAATGAGTTTGAAGGGTACATTGATTAAACATTTCTGTCTCAAAAATCTGATAGCTTTTGGTTATTTCTTTAAGTAAGGTAAGCAGGGAAAATGACTACCTAAAAATACTAGCTTGATTCAGGCAACTTTAGAAGGGTAATAAATCAAGTACATTTTTTGCTTTAGAATTTTTGAACTAATGTCTGAGCCTTTAAATTAAAAATAAATAATAAAAACTTTTTTAAAGAAACACTATTTGCTAGTACTGATGTATGTATATATTAAATTTTTAGATTTAAATAAAATTAACTAATTCACATTTTATTTTTTTTTTATAATTTGGTTCATTGAATTACAAATGAATGAAATTCTCTTTTTTTAAGCTTCATTTTTTTTGGTTCATATGGCTGCCAACTGAAACATTTTCAAAGATGAGCTATATTAAAAATAGGCTCTGCTTCACACAAAAAAGTCTTTTTGATATACTGATAGAAACTATTTTCCCGTGTTGATAATGAAGAATGAGAATCTATTAGCATTGATTATTTCCATGACGCCAATTCATTACTTTTCTTGGATAATGAAATCAAATTTCATCATACAAAATTACTATTCTTGATCATGTTGCAATGATCCATTTTTCTTTTTAATTATTGCCTTAATTCTCTCCAAGCCGTGCACCAAACTATTTTTAAATCTTTTATTTTTTTCTCCTAATACAAATTGTTAGGACAAAAAGTCTATTTATATATAAAACTTTAATACTTCAATGGGGAAAAATAACTTATTAAAACTCACATATATAAATACAAAAATGATACTACCCTAATTAGCACTTAGAGATAGGTAATAATCTAGAAAATGTAGGTTGCCACTTAGATGAAAATTAAATTATAAATAATAATATATTTATTTGGACTGTACAAAATGTATGGTTTTATAGAATTATATTCTAAATAATCATAATGTTATCCATGAAAAGAAATTTAGAACTAAAGGCATCCTTCAAGATCATCTATTTTAATCTCATTTTGAAGATGAGGACACTAAAGTCTAAAGATGTTATTTTTATGTAGTCACATAGCTCTCAAGGTGAGTCAGATCCCAGCGTAAAACAAAAGTTTTCTGGTGTGATATTTATAGGTCCATTATACCCTTCTACTTATATGGTTTAAGCCTTACTATCAATACTAGGGTAAATGTATACACTGAGGGTGGGGACTTCAAAGGGTCTTAACATTGAAGTCTCTGAGCTTAATGAGGGCAAGTTGTATTTCTTCATCGTGCTCTTTTATTTTAGATAATTATTGAGGTGGAGGTTAGGGAGACATGGCTGTACCAATTAATTGGGAAAAAACAAAGTGGGCATCAGTAAAATATCAGAATGGAGTTCAGGAATAATTTCAGTATTGAAAGTCCAATTTCTCCCAATAGGTTATTCATTTTCTGTCCATAGATGAAGCCACTTACAAATAACTAACAATTGGGATTGATAGGCCATGGCAATTCATCATATCTAGAGGATTAAGGAGAAGGAAGAGTTGAGATTTACTCCAGGGAAACATACCAGAATGGGTTAGAGGATGTTTGTGTCCTCAAAATAAATTGGGAAATTAAGAATTGAGGCAGATTTTGAGGGAATGTCTTGTTCTTGATATTATTAATTTGAGATGCTTACAGGAAATACATTTAAAATGGTAGTGGAGTTCAGGAGAGTGACTTGAACTAGTTAGAGATGTGAAAATAATTCTTAAGGAGATAATAATTGAGTGTGTTGGAGTTTGTCAGATCATAAAGAGAGAATATAAAGAGAGGAGAAAAAGAATACCAGAACCTTGGGATAACCCATAATTAGGGTGTGGGACAAGAATGATGGTCCATTAAAGAAGAATAGGAAAGAATTTCCATACAGGTAGGATAAGCCTCAAGAGAGAAAGAGGAGCATCCAATACAAGAAAGTGGTAAACAATATCATATAGTGGTAATACATCAAAAAAGGAAGTGTATTAAAAAAATCACTGGATTTGACAATAAAGAAATTATTCATAAATTTAGAGAAATCACTTTCCATTGAGCAATGAGAACAACAGAGGTCAGATTGCAAGAATGTAAAAAGTAGGAAATATTGTCAGCTTTTTTTCAACAAGTTTATGATAGGGCAGAATGATATAATATGAGAAGCCATATAAAAAGCTATAATTTGAGGGGAAGATCAAATGTAATTGTTTTATTTTGAAAGATTGGAGAAATATGGATTTACTTGTGTGTAGAAAGGAAAAAAGTCAATAGATTAAAAAAAAAGTAGTGAAGATGAGAGTTTGAGTAAAGAAGGCCTGGAAGGAGGGCAGGAAGGGGAACTTGCAGATTAATATAACACAATCTTTGGAGGCAGCAGGAGATGGAATCAAGAGTAAAATATTAAGGTTGGACTAAGGAGAAGGGTCCCTTCATTCTTGTTCAGGTATTTTTTTGTCATGACTGATTCCTCCTAACCCCATTTAGGGTTTTCTTGGTAAATATACTGAAGAGCTGTACCATTTCCTTCTCCACCTCATTTTACAGATGATTAAATGGACAAATCAGGGTTAAGTGTCTTTCTTGCCCAGGATCATGGCTAGTAAGGGTCTGAGACTAGATTTGAACTCAGGAAAATGAGTCTCCTGACTTCAGTCCTGCTCTGCTATCTCCTGGGCCACCTAGCTGCTAAGTAAAAGTAGAGAATAGATAAAAAATGACAAAGTTAAGACATGGAGTAGGGAAAGAAGAAAGATTTCAAAGCAAATGACTTCTAATTTCTCAGTAAAGTCAGTTCCTCTAAGGAGAGAAAAGCAGATTTGTAGTAGCCATTTCTGAAATCGTGATCATTGAAATGGAACAATTGCAAGTGAAAGCTATCCCTTCAAGTGTTTAAAGTGAAGTGTAGGTGAAGTTCGTGGGACCTGAGAAAGTTGTTGAACTGGGAGGTCAGGGAGATTGAGGGAATACGTTTTCTGTTAACAAAATGAGTTTTCTTTGCCTTACGACAATCAGCATATTTAGCAGGGATTCCGTAACTTCTTCTATGGACATCACTCCTCTTGTATCCACATGAATTGTGCTTGGTAACTCAAGTGCTCTTGGACGAAATCCATCAAGTTTGAGGGCCCTTGATTCCATGAATGTGTGATTTCTTTATCATGAAGAATATAAAGGTGTCCAGGAAAGTATGTCAAGAGAGGGAGAAGCCAATCAAGACCCAGGGATATCTTTGTTATCTTTCCAGGAAAATAGTTTTTTCTGGAACAGTGGGGAAACCTTCATCCTACCATAACCCACCTGGCACCTCTCTCTCTCTTTTTGTCTTTTGGTGGCTTTATGATAGGAAGCTGGTTTAGGGTAGGTTTAGGGAAGGCTTTCCCTTCCTCAGCATCTGAGCAAAAAGGTAATGGTCATTGTAGTTGAGGAAGCAACTGGAGCAAAAGCAAAAGACACTGGATGATAAAGCTCACTTGAAGATAATCATACTATGTGAAATGGAAGTGAAAATGTAAAATGGCTCTTTAGGAACTCTTGCAAAGAAACTGAAAATTCTGTAACTAGCATTAAATTTTGACCTTCTAAATGATTTATAAGTAACTGGATTATACCTGAATTAGTTCCTTTAGATATGATCCTTCATTGCTTTGCCATTTTCTTTTCTGTGTGTGTGGGAATAAAACTACCTGTTCTATTCCTGATCCAGGCATATACAGTGGGCATCTTTTTTCCTCCCCACTGCCCACAGTGACAATGCTTAGTCTAGAACCAAAAAATAAAAGGATTATATCCTGGGTACTCAGAGCTGAATCATGATTAAATATCTGAGACCTGATGGGAATACTTCCCCTGTGGAGAGGATAGGCTCCCCAAACTGAATCTGGGAAAACCATGAAAACAGGGAGAAAACAGTGAAGGAGCCCATTTGCCTTCTTTTTTAACTTTTTATTTTTTTTAATTATGTGTAGAATTGTTAACAATTACTTTCTGACATTCTGTAATTCAGATTCTCTCCCTCCCTCCCTCCCCGTCTGATATAGATAATATCTATGCTTCCATGAAGAACATATTTCTAAATTCCCCATGCCATGAGAGAAACACATATACATGAGAGAATATCATCTACAATAAAAAAAACCCTGAAGGAAATAAAGTGAAAAATAGCAAGTTTTGATCTGCAATTAGATTCCTTCTTTAGTTTTGGATAACATTTTTATTGTGAGTCCCTTAGGGTTATCTTAGGATCTTGTTTTGCTAGTAATAGTTTAGTCTTTCACAGTTAATCACTATATAATATTTCTATTACTGTATACACTCTTCTGGTTTTGTTCATTTTACATCAGTTCATAAACTTTCCAGGTTTTCCTGAACTCATCCTGTTATTAATTTCTTATGGTGCAATATTATCCTATTACAATCATATACCACAACTTGTTCAGTCATTACCCAATTGATGGACCACCCCTCTAAGTTTCCAATTCTTTTCCATAAGGAAAAGAGATGCTAAAAGTATTTTTGTACCAATAGGTTATTTTCCCCATCTCTGATCTCTTTAGGAGGCAGACCCAGTAGTGGAATTACTGAGTTAAAGGGTATGCATAGTTTTATTCCTTTTTGGGCATAGTTCCATATTGCTTTCCAGAGTGATTGTACCAGTTCACAGATCCTCTAGCAATATAATAATGTCCCACTTTTCCCACATCCCCTCCAACATGTATCATTTTCCTTTTTGGACATATTATCCAATTTGATAGGTGTGAGGTGGTATCTGAGAATTGTTTTAGTCTTCTTATCTCTAATCATTTGGAGCATAATAATGGAACATTTTTGTCATACGACTATAGGAAGTTTATCTGAGAACTACCTGTTTTATTCTTTGACCTTTTTTCAATTGGAGAATGCTTTGCATTCTTATAAATTTTACTCAGTTCTCTATTTGAGAAATTGGACCTTTTTTAGAGACACTTGGTATAAATTTTTCCCAAAATTTGTTTCCTTTCTAATCTTGCTTGTACCACATTGTTTTAATATATATTTAATAATATATATTATATTAATATATACATATTTTATACATACATATATACATACATAATAGATACATATTTTAATAATATATACATATATTATATATACAAATAATATATACATATATTAATATAATATATATTATATTTAATAATATAAAATAACTTTATACTACAGTTTGAGATATGGTACACCTAATCTTCCTTTCTTCACTTTTATTTTCATTAATTCTATTGATATCCTTAGCCATTTTTTTTTTCAGATGAATTTTGGTATTATTTTTAGTAGTTACATGAAATTGTTTTGGGGTAGTTTTATTGATTAGTTTGGATTTGAGCATGTAAATTAATTTAGGTAGAATTGTGATCTTTTATTATATTGGCTTTGCCTATTCATATCAATTAATATCTTTCCAATTATTTAGATCTGATACTGTGAGAAGTGTTTTGTAATTATGCTCATGTAAGAGTTTGTTTGCTAAGTTTATCCCTAGGTATTTTGAATGGAATACCCTTTTCTATTTTTTTTTAAAACCCTTACCTTCCATCTTGGAGTCAATACTGTGTATTGGCTCCAAGGCAGAAGAGTGGTAAGGGCTAGGCAATGGGGATCAAGTGACTTGCCCAGGGTCACACAGCTAGGAAGTGGCTGAGGCCGGATTTGAACCTAGGACCTCCCGTCTCTAGGCCTGGTTCTCAATCCACTGAGCTACCCAGCTGCCCCCACCCTTTTCTATTTTTAAATTTAATATTTTATTTTATTTTCCCAATTACACATAATAATCTTTTGCAGACACTTTCCAAAATTATAATATCAAAATTGTATTCCTATTTTTCTACCCTGATCCCTCCCTGAGGTGGTAAGCAATTTGATATAGGTTATATGTATATGATTATACAAAACATATTTTTCATATTATTCATTTTGTGGGAGAATACTCATATAAAATGAAAATCCAAAAATAAAATCACACACAAATAAAGTGAAAAATAGTATGCACTGATCTGCATTTAGACTCCATCTGTTCTTTATAGATTAATAATGTTCATTTTCATAAGTCCTTCAGAGTTGTCTTAGAGCATAGAATTGCTTAGAATAGCTAAGTCCTCCTTTCCCTGTGTACAATGTTCTACTGGTTCTATTCACTTCATTTTGCATCGCTTCCAGGTCTTTTCAGGTTTTTCTGAGATAATCTTGCTCATCATTCTTTATTGCTCAATAGTATTCCATTGCAATCATACACCACAATTTGTTCAGTTATTCTCTGAATTTCCAAATCTTTTCAACCACAAAAAACTTCTATAACCTTTTTGTACAAATATATTCTTATCTACAACCACCCTTTTTTGTGCTCTCTTTAGTGTAAAAAAACTAAAAGTGAAATTACTGAACAAATGGGTATTCACAGTTTTTGTCAGAGTTCCAAATTGCCTTCCAGAATTGTTATTTCAATTCACAACTCCATCAACAATGCATTAATGTCCTAATTTTGTTCCATTCCACCCCACCATTTATCATTTCCCTTTCCTGTCATATTAGCTAAACTGATAGGTGTGAAGTGGTTCTTTATAGTTGTTTGAATTTGAATTTCTTTAATCAATAGCAATTTAGATAATTTTTCATGATGATACGAAATATTTATCTTTATCTCAAAACATCTTGTTCATATCTTTTGACCAGTTACCAATTGCAGAATGGCTTGCATTCTTATAAATTTGACTCAGTTCTTTAAATATTTAAGAAATAAGGTCTTTAACAGAGGAATTTATTGTAAAAGTTTTCCCCAATTTTTTATGTCCCTCATCAATTTCATTGTATTGTTTTGTATATAGCTTTTTTAAAAATTTATTATAAAATAGTAATTTTACATCTTGCATTAATGGTGTATTTCCCCCATTCCATTTTTCTCTTTTATTCCCGCTCTTTTTCTCTCCTTTCAATTTGCCCCTCCTCCCAAGTGCTTACTTTTAACCATTGTCTCCCAAAATCAACTTTTTCTTCTATTATCCTTCCCTTTATTTATTCTCTTCCTCGTTCCATATAAGTTAAGCTATATTTCTATACCCAACTGAGTATGGATGTTATTCCCTCTCCCAGACAATTCCAATGAGTGTAATGTTTAAGCATTGCTCAACACCTTCATCCTCCCTTCTATTTTAATAGCTTTTTTGTATCTCTTCAGGTGAGATAATTTATCTTGCGCTACCTCTCTCCTCTTCTCTCAGTGCAATCCTTTTCTTTTTTTTTACTCCTTAATTTTTTGATATTATGTCATCATAGTCAACTTATTCACACAAATTCAGTCTACATATACACGTTCTAACTGATTTAATAGCAATAAAATTCTTATGAGAGCAAGGTAAACCATTTGACTTTATTGGATCTCTTAAGTTTTCTCTTTCCTGATTACCTATTTATGCTACTCTTGAGACCAGTATTTAAAAATCTTTTTTTTTTCTTTCTGTTTAGTCAGTTTAGGTTTGGTCTTTTCATCAAGAATGCTTGAAACTCCTCTATTTTACTAAATGACCATTTTTTTTCCCATGAGAGAAGAGCTGATTCTTGGTTGTAAACCTAGCTCCTTTGTTTTCTGGAATATTATATTCCAAGTCCCACAGTATTTTAATATAGAAACTTCTAAGTCCTGTATAATACTGTCTTTATCTCTCTAATATCTGAATTATTTCTTTCAGGTTGATTTCAGTATTTTTTCATTGACCTGAGAGATGTAAAACTTGACTATAACACTCCTGGTAATTTTCCTTTGGGGATCTCTTTCAGGAAGTGATTGGTGGATTCCTTTAATTTCTATTTTATCCTTTAGATAAAGAACATCAGGAGAGTTTTTTTTAATATAATTTCTTGTAATATGATGAATAGGATTTTTCAGAAAATCATGATTTTCAGGTAGTCTGAGAATTCTTATATTATCTCTTCTGCATCTATTGTCTAGGTCAGGTATTTTTCCAATGATATATTTCATATTTTCTCCTTTTTTATTTTCTTGAATTTGCTTTATGTTTTTTTTTTTTGTCTAATGAAGTCGTGAACTTTCACTTAGTCAATTGCAAAGGTTAAAGACTTTCTTCAGTTAGTATTTGACACTTCTTTTCCATTTGTCTAGTTCTATCTATTAAAAAGTTCTTTTCTTCATTGGATTTTTGTACTTCTATTCCCATTTAGCCAATTATTCTTTTTAAAGAATTCTTCTCCAGTGGATTTTTGTGCCTCCTTTACTATTTGGGCAATTAAGCTTTTTAATATGTTGTTTTCTTCTTGTATTATTTCCATTTATTTTCTCATTTTTCCTTTGCCTCTCATTTATTTCTTAAAATCCTTTTCAAGGTCTTCAGCATCTTAGCCTGAATTTTTTTCAATTATTTTCAAAAACATTTTCTCTGCAAACTTTTGCATGTGACTGCTTGATCTCATTTGCTCCATTGGAGTTTGTGCTTTGTTCTACCTTGTCTCCATAATATTTTTCTACTTTTTTAATGTTTCTCATTTTCCAAGCCTTTTTCTTGTAATATGTGGAAATGCTAATGACTTATGTGAGTTTATTTTATATCCTGCAACTTTGTTAAAGTTATTTTACAACTACATTTCAGTTGATTCATTAAGATATCTAAAGATCTCATTATATCATCTGCCAAGTAATAGTTTTACTTCCTTGTTGCCTATTCTAATTCATCCTGTTACTTTCTCTTATTGATAAGTTAGTATTTCTAGTAAAATATTTTTCATTTGAATTAATTTATTTAGTCAATTTAGAACAATATTCCTTGGTTAAAAAAATCAGTTTATTTCCCTCCCTCCCCTCCACCCACCCTTCGTGCAGCTGATGCAGTTTCATTGGGTATTACTTGTGTCTTTGATCAGAACCTATTTCCATGTTGTTGGTGTTTTCATTAGGTTGTTCATTTAGAGTCTGCATCCCCAACCATATCCCCTCGACCCATGTATTCAAGCAGTTGTTTTCTTCTGTGTTTCTACCCCAACAGTTTTTCCTCTGAATGTGGATTCCTCCAAGTTGTTCAGGATCACTGCATTGCCACTAATGGAGAAGTCCATTACATTTGCTTGTACCACAGTGTATCAGTCTCTGTGTACAATGTTCTCCTGGTTCTGCTCCTTTCGCTCTGCATCACTTCCTGGAGGTTGTTCCAGTCTCCATGGAATTCCTCCACTTTATTATTCCTTTTAGCACAATAGTATTCCATCACCAACATATACCACAATGTGTTCATTCATTCCCCAATTGAAGGGCATCCCTTCATTTTCCAAATTTTGCCACCACACAGAGTGCAGCTATGAATATTCTTGTACAAGTCTTTTTCTCCATTATCTCTTTGGGGTACAAACCCAGCAGTGCCATGGCTGGATCAAAGGGCAGACAGTCTTTTATTGCCCTTTGGGCATAGTTCCAAATTGCCCTCCAGAATGGTTGGATCAATTCACAACTCCACCAGCAATGCATTAATGCCCCGACCTTGCCACATCCCCTCCAACATTCATTACTTTCTTTTGCTCTCATGTTAGCTAATCTGCTAGGTGTGAGGTGATACCTCAGAGTTCCTTTGATTTGCATCTCGCTGATTATAAGAGATTTAGAACACTTTTTAATGTACTTATTAATAGTTTTGATTTTTTGACTGAAAATTGCCTATTCATGTCCCTTACCCATTTATCAATTTAGCTCCTTATTAATTTCAGTAATTAGACCTTTGTCAGAGATTTTTGTTATGAAGATTATTTCCCAATTTGTTGCTTCCTTTCTAGTTTTGGTTGCATTGGTTTTGTTTGTACAAAACATTTTTAATTTGGTGTAATCAAAATTATTTATTTTACATTTTGTGATTTTTTTCTAGCTCTTGATTGGTTTTAAGTCTTTCCTTTCCCTAAGCTCTGACAAGCATACTATTCTGTGTTCACCTAATTTTGCTTATAGTTTCCTTCTTTGTATTCAAATTATTCACCCATTCTGAGTTTATCTTGGTGTAGGGTGTAAGATGTTGCTCCAAACCTAATCTCTCATACTGTTAATGATTCTCTTGCATCACTCTCATTTTTTCCCAATTTTTCCCACTTCTCTTAAATTATTGTTTAAATTCTTTTTGAGCTCTTCCAGGTGTTGTCTTAAAAAGGAGAGTTGTTTCACTCTATCGTTTTGTTGGTTCTGCCACTACAGAATTTTTTGAGGTTTTTTGTTTTGTTTTGTTTTTAATAATTGGAGGTGAAATTGGGAGATCCAACATCTTGGCCTTACCCATAATGAATTGTTTAACCCCATGTATAGCATTTATATATCCTTTGCTTTCTTGAAGAAAAACAGTGATATCATGGGTTTATGTTTTTACTTGCAGTGGAAATAGATTTAAATGAGGCTGAGTTATACAAAGTCATCAGCCTCACTATCTCTTCCAGAGGCATAGAAATCCTGTGATAAGAAAAAATTCAGGAAGACTTATGATGGCCTGGGATGCAATAGATTACCTTTGTACCTCTGATGTCTGACCAAGCTCGAACTGCTCCACAGATCCTGCTTTAGCTACCTTCATGGCTATTAGAACAAAATTATTCTCCTCCTCCCATGCCATTGGAAGAAGTTTTCATATTTGAGGTAGACATCCTCCTAACCCATTGATGAGTTTGAGGCCTGTTGGTTATCCTCAATCTATTTTTTAAACCCTTACTTTCATCTTTCATCAACCAATATCGTTCTAAGGCAGAAAAATGGCAAAGGGTTGGCCATTATCACTCAGCTAGGAAGTGTCTGAGACAAGATTTGATCCTGTGACCTTCTGATTCCAAACCTGGCACAACTATTCACTGTGCTAACTAGCTGCTCCACTCAGAACATGTTTTAGCCCATCTATGGCATAGCCACTATACAGTGGCTTTTTGGAGCCACAGATGAATTGTTTCAGGTGAACACCAAAGGTGGATGAAGAGCCCTGAAAATTGCTTGACTAGCTCACCACCAGAAATGCTAGTCCTCCCTGGACATCTCATATACTCCACATAAGTAATTCTGACTGTATATAAATTACTCTGTTTTCTCAGAACATTTAAAAAAATTAGAATTCTCCCTATAAACTGCTTATCAATGAAGAAATAAATATAATATTAATCAATCTCCTATAACAACAACACCAAATATATTTAAATGTATTTATATTTAATAACTATTTCCAACAAGGTTACTACCATCATTCTAGTCATTCAGGTTCTCAAATTTGGGGTCAGCAATGACTCTTCACTGTCTAATTTCCTTTATGCAATAAGTTTCAAAAATGGATTCCACTTCAACAAAATATCTTGTATCTAAAGTCTTCTCTATACTCACATAATCACCAATTTCAGACCCTCAGCACTTTTCACTTGATCTATTGCAATGCTTCCCAATTATTTCCCTTTATTCTATTCTCTCCCTCTTCCATTCTATAATGCAATCCATAGCCAAAGTGATTTTCCTCAACTGTTGATCTGACCTTGCCATTCCCTTACTGATTGAACTGCAATAGCTTCTTCTTACTTCTAGAAGAAAATATCAATTTTTCTGCTAAGAATTTAGAGCTTCTTATTCCCTAGCTCTAGTCTGTCTTTACAGCCTTATTTTATTCATTAATAAAATTGCCTTGTATTATATATATATATATATATATATACATATATAATACTTTCATATACATTTTTCCTCAATAGATTGCAAGGTCAATGAGGGCATTCAATTTTGCTTTTATCTCACCATTACCTAGCACATCATTTAAAGTAGGTGCTTAATAATTGCTTTTCCATTGACTAGTTGATATGTCAAATAGCAATAAAGATAATAAGCATACTTGTTTCAACTATTATCTTTTTGAAATAATTCCCAATGTTTCTCCATGAAAAAAAATGCTTGATTTTTACAGAGAGAATTTTTTAAAACATGTTCACAGAATATACCCTTTTCATAAGTTTTCAATATAAATGAATGCAACTGGTGGCAACCTACTTCTATTATATTTCTCCTTTATTTCTTCCTTGCCCTCAGGGCTCCCCAGAATTCATTCTCCTTGGATTACAGAGGGAATATGAACCAAGAGAAATAAATACCTTTCAGCTTGTCCCTGATTGCCTAAATGCCTGTAGGATTTTCATGCAATGGAAGCCAAGGCTACCATGCCTTCTGATGAGAGAGAACCCTACCAAGCCATTCCATCTTCTCAGGAATCCTTACCATATGTCTTGCTCCTACAAATGGAAGTCCATCAGAACTATATCATCTGACCTACTTATATTCCCTAAAACCACTAGGCTTTGCCATCTGTCTCGCTGCTGGAAAACTTAGTATTTCTAAGCCTTTCCATCTGTGCTGTGGCTGAAGTTTATTTTATATATTATTTCTCCACAATTAGTGTGAATTCATTAAGAGAAGTACTGTCTCATTTCATCTACTTGTTTACCCAACACTTAACCTAGTGCTTGGTACCTAATCAGTGCTTTAAAATGCTTTTCTATTAATTCATTTAAGTTATCATTTTAATTATATTTAATCATTCTCATATTCCTTATAGGAATATTCATGCTTATAGAAAATATATATGCACACATATAATATATACATAAAACACTGTAGCCTCATTGCTAACATTTTACTTAAGATTTTGAATCAATTTTATTAGTTATATCAAATTGTAGTCTCATTTTTCTGTTTTCTGTCTATTTTTTTAAATGAAGTTCAATTTGCTTCAAAAATGGATTTCAATAAAATACCTTCTTGTTCTGGAAAAATTCCATTGTATAATGGGAAAAGTACTGCATTTGGAACCTGCAGACTTAGGTTGAAATGCATACTCTGTCAGCAATGACTCATATCACATTCAGTAGTTTGCATGTATTCCCTTGATCCTAGTTTTCTAATCTGAAAAATGATGAGGTCAGATTTAGATGAACTTTAAGCTCCCTTTATAGTTCTAAATTTACAATTCCATTTCTGCAACCAGTTTATGTAGAATCAGAACCATTCTTTAAATGTTTGATAGAATATGCTTACAAATCCCTCTGGACCTATATTTCTCCTCTTTTGGAATTCATTTATGGGTTACTCAAGTCATCTTCTCATATCAGATTATTTAGATTCTCTATTTCTATGAATATGGATAGTTTCTGTTTTTGCAAATAGTTTGTATATTTATAGTTTAAACCTCTTTACAAATAGTTTATATATTTGAACATATTTCATTTTAGTTTTCAGTTTCATTGACATATTAAGGGTTGGGTTAGCAAAAACCCCATGGAATATGGATTGGACTGAATCTGCGAGGCTTTCCTATCAAATTTTGGGGCAATGCGTGACATAAGAGGCAAAAAGAAAAGTTCATTTATTTAACACCGACTACGGTGCCAGGCACTGTGCTGAGCATTTTACAGATTGGGATATCAGAGGCCAGTTAACCCATGTTTAAAGATGAAATGCCAATTCAGCATTGATGTGATATGCATCAACTCCCAGAAGAGACTGGATTAGATGATATTTCCAGAGAGCAAAATTGCTCTCTGGAAATATCATCTAATCTGCTGGTGGGTTAAAGAATTAGAATAGTGAACCTAGATTTTAAATGAAAAGCTGATAGTATTAATTGTTGTAATTTGTAGAATTAATGCATCATTCTGATCATTAATCTCCTCTTTAAAAACATGATGAGAAAACTAAAGTACAGAAGTCAGTGATGCTTGTGATCATGCCCCTATGTGAGGAACATGTTTAATAAATGTTTATTAAGTTGAATTATTCAACAAGAGAAATCTGACAAATCATTATTACTTTTGACATTTTTTTACAAAGTTACATTTTATATGCTTTCCTCCTCTTTTAACAATTTTCATATGTATGTGTGTGTGTTTAATAATGGTTATTGATATAGAGTTGTGTATTCTAATCTTTTCCTTTCTAATCTGCATCAATTATTTTGATAAGGAACAAGTAAAATGTTTTGGGCTTCTTCTTGCTCCTTTCAGTTCCTCTATGTATCTCCATCTTCTTCCTGTCTTTCACTGTGCATTCTTCTTTCCTCTTCTATTTTCTTCTCCTCTCTCTGACTTTCTCTTTTCTGCCACCCTTCTCTCTTGATAAAACTATTCACATTTAAAATACTCAGACAAAAACCATTGTTATAGACTAAACTACTCTGTTTTGGTTGATGCATATTTTCTCCATTATTTCCCCATGATACATTTTCGCAATGTGTGCACATCTCTCTTTAAGATTCTGCCTATTGGTTTTTGATGGACTCCTTTTCCTCTCACCATCTTTCCTGAATTGATTATCTGAGTGCAGGTAATGCACTACCCACAGAAATACATTTAAATGTAGGGAAACTGACTAAAACATTATGTTCAATGAAAGGAAATCCAATAGAGAGCAGAGCTGTTAACCAACCTGCCTGTTAATATATAAAAGCATTTCTTTTATTATTCTAGCTACAGTTTTTGGTTCATAAAAGAAGATGCCTTCTGAAAAGTCACTGGAGGTTCAATGTAAGCACATGCATATGTTTATGAATTTGTCAGAGTTCAGAACAATGTGTTATTTTACTGAAAATACTGATTTGCCAGAATAAGATAAAAATGCCCCATCTTTCTTTTTTCCCATGAGCCCTGAGAAGCCAGCTTTTGTAGTTTTGCCTCAAGGCAGCTTATCATAAATAAAAGTCACAGAAAAAGTAGTGATCTCTTTTTCAGGGAATGACTAGTATACTGCATTCAAGGACATTAGATGCATGATGGAGATTAGTATACATTCAAAAGCAGCTCATATGCCAATGTCTCTACCTTCCTTAATTTGTCAAGTAGAATAAATTCTTTCTTTCATATAATCCTATACCTCTTTATTATCCTCTTATACATTTCTGATACAGTAATGGATATCTTGGTTATATGTACAAAACTCCCTCCATGACTATTTCCCTTGGTTTTCCCACAAATTCATGGATTAAAATCTTCTTATAGTTCGTTAATGGGGAGAATTTTTACTTTAATTTGGTCAACTGGACTTCATTAGCTTTTTAGAAAAGTAATTTAATCATCTAGTTTCAACCAAAAGACCCAATACAAACCAGCAAATTGTTTAGGTGGCTACAGCACACAGAGTGCATTGTGTTAAGTTCAGAGTGATACAAAATTGAGCTAATGCACAAACTAGGTGATGATCGAGTTTTGACTGGTTGATAAATGAGAAGCCTGAGTTTCAAACTTAAGCTATTTGACTTCAGATCCATTGTTGTTTCCATTAAATCTAAATTTATGGACAAATATTGTCTTATTCAATTTTTCTATCTATACTTGTAACTGCTATAGGATACTGAATAAAACAGATCCTTCAATTTTTTTCTAAATGAATTAACAAAAATAGATATCATGGTTGTGAATCTATATTAGTCATTCTGCTATTTTCTTAATTTGACCTAGATTATACATGAGTAATCACGCAAACATGTTTCGATATTGGCCACATTGTGGAAAAAGATTCATATAAAACAAAACAAAAGCTGAAGAAAATAAAGTGAAAATAGATGATTAAATCTGCATTCAGACTCCATCAGTTCTTCCTCTGGAGGTGAAAGTATTTTTCATCACGACTCCTTTTGTTGTTTCTTGGATTTTTGTACTACTATAAATAGCTAAGCCATTCATAATTGATCATTCTGCCATAGTGCTGTTATTGTGTACAAGGTTCTGTTGGTTCACCTCACTTTCCTTTGCCTCAATTCATGTAGATCATTCCAGATTTTTCTATAGTCATCCTGTTTGTCATATCTTACAGAACAATAGTATTCCATTGCAATCTTAAATATAAATGTTCAGCCATTCCCCAATTGATACACCTCCTCTCAAATTCTTTACCACCACAAAAGGAATGCTATATTTTTTTGTGTGTGCAAATAGGTCCTTTCCCTTTTATTTTTTATCTCTTTGGGATACAGACATAGTACTGGTATTTCTGGTCCAAAGGATATGCATAGTTTTATAGCCCTTTGGGTATAGTTTCAAATTGCTCTGCAGAATGGTTGGATCAGTTCACAACTCCACCAATAGTTCATTCATTGTCTAACTTTTCTGTCATATTAGCCAATCTGATAGGCATCGAAGGGTACATCAGAGTTTGTTTGAATTTACATTTGTCTAATCAATAATGATTTAGAGAATTTTATATTACTAAAGATAGATTTTATTTATTCATCTGAAAACTACCCATTCAGATGCCTTGTCCATTTATCAATTAAAGAATTATGTATATTTTTTATAAATTTAACCCATTTTCTATATGTTTGAGAAATGTGGCTTTTCAGAGAAACTTGCTGGACATTTTTTTCCAACTTTCTGTTTCCCTTCTAGTTTTGGTTGCATTTGTTTTCTTCATGCAAACTCTTTAATACATTCAAAGTTGTTTATTTAACCTCTTTTAATGTTATCCATATTTTGTTTGATCATAAAATCTTCACTGATACATACTTCTGACAATTAAAGAATACCATGATCCTCTCATTTACTTAAGCTATCATTTTATGTCTGAATCATATACTCATTTTGAACTTACTTGGTATATATTGTGAGACTTTGATCTATATCTAGTTTCTGCCATGCTATTTTCCATTTTCCCAGAAGTGTTTGTCAAATATTTAGTTCTTGTCCCAAAAGTGGGATCTTTGCCTTTAACAAACACTAGATTATGAATCTATCCCACTGATCCACCACTTTATTTCTTAGTTAGTATCAAATTTCCTTAGTGATTACCACTTTAAATACTTTGATATCTGGCATAGCTAGGTCCCCTTCCTTCACATAATTTTTCATTAACTCTCTTGATATTCTTGATCTTTTGATTTTCCTCATGGGCTATGCTATTCTTTCTATCTCTCTAAAATAATTTTGTTGTTTGATTGATATGGCATTAAATAAATAAATTATTTTAAGTACAATTATCATTTTTATTGTATTGGCTTGGCTTACCTATGAGCAGTTAACATTTTTTCAAGTTGTTTAGATATAATTTTAATTGTTTAAATTTTTTTTTGTAATTGTGTTCATATAGTTCCTGAAGTTGTTATGGCAGATGGATTCCCATGTATTTTATATTGTGTACAGTTATTTTAAGTAGAATTTCTCTTTCTATCTTTTACTTCTGGACTCTCTTGGTAATATGTAGAAATGTTGATTTATGTGGGTTCATTTTATATTCTTAAACATTGCTAAAGTTGTTAATTATTTCAACTAGTTTTTTAGTTGATTCTTGAGAATTCATTAAATATCCTATTGTATCATCTGCAAAAAAAAGATATTTTAGCTTGCTAAAAGCTTTTCTAATCCCTTCAATTTTTTTCTAGTAAAATATTGGATAACAGTGGTGCTAATGGTCATCTTTATTTTAGTGGGAAGGGATCTAGCTTGTGCCCATTATAGATAAGTCTTGCTGATGGTTTTAGATAGATACTATTTATAATATTCCTTTGCCTTCTAGTGTTTTCATTGAAATGGCTTCGTCAAAAGATTTTTCTGCTTCTCTTGAAATAATTATATGGTTTCATATTTTTGTTATTGATATGGTCAATGCTGCCAATAATTTCCTCAATATTGAACTAGGACTATAAATCCCACCTGGTCATAGTGTATGATCCTTATGGATTATTGTTTTAATCTCCCTGCTAGTATTTCATTTAAAAAATTTTGCATCAATATTATTTAGGAAAATTGGTCTATAATTTTATTTCTCTGTTCTTATTCTTCCTTGATTAACTATCAACATATAACAAATGCTATACTTAAGAAAATAAAAAAGAAGAGAGACTTTAGAAAAGTTTATTAATACACCAAAAAGTTTGAAAATATGCACAATATTCCACTCATAGAGACCTCCACCTTTTTCAAGAAGCTAGGTGAGGGATACTTTTTCATGTCTCTTTTTTGATGTCATGTGTATTCTTTTGTAGAACTCACTTTTGATTGCTTTGTGGTAGTTAATGTTAGAGTACATTACAATGTTAGAGTGTACATTGTTTTCTTGGCTCTGCTAACTTAAACTCTGCATTTGATCATGTAAAATTTGTCATGTTTCTCAGCTTTCAATTATACAATTTTTCTTAAGAACAATATATTTCTTTACATTTGTGTACCACAATTTTTTGTCATTCCTCAATCATTATGGACTTTTTAAATGAATATAAAGAAATCTGAATAAAATATAGGTTAAAAGGATAAAACAGTAAATATAGATATAGATAAAAACAGGTTGTCCAAGATATAAAAAACCTTTTTTTCAATATCAGGAAAAACTACAAACATAATAATAAACATTAGAAAATTATCTTCTTATATTAACAAATGCAAAAAAACCCACCTTTAATGATTTATAACATCCACTTATGTTTTGAAAACTAAAATCAGAAGAATAAAAGGATCTTTTCTTACTACCGAAAATGGTATCTATCTAAAATTTGATTATGTGTTACTTGGAAGGCTCATTTGCAGGGAAAGGGAGGAGAGTTTCAGGGTAGTATTAGTGATGCCAAAAAAAAAAGAGTATCAATCAAATATTCTAAAATATATAGCAGGTGGAACTTCATAAGAGGACACAGACAAGAAGGGTAGGTAGTACCATGTTAAATGAACCATATTTTTAAAGCTTTATGTAATATTTACAATCTCAATACAACCCAACTTTCTGTCCTATATATTAGGAGAGGGACAGCTAGGCAACACAATGGATATAGTTCCAGACCTGGAGTAAGGGAAATTCATCTTTTAGAATTTAAATTTGGCATCAGACACTTACTAGGTTGGTGACCCTGAGCAAATCACATAACCATTTTTGTATCAATTTCCTCTTTCATAAAATGAATTAGAGAAATAACAAACCACTCTAGTATCTTTGCAAAAAAAAAAAGCAAATAGGGTCACAAAGTCAGACAAGATTGAAAACTATGAAACAATACATATAAGGAGATTTATTTTGATTAATTTATATGTACATATGTAAGAACATATAATAGCATTTAACATATAATAATAATTATTATTTATTATATAAAATGTTTATATTAAATTTATTTTGTTAGATATTTGTCAATATCTTAATTTTTAAAGGAATATCTGAAGAACCTTAACATCTCTAACTAATCTCCTTTATATTCCATCTCTGCTCAACATCCTCTAACAAGAATATCAAAATTGAATATATGGCTCCCCTCATTACATCTTTTATTTAATAAAAGGCCACCAAGAAAAGTGATTTCTATTTTCATATCTTTCAAAGGAACTTTAATGATTTTGACAAATAATCTTGACATTCATGGGAAATTTTGGAGAAAACCTGTGGAGGCAGTATTTTCCTTAATTTAACTAGTGTTTTATTTTTGCTTTTAATAATCAAACAACAATAAATACATAAGACTTTTTCATCCTCTCCATTTTAGATAATATAATGAGGTTGAGTGACCACTTCTTTGGTATGTCATGGTTGCTATTCTTTCATATATGAGTAAATACATGGCTCCTTCCAATTCTCCAAATCTGTGATTCTCATGCTGTATATAGAATATTGTTTACAAAAATCTTCCATAACATTTTATATTTATACCTGGAAAAAACCTTTTGAGTTCATCAAGGTCGGTTCCACTCATTTTATATATGAGGAAACTGAAGCCCAGAAAGATTAGATGCTATGCCCAAGACCATGCAGTTAATATATGGCAGAGGTGACATTTGACCTCAGATCTTCTGATTAGACACCTGTCATACTACACCCTCTTTTCTATCTCTGTGGCTTTGTCATAGCTTAATCCAAGATGGCCTCAGGTATGCACAGGTTTGTTTGTTTTTTAATAAAGATTTTGTAAAAACTGGAAATAGCCATGATTTTGTATTTATTGGCATGTTGGTTATCTGTTCTGGATAATAATAACATCCATTTTCTTGAGAGTAAATATTTTTAGAATAAATCCTCTAATACCTCTGAAAGGGTGTTATCTCTAGCATACAGACTTCCTCTGCATGTACTTGGTCTTATCTCGTTGCTCTTCCCTTATTTTGTGTCATTTCTACGTTCTCATGAAAATCATTGGAATTTCTGAATTTAGAGCTTAAATTTGGTGGACCCATATGGCTATTTCTATACCTGAACCAACCAGGCATTGAGTTGGTTTATCTGGGCTACAACACTCAGGATACCACTCTGAGGTAGGGGGCAGAGTGAAAAAAAAATCCACCACTACTATTATCAGTGTTATTGCAGTAAAAGCAGGGTAGGCTAAAGAGTAAACACTCCAAAGACACTTCTGCACTTTAAATTTTACACCCTGGGACAAAATTCTGGCTGTTCTGTCCTAGTTAAGATTCTTTGAGTATGATTTACAAATAAGGTTTTTTATTATAAAACAGTGTTTCCCTTGGCTTCCATATCTCTCCACTTGACAAGGCTAACATGTATATACTGATTAAGCTGTTTTCTTGGCTCCAAACAAAATGAGCTAGAAAAATGAAAAGTGAAATATGTTGCCTAAGAAGATAATAAGTTTTCTCTCATTAAAGATTCTCGGACTAAATTTATATCACATATTTTAAAGGCACATTAAGAAAATCCTTTTCAGATATGAAATGAACCATAAGTTCTAAGGCCCTTTAACACTCAAAATTTCTGTGCATTTTTGACTCTATATTATACCATGGAGGGAAAAACAACAAGAGGGCCACTAGCATAACTTTTGGAAATCTCCACTTGAAAGGAATGGAAGGAGAAGAAACCAGGAAAGGAAAGCAAGAGACCAAAAAGCATCTAGACAGATTGTTTGTCCCACAATATTACCTGCAATGGAAGAGAATTCCAAGAATGGAAAGAGGGAAAAGCCATTGTAATTGGTGAATTTGGGAAGGAACTATTTTAACTGGGTGTCAAGTACATATGTCAAAGAGGTTTGAAGTTAGTTGGTGATGAAGTTGAACTAACAAGCAAAGCTATCCTTTCTAGAAAATGGGAAGCCAATGGAAAGAAAGTTATATGGCTTTAGAGAGTGAGGGTATCAATTGAAAGGTATGGGGTAATTTGCCTTTAGTTGTTTGTTGGTGCTTGTTTTGGTAAAAGGGACCCATCCCTAACCTCAGAAATATTGTTAGACTGCAAAAAGTGGTCCAGTGAATTCTGAAAGAGGAAAAATGCATTAGAGAGACTAGAGGGATGACTGACGAAGGTTATATCACAGATACAAGGGGATAGAATCTAGGTGACAGGTGCAGAGTTTAGTGTTGGTTGGCAAGGAACTAGGGCCATTTTATTCTTCCCCTTTCCCTTAATGTAAAGGATATAGAAGCATAAGGAATGACATCTGTGCTAAAGATGATTATAACTCTGACACCTGAAAAATGCATCCATCCTCCCATTCTATATTAAACACTGTCACCTTAGAAATGGAAATTGGATGTAATGCCTTCACTAGCACTTATAAGATAAATAGATGAATAGAACACATTAAAAAAAGAAAAAGAAAACAAACTATTTGTTCAGGGCATTAGTTAAGAATGAAACAATGACTACATTTGTCTCTGTGGGGTTATTTTATTTTTATAGCACACAGTATGATATCTGTTATATTAATATTATTTTTATTAATAAGTATACTTCTTGGATGATTAAGGCAAGAAGACTAAATTAATTTTAAAGTAAACATTAACTAAACCATTCACCCTGAATTATGTCATAGAAGAGCAAAAAGTCAAAATAGGTAAGAGAGCTAAATGAGAATTAGAATCATTTTAAATGTTCTACTTGCCAATGAAGATGATATACAGAGAGAAAAATGTTCACTTGGAGTGGGGGTGGGTGAGAATGTTGCTAACATTTCCAAATAGCTCTTATTTGCAGGCTAAAATGATGAAATATACTGAAAGAAGAAAATAGAAAATGAAAGGAACTATAATTTGAAGGCAAGACAAAGAAGATTTAAAGAGAATAATTTCTTAGGCAGTCTGTGCAGCTGCAGTCTGGAAAATAGCCACTCATGCTGATTTCCCTTGTTATACCATTCATGATCCTCCTATCCCCCTGGGGATTGCAGGCTGGTAAAATTCTTCTTGGCACTGAATAAATAATTGTCTTTCTTCTCAAGGTTGGTTTACTCTTGTAATTTACCAGTACTATCTAACATTTCTGCTATGTTCTCTAACCCAGATTTATGTAGGGTGGCATTACCAGTGTTGCTTCTTCTTTTTACAGTTAAAAAAAATAGCTCTCAAAAAAAAGAGTTATAATGCTCAAAATATTGATGCATTTATTTTCACTGAGATCACTGAGGATGTTTAATCAATGGAATTTGAAGCACCCTTCAAATATGCATTAATTAAGTCCCTGGTGACCTCTACTGTAGTTAATGCTTGAATAAAAAGATAATATCATTTTCATAGAATTGTTGTCTGCATATAAGCAGACAAAACAAAAAAAGAAAATGGATCTAGTGTTTCTCTCAACAAGTCTAAGTAACATAGCTACCCACACATTATCTATCCTTTAAAAAAGAAAGTAAAAATGTCCCATTTTACCCTGAATGCCTTTATTTTCCTATTTCAGATAAAATAATTTCCTCAATGTCTTATTTTTCCTGTCAAAATAAAACTCTAGAACATCCAGGGAAGTTTTATAGTGATATCTCAACAGAATTGTTTTCAAGGGGTTCATGGACTTTGATCATTTTTGAATAAGCCAGGAAAAAGTACCTTCAAAGGCCCAGAACATTGACCCTAACTTCCCTATGAGGATTCTATCAGAAAGACTCTTCAGAAGAGTCTAGTAGAAAGACAACAGAGGGAGCTGGTGGAGCACTTTATGGAACACTAGGTCTGAAATCAAGAAAATTCCAATTCTGTTCACATCTGACCTCAGACATTTACTAACTGCCCATTTCCTCACCTGAAAAATTACACTAATAATTGCACCTACCTCCCAGGGTCATGGTAAGGATGAAATGTGATAATATTTGTATAAAATGCTTAGCACGGTGGCTAGTGCATAGTAAAGACTATATTTCTTGATTTCCTTCCTCTCTTCTTCTCATAGGCATTTCATTTGCAAGTATCCTATGTCTAATGAATTAAAGATCATTTAGCTTTGTTTCTAGTGTGTCCAAACAGATTTTAACCAACAACTCCAACAAGGACAGATTTTTCTTTGCTAATGGATGTGTGAATTTATTAAATATAATACATTTTAATTGACAAACAAGCATGTAAAACATTGTTTCCCAAAAGAACTGTTCAAAATACTACTTTGCCTTATAACTTTATCATTTTAGTAGTAAATCCACTCACCATCATGAGGCAGAGAAGATGAGCAGACTAAGGTTTATATGAGAACTAAGAAATTTTTTTTTCAGTTGTAGGGACAGGAAGGGACAATGAATCTTGCAGTGAAAATACCAACAGGAAGATAAAACAGAATAATGAAAATATATTTCCTCATACACCATTGAACAGTTCCTTCTGGGACTTATTTGGCCTCCTCATTTGAGTGAGAAAAGTACCCAAGGAGAAAGATACATAGAAAAAAGAAAAAAGAAAATCATCCTTTTCAAAAATAAGTAGTACAAATCAGAAAGCATAAGAAAGAAGAACCCATCCAAAAACAAACAAAAATGCATCTATTCTATTCAGTATAAAAGTATTTATCAAATTGTACAAAACTCTGGTATCAATGTCACTCTTTTATTTTTCAATAGCAGAAATATTAAAGAGCTGTTCTTTCTTCTACCCTGTCTCATTCTATTATAAACTGTCTGCTCCTGCAAACCATATGTTACTCCTCTCTATGAAAAGAGCTGCATAAAAGCTTAAATTTGGAGCATTTATGTATCTTTTTCAGGGACCATCGTAATTTCCTTAGGAAGGCAGAGAAGGGAAAATTGAAAGCAAGCAGAGAATTAATGCATATTGTGTTATGTCAAGATTGATCTGGCATAATTTTCTGAGCCTTGTTTATTTTGATACTATTGAATCTTAGATATTTTTGATTCCATGATTGACAATTCATAAAACATATCTCCATGGTTATCAAGCAGTTTAATTGTTAGAATTAGATCATTAGGGAAAACAATAGATTCTTCAAAAAATAATCCTGTTCTCTACCTTCATGGGATCACTTCTTCCATCCTATTCATATCTCTATCACAAAAATATACTTGGGCAAGTAAAGAATTAATATAACCTTTTCATTTCATGTCTACTAAGTACCTGACACTGTGCTAAACCCTAAAAATAAAAAAGAGAGTAAAATATAGTCTCAGTCCTCAAGGAGTTCATAGTTAAATGTGGAGACAATAAGCAAATGACCATTATGTATAGTTATTTGTATATATCTTTATATAATTTGTGTATAGGATAAATTAAAGGATATTGGATAATGTTTGGGATAGATTCATTTTCTAGATAAGACATACAGAAGTATTATTATGGCTTCCCTATTTCTTTTATAAGCACTCCAAAAGGTATCCAAATAATACCTACATGAATCCAAAGGCATAGATGAATTCTAAAATAATCTTCTAGATGTATATGAAGAATCTAAAGATAACCCAAAGTCAACCCAATCTAATTCCTTATAAGGAAATTTTAATTGAAGCCCCACCATTTATTCTGTTTTAAAAATCAATGAAACACAAATTCTCAATGTGAAGAGAGATCCCAAGAGTCTTCTATACTAATTGCATAATAATTATTATTTTACTACTGAATAGGATTAATCTCTATAATATATCTTAAAAGTGGTCATTACTCATACATTTGAAGTGCTTCAGTAATTAAGAACTCATCACTTTCCATTCCATATTTGTATAGCTCTATTATAAAGTTCTTTATGTTAAAATTTTTTATCTCCTCAATTACACACATTTCTTTTCTAGTTTTCTTACAGGCAGGAATAGGCTATGTTGGGACCCACTTGAATTGACTAAAAAGAGCTGATTATTAAATTTTCAACGTATTTACCTTTAGAAATCATCAAACACTACAAGTCATTTTTATTTATTATTTTGGTGATTGACTAGAAAATCAAGGGTACAATTGGATTGGAATTTTCCTCATTTGTATACTCCACTCTAATGAGGTTAATAATGTATGTGTGCTTGAAGAGTTATGGTCCTCCATATGTAAATGCAGTTTCTCCCTTCCCTTTCAGGAGCCTCATAGATATCTTCAAAATAAAAGACAGTCTAGAATCTGAGGGCTAGCGAGAAGCCTTGGTGTACAAGGCTACTAGAGAAAGAGGAAGATTGGAACCCCAATGATGGGTGAAGGTAAAAAAGACTGTATTTAACCCCTGCCATTACCTCTTTTCCAATGTCTTTATCGCTAAAGAGAACACAGGCAATAGGAGACACAAGAATTCCCATAAATAGATGAATCTCTGAACCATGTCTGTATCTTTCGGGTTCTTTGGATCTTTGAGATGATTCTGCATCTGGAACATATTTCCTGGGTTATTCTAGGTCTCCTACATCCCAACTTTCTCTTTTAGCAAGGCTGTAGAAATTCTAAAACTGCCTTAGGGATTGGGAGAGCCATGTTGCCATATTCACTACAATTTCCTAGATATCCCTAATTAGTGTCATGATAATATTCAATTCTTAGTCTATGTTCTTTTTTTACCAGACAAGACTAAATTTTCCCAAATGCATAATTAGCTACTACCAAGGAAATAACCCAATGGCATAGAGCATGAAGGAAAATTGGATCTGCTTAATAAGCAGCAGACTGTGGAATTGTGGAAACTCAATTCCATTTTCTTGTTTAATTATCACAAGAATCTGTCTTCATGCAGGAACACAAAGATAGTTCTGTGGGCTGGTGTTTGTCTATTCCTAAATCTAAATAAGTTTCTCTAAGTAGGTGGTTTAACTCTCAGGGGCCCATTAGGAAGTTGTAAGAGAATCAATCAATCAGTGAATCAATATACATTTGTAACCCGTGTAAACTCTGAAAATTCCTACTGCAACTCCTATTGGCACTAATAAGTTGGGTTGCCAATCATGGACAGGCTGCATCTCACTACAGTTACTTCTACTAGAATAATTCTATAATGCCTAGGGTTCAAGCCCAAACTTGTGTGCTTCCCCTCTAGATTATTGATCGAAAAATCTATTTAGCTAGCTTTAAATATTTGTGTATGTCTGTGTCAGAGAGTAGTGTTTACAAAAATGATTCAGTAAGTATAGTTAGTACAAAACATCACCTCAAATCTGTAACACACTCAATACAATGTCCATAGGTAGCAAAGGAATAATTCATATTCTGAAAAGCCTTTTATCCCATTCATGTGTTACTCAAAAAGTTGCCCTTAAAAATGGTCAATCTGCATCCAACTTGTCCTTAGCTCCCAGTGCTGAGACATTTACCAGTTGATCTAGGGATATCCTTTAGAACATCACTGGGAACATAGGAAGTCCAAGATCCTCTGGACCTTCCAAAACTGTAAGGCCCTCTTCTAGCCAAAAGAATATGGGGAGACTGAAACCAAGGATGCTCCTTCCCCCATTGCCATCTTCAGGTAGCAAGAACTCCATTCCCACTCAAAGTTCTTCAATCCTTTTTTTTCCAGCTAACTTTATAACTTTATTTAGGACATAAAGAATCTAATGAACCTCTCCTGCCCTGATATTAAAAAACAATTTCACTTTATCTAAAAACTTTAAAAGATTTTTCTCTTAGTCTTAATGCCTAGGATTGGTTGTTTAGAACTTGTTCCTACCTAGCTAAAGTCTAAAAGCTAACATGGGGATGGGAATACATCAACCCCACTTTAAAACGTTTATCATCCATATACAATTTCAGGCATCCACATTCTAGCAAGTCTATGGGGCCAGGCACTGTGCTAGTCACTGACTCAAAGAGTCATACATTCTCTTCCCCTCAAAGAGAATTACATGAGGCTCAGGAGGTTGCATAAGATTTCCAGGAACCTATGTAGAGTGGCATGCTATAGCACACAGGGAAAGGTGGAGGATTTGTCTGGAGTCACAAGTAGTGCAAATAAGCAATCATAAAGGGGGGAAATGCAAATATCATATGTTGAAGGAGTTTAAAACTATTTTCAAGGCTGCTAAGTTCAGTTTCCAACTTGCTAATCTCCTTTCAATTTGTCCTTTTCCCAGGGTAATTAAAAATGTGTGTAGGGAAGTCAGTGGAAAGGAGAACGGCTTTTCTTTTCCAACTGATGCACTCTTAAAGAAAGATAAGTCTAGCAATGACTAAGAATATCTTCAAGGAATTCCTGGTGGTATTGTATTACTATGTTAATGTGAGATAGGAAAAGTTGATCTATTGCTTCACTTTATTCTACCTAGGGAGTCATTGGAAAGTGACTGATTTCTTTTTAAGGGAATTAGTAAAACATGTTAAAATGTAAAGGTTCAAAAAATAAGAAAAGTCTGATTTAATAGCCAAATGAACATGGGAAAAATATAAGTCAAAGAGAAAATCAGTTGAGGATTTGGAAAAAGATCCTTAGTTTTCAGATTTCTAATTATATTCTCAGGCAGGCTGAGAAATGTATGATGTTAGTGTTTATTAAGATCTTGAGACCTCCTAACAATATTAAAGCTATCTGGAAGATGGATTGGAGTGAGGAAAGGCAAAGCAAGGAGTTAGAAAGCATTTTATGTAGGCCAAGTAAGAGGTGATGAGGGCAAGTGAGTTTACATTATGGCTGTGTAAGTGGAGAGAATGGGATAAATGAAAGAGAGAAAGAGGGAGGGGAGGGGAGGAAGATTATAAAGAACAAGAAAAATCAAAGTATAGCAAAGGACCCAAAGAGATGAAATTATAAAATCTTTAGATCTATAAAAGATCCTAAAGATCATCTAATGAAATGGTGTCAGACTAACAGAAAAGATGTCTGTGGGGCACATAGTAATATAAAAAAATCACAAGTTAGCATTATCTGTATTGTATTATAATTTTATTTATCTGATTAAACCTAACCATACCTACTCTGCTCATGTCCAGAGACTGTTCCAACTGTGCCATTTGTTAGGATATGACAAAACAAACTCAGACAGATAATACACTTGTAATTGTCCAAATGAACCCCTTTCCCATCAAACTTACACATTTTATCGCATGAAGACAAAGTTCAGGTTTGGTCGTTCATATTTAGGTTCAGTTTGTGTCTATTCTTCTAATTCCATGATTGCATAGTTCTCTTCTTTTTTCTAATATCCCAGGCCTAAGAACTCTTACAAGTCCTATAGAGTAGCATCTCATTCTCACCAGTTTACCAATGCCCTCATCTGCTACCATCTCAGCCAAGTGGTTCTTGTGTCTCATGAGATCCTGTGGTTTCTCCTGTGGGAACTCCTCCCAAAAGGTTCTACTACAATCTTCCTATAACTATGGTCTCTGCAACTGAAGGGCATCCCTAGGGAAGCCTTTGTGGATAAATAATCATATTTTATAATATTTGTGAAACAAGAAAAATAAAATTCCATTGCAATGACAAAATAAAATATATTGTTTCATTGAGAGTTTTAAAATTAATAAACAAGATTATTGTCAATATGCACAAAGACACAGTATCTCTACTGACCTCTTCTTTTAGACTGGTTTTTGATAAATAAAAGGATTATTTTTTTCTTTTTTTAATTATTCTCATTCTGGATTAGATTAACAAGAAACAAGATGCTGTGATAGGGAGAGGATGTTTTGCAAAAGACTGTGAAATGCAAACATTAGAGTGATTGACAGGATCATGTGACTGAGAGTCACATGGGAGCCTAAGGGTCAGGATCTGGGCAAAGATTCTAAGGTCTCAACAGTCTTGGCACTTCTCTCCTGATGGACCTGGAGTTGGAGGTTTGAAAACAGGTTTCTAGTCTTTTATTGATACCAGCTGAAGAGAGGAAGCTTTTGAACTATCTGCTGGCAACTTGAAAAGAAGACTGAGGATCCACTTCTCCACTGGACCTGTTTTGGACAGCTTTCATCTGAAGATCCTGGCCCATTTGATTGGACTCCACTTGTGAAATTTGGTTATTGAGGAAACTTATTGTTTTAGCTTAGATAAGATAGGTTAAGATAGAGTTATAGAAATTTGGGTTTAAGATTAATTGTAATAATTTTCCTAACCCCTTTTCCTTCCTCCTTTTCCCAAACAATAAATCTGGATTTTTTATGTTTCCTTCTTATTCATCTCCCTACCAAATCCCACTATTACAGTACAGATGCTTTTAGTTTGGACATCATAAATGGCCTTTTAAAATGTAGCTCTAGAATCTTTTTTCTAAAGGGAATTAACTTCACTCCCTATTTTAATTATATTCTTTTTTAAGGGAGGTTAATTAGGTCTTCATTCAAGGGAGATGGAGGACATCAGACAAGGGCACCATTATAATTTTCTTAATTTTTTTTAACACAGCTGAGATCTCACAGCTTTATGCTTCTTCTACCACAATAACCCTGATACAAATGAATCATCCCTATCCCTGATTGCCATGACTCAATCCATCATCCTCAATGAGCTATAAATGGTCCAACAAGTATCCAGTCAAAGGGTACTTCTTACTCCCATCAAAGCAATGTGATCAACATTCCAATTTAGGTGTCAGTAGGGATATTCATACCTATCAGCCCCTCCCCACAAAGACCATCCATTAATCTTGTTAAGTTGCCTAGGCAGCTTATTCATGGTCACAGCTTCTATACTGCCCTTCCTAATTCTGTAATACCTGAAAGTATCATTCTTTTGACAGGAGAAATTTCCACAGTATCAGATGAAAACATAATGCAGCAGATGCTTTATTTTCTGAACACTTTCACAGTTCCTCCCAGTGTCCACAGCATTATCACACAGTCCTTTCCATGATGTCATTCATTGTTCTTACATGGTCCAAAAATTGGGCCAAACTTTTATGAGGGACCAAATCTTCCAAAGTTGTGTGGCCCTGAAGTTTTCAAGGGCCTGTCCTCAAGCTTCCTCACAGCCAGTTGATAAATAAAACATTTATTTAAATAGTAAATAATCAACCAAAACAAAAATTTTCTATAGCATTTGAAAAGATGATGAAGAAAAAAGTGACCTTCTTTGAGGGAGAAGTACTTGGGATTGACCTCAATATCTATTCAGGGTTAAAGGAAAGAGCTGCCCTTCCATTGCATCCTGACCATACATATTTTCAATGTATACTGCCATGGATGCATAAATAATGGTAGCTTTGTACATGTTTAGAGTGCCTTTATGTCTTCTCATCTGGAAATGCTACTTGCTATCTAAAGGAAGCTCATTATACCATGGAAAGGAAGGAACTTGGAGAGAACCTAGAGCATTTGTAGATAGTCTCTGAATAACTGTAGTCAGTTACTGAGGTTGTGAAGAGGATGTGAACAGGCTTTCTGAAAAGCCTATCAGATTCAGCCATATCCCTGTATCTTGAAGGAGCTTAAAATCAATTGTGCCAGATAATGAGGGGTAGAGGAGTGGATTGTATACTATGGAAAGCAAAGTTGGTGGTACTGGAAAAGAAAATTTTCTACCCTTCAGGAACCCTAGGACCAGGAGTAAGTTGAAGCTATTGACTGGTTCAGGGACATCCAAACAAGAAGCCAGTTGTTAAATATTCATTGTCAGCATTTATATCTGGAAATTAGTAAATGCTACAAATCAGGGCTTGGTTTTTATCATTTTATTTTTTTTTATTTCTATTTTTAAGAAAATAAGTGAGAAATAATGTGATTAAACTTTAAAATTTCCCATGCACATTTTTTTTTGGAGAGCTGGTTATTAAATTTTTCTCTGTATATTGCTGTCTAAAACTCTTACTGGGGAGATTTAGCAGGCTGTCTCTAAGGAAGTGGACCAGAGCAAAAATTCTACATATAGTGGTTCATCCAGGATAAAACTGGGACATTCTCATTTTGGGGGACTTCTAGAGAGATTCTCTATGTCAGATTTTTGTACACCCTAATTTGTGGAATCCTAAAGAAATTGGATGAGAGATGAACCTGATAAACGTTTTTTGAATGCCTCTAGATCTGTGTTGGTGAAGACTTGGCACATGTGCCCTGGCAAGTGGTAATGAGGCTGTTCCATTCCCCCTCTCCATGGTGCCTGTTGACATTTTTGCATGCCCCACCCCTCTGTCCAGCAGATCAATGCAATCGCTTCCTCCTTCCACTTTGGGGTAATGTGGGGTTGGGGAGGGGACTCACAGGCAGCTAAGATGCAATTTGGGCATACAATCTCTGAAAGGTTCACCAATGCTGCTCTACAGTCAGTCAAAGAGCTTCCTATTTGCCATGTGGTTAGTTGACCAGAAATATTTTTAGACTATCTATACAATATGCTACACTTCCTCCAAGGTACTTCTATTCTACTTTTCCTGTCTATAGGCTTAGCACTCTGTCCATTTAATATCATCACAAAAAGAAATAGGAAGCAAATGCCACCAACATCTTCATGAAGGCAACCACACCCAGAGAGACTTTGAGTATGCCCCAGACAACCATTTTGCACCTTTTATTCCTTTATTTGTCTACCCATCTGTGTCTACTCTTCCCATTTGTGGGATAGTGGGGCTCAGCTTATGGAATAAAATTTTGCTTCTACTTTTCTTGCAATGTCATTTCACAAAATGATTTTGTGTTTATCTGATTATAACTTACTATTAAAGATAAATATGGGACCATAGTTTCAAAAATCTGGAGCTTGAAGGAATTTTATCTTTTAAAAATGAAGAAACTTATGTATAGTCAGATGAAGTGACAGACTTGTTGCATAGTAGGAAAATGTTAGAGACATGATATGAACTCAGATATTCTGATTGCAGAGTCATTCCATGCTTTTCCCCTTATACCAAGACCTCTTCCCATTGGTATGCATCTTTTTCTACACTTACCTAGTATCTTTGAGCACATATTCAAGAACTATTCAAACTTAATAGAAGTTTCTAAGATTTGTGTTTCATTAGAATTGAGTACTAAATGCCAGCATCATTATGGAAGTAAAGTACAAAATTGAGGCAGGGAAATATTAATTAATTTACCAAAGATCAACCTGGAATTAAGTGTATGAGGCTGATTTGAACTATCCATTGAGTCATCTAGTCACCTAAAGGCCTTGATAAGGCAATCAATGAATATCTTATTGGACAAAAGAGTTCTCTATATTTAGATAAATTATAAAAATGTTTTATGTTTTACTTTGTGCTTTCTTTTGAATGTTTAAAAAACATTTTCTATTACTGCTTTTAAAAGTTCGCTTAGATTTTTCAAAGAATATGGGATTTGATGGCATCTTGATTGGCTGTGAAGGGGGGAAGATGGAAGGTGGGATGATTCCAATGGAAACTTCAGACTAACCTGAAAATTCTTACTAGACATATGAGAGGTATACCCCTCTAGAGGGATGATGATGCTGACAATACCAGTTTTAATTTAGGGAAAGTGACCTCTAAAGGAATTTAGCTAATGAGCTATTAACGAGGTGAAAGTTTTATGGTGGAGAGAACAGCTAATTGGGGGAGGCAGGTATTCTGATTGTCACATATCAAAGGGATTAGACTTGCACTATTTGGCCTCAGAGGCCCAAACTAGTAGCAATTGGTAGAATTTTCAAAAAAGCAGATTGTGTTTTTATGTGGGGAGGGGAGTATAATAGTCTAATAATTCAAAAGTCCAATGGACAGCCTGAGGAGAAATTGGGTTTCCCTCTACTGAAGATGGCTAAAAATGGCTGGATGTTTTCTACTTTCTACTTTCAAATTTCTACAGTTGCGTTAGAGGAAAAGAGGGTGGGGGAGAGATTTTTTAAAGGAGTGCTTTAAAGGAAAATATAGGAGAGTGTAAGGACATCTCTGTTTTGACAATCTATGCAATCAAGTAAAAATATATAGCATTTCTAACATGTTTATTTTTGTGGATTCTCAAGCAGACTGAAAAAATTTTGAATGTTAGAGATAGAGATGAATCATTGGAAACTGTCAGACTCTTGTCAGAAGGTTATAGGTAGAAGTCTTTCCTTAAGAGAGATCAGTAGGAATTTGGAAAGCTGACATAATCAGTTGATTCTTCAGCTACCAGGGGAGTCTGGGTCAATTCCATTTATTCTAGGGATAGAAGCTTTGATGCCAGGAAGTGTGATGCAAAGTTAGTGTCTGATAATAGGAGACTGATTGAGAGGAAAGGAGAGTTGAAGAAATGTTGCTGGGAAGAGAAGGGGAATGGGCTGGGAAAGAAAGTAGAATTTACAGAACTTAGGAACTTACTATTTAGGAAAGATGAGGAATAGGGGAAAGTAAAAGGTAGCTGAGACTGTAATCGTGTATTTTTCTCCTTCTCATAACTCACATGTTACTAGAGAACTCATGAACTATGTTTTCCTCTTTTTGTGTTTTCAGCTGAGTCATTTGTCATTTTTCTATCCCCCCTCCCTTTCTCAATTGGAAAAAAAGAAAAACAAATGACTTAAAACAAATGCACAAAGGTAAGTAAAACAAATTCTCATATTGCTCATGTCTCCAAATGTGTGCATTATTCTTCACTCTTAGTCTATCACTTCCTTGTCAAGGTGCAGGTGGCATTATTCACTCTCAGTCTGATGGAATTCTGGGTGATCATCATACATATCTGAGAAATGCTAAACATATAAATTGTTCTCCTGGTCTATTCACTTCACTGTGCATCAGTTACACAAGAGCTTCCAGATTTCTCTGCAAATGTCTCTTCATTTTAACACGTGTAAGATTAAAAATTAATAACTAGTAACCCAAATATCATATTTTAAGATTTATTAATAATCACTAGAAGTAAAGGAATAAAAAGGTAATTCTCTAACAAAATAAAACTTCATGGTCAAGCTAATCTACCTGCTCAAAAAGCCCGCTCCACCAAAGTGGCAACAGGAAGACAAGAGGAAGAGAGGCAGAAAAAGGGATACTTTATAGACTGCCTACGTCAATATATAAAAACAGGAGAAAAGTGGGTTGCTGGGAAATGGAGCTCAAGGGTTCAATATTTCTAATTACACACATGAAAGTAATATATTTCATTACCTTCTTATATTGTAAGGGAGAAAAAGGGGTTAATTATATAAAAAGGTTGGACTGGATTATATTTAATAGTAGGGTCACCAGGAATTTAATTTATTCCAAAGAGATTTATTTACAGTTTACTTACAAAATAGAGAAAAAATGAAGAAGGAAATCAAAGAGAGGATATGGTAAGATATCTAGCCTAGGCACTAAGTAATTTACTCCCAGCCCCGGGCCAAACCCTGGCAGGAAGAGTTAATTTATTTATTAGCCAGCCTCAGCAAAGCCAAGGTTAGGGAAGCTTCTCTGAAGAGGTAGTTCTCTCCTCAGGCTAGGTTTTTTTTTTTCCAGAAAATCCAGGAAAGGAGTCAGCCTTTCACTCATCATGCATCAATCCAAAAGAAGAGATTTAAGAACAGCCTCACCAGGAACAGGGTCTAAGGTCCAGTCAACAGATTCTACCCAGTCTCAACTCCACAGAATGAAGAACTGCCACACACAGGAAATTCAACTGCAAGTAGAACTCCAACTAAAACTACACTCCGGAAGTTGCCCCTCCATTTTAAAGACACTTTCTTATAGATGCAGAAAAAGCCTTTGACAAAATGCAACACCCATTCCTATTGAAAAAACTAGAAAGCATCGGAATAGAAGGGCCTTTCCTAAAAATAATAAACAGTATCTATCTAAAACCATCAGCAAGTATCATCTCCAATGGGGATAAATTAGAAGCATTCGTAATACTATCAGGAGTGAAACAAGGATGCCCGTTATCACCTCATTATTTAACATTGTTAGAGAAACATTAGTGGTAGCAATTAGAGAAGAAAAAGAAATTGAAGGTATTAAAATAGGCAATGAGGAGACCAAGCTGTCACTCTTTGCAGATGACATGATGGTCTACTTAAAGAATCCTAGAGATTCAACCAAAAAGCTAATTGAAATAATCAACAACTTTAGCAAAGTTGCAGGATACAAAATAAACCCACATAAGTCATCAGCATTTCTATATATCTCCAACACATCTCAGCAGCAAGAATTGGAAATAAGAATTACATATAAAATCACCCTAGACAATATAAAATACTTGGGAATTTATCTGCAAAGAAAAACACAGGAACTATATGAACACAACTACAAAACACTCTCCACAAAATTAAAACTAGATCTAAACAATTGGAAAAACATTGATTGTTCATGGGTAGGATGAGCTAACATAATAAAAATGACAATCCTACCCAAATTAATTTACTTATTTAGTGCCATATCTATTGAGCTACCAAAAAACATTTTATAAAATTAGAAAAAACCACAACAAAGTTCATTTGGAAGAATAAAGGATCAAGGATATCCAGGGAAATAATGAAAAAAAATGTGAAGAAAGGAGGCCTTGCAGTCCCAAAACTCAAACTATACTATAAAGCAGTGGTCATCAAAACAATTTGATCCTGGCTAAGAGACAGAAAAGAGAATCAGTGGAATAGACTTGGGGTAAATGACCTCAGCAAGACAGTCTATGATGAGTCCACAGATCCCAGCTTTTAGGATAAAAATGCACTATTTGATAAAAATTGCTGGGAAAATTGGAAGACAGTGTGGGAGAGATTAGGTTTGGATCAACATTTCACACCCTACACCAATATAAGCTCAGAATGGATGAATGACTTGAATATAAAGAAGGAAACTATAAGCAAATTAGGTGAACACAGAATCATATACATGTCAGATCTTTGAGAAAGGAAAGACTTTAAATCCAAGTAAGAGCTAGAAAAAAAATCACAAAATGTAAAATCAATAACTTTGATTACATCAAATTAAAAAGTTTTTTTTTTACAAACAAAACCAATGCATCCAAAATTAGAAGGGAAGCAACAAATTGGGAAACATTCTTCATAACAAAAACCTCGGACAAAGGTCTAATTACTGAAGTTTATAAGGAGCTAAATCTATTGTACCAAAAATCAAGCCATTCTCCAATTGATAAATGGGCAAGGGACATGAATAGGCAATTTTCAGATAAAGAAATCAAAACTATTAATAAGCACATGAAAAAGTGTTCTAAATCTCTTATAATCAGAGAGATGCAAATCAAAACAACTCTGAGGTATCACCTCACAAGTAGCAGATTGTCTAACATGACAGCAAAGGAAAGTAATGAATGCTAGAGGGGATGTGCCAAAGTCAGGACATCATTGCATTGTTGGTGGAATTGTGAATTAATCCAACCATTCTCAAGAGAAATTTGGAACTATGCCAAAAGGGCACTAAAAGACTGTCTGCCCTTTGATCCAGCCATGGCACTGCTGGGTTTGTACCCCAAAGAGATAATAAGGCAAAAGACTTGTACAAGAATATTCATAGTTATTCTCTTTGTGGTGGCAAAAATAAAATTGGAAAATGAGGGGATGCCCTTCAATTGGGGAATGACTGAACAAATTGTGGTATATGTTGGTGATGGAATACTATTGTGCTCAAAGGAATAATAAAGTGTAGGAATTCCATGGGAACTGGAATAACCTCCAGGAATTGATACAGAGTGAAAGGAGCAGAACCAGGAGAACATTGTACACAGAAACTGATAGGATGTGGTACAATCAAATGTAATGGACTTCTCCATTAGTTTCAATGCAGTGATCCTGAACAATGTGGAGGGATCTATGAGAAACAACACTATCCACGTTCAGAGGAAAAACTGTGGGTGTAGAAACACAGAAGTAAAACAACTACTTGATTACATGTGTCGAGGGGACATGGCTGGGGATGTAGTCTCTAAATGAACATCCTAATGTAAACACCAACAACATGGAAATAGATTTTGACCAAGGGCAAAGTAAATTTGTAAATTTGTAGAATTTGTAAAAGTAAAATCGCATGTCAACTATGGGAAGGGGGGAATAGGGGAGGGATGGAAATAATATGATTCTTGTAACCAATGGGGGTGTATGGGGTGCTCAGGGAGGGGTAGTATCTCTGCTATGGAGGGCTTGTCGTGCCCTTCTAGGGCAGCTCTCCAACCTCTGACCCTCACCTGACACCCAGCTCTCACTTGTGGCTCCCAGTAGCTGCTAGCATGCGGCAGTGGCCACACCCCAGGCAACAGCTTCAACAGGCCGGCCAAACCTTGTAAGGGTAGCCATCGGGTCACTGTTGACCCCTGGTGAACTAGGGCTTTGCTCACCCAGCATGTGAAGACTGCTTCAGCTGAACAGACGGAAGAAACCAATAAGAAGGTTCAATGGCTGAGATGGCTACGCAGCAAAGCACTGTGAAGTGCTTAGGGCATGTTGGAGCACAAAGGACAACACGGCCCTCCAATGCAGCTGAGGAAGTCTCCAGGTGTAACGACTTTTCGTGCCACTGGACCCAGGCTTCCAACACCGAGAGAGTGGGACTGTCTCTGTACATCGACTTTTCCACTTAAATCTTCTTCACGCACAAGTGTATCCTCATACTCGGTTACCGAGAGACTACTACTGTAACCAATGAATAATGTTCTAAATTGACTCAATAAATAAAATAAATAAAAATTTAAAAAAATTAAATAAAGACACTTTCTTTTGCATCACCTGCCTTCCCATAATTTTACATCTACCAATCACAGTTGAAGCTTTTCTTCCCAGAGGAAGTCAGTTTATTTCTAATTTTTTACCCACTATGGCACACGTGGGTCACAGACCTCCCCCACTCAAGTGTGAATGGGGTGTTTACACCTTTGGTGGTTAAATCTAAAAATGGACAGATGTCCCCACTCAACATTAAGCAGGTTGTTCACACTTTTGGTGATTAAATCTAAAAATGGGCAGCTGCCCCTACTCAACTTTAAGTAGGGTGTTTGAACTTTTGGTGATTAAATCTAAAAATGGACAGGGCTTATAATTTAATCTTCATAATCAGGGGAGAGTTAAATTTAATCTTCACAATGTTCAGCCATTCTAAATGTAAGAAAATACTCTGAGGACAGATACTTATACCAGGGGCAAAAGGGGGAAGAGCCATGGATGGACACCTCAAGATCTGGGGTACTTTAGGTTACAGAGAACCTTATCCCCTAAAAAACCCTTGCTCCTTTCAGCATCCCCTCACCCTTACAGAGATATCTGACTGCATTATTTAACTAAACATGAATTTAATAACAAGTGTGGACTGGGAAGGTATCAGGGTTGAAGGAATAGAGATTTCTCTATAATTTGCCACAGATTGGATTTGAGTCTCTCTCAGCTTTTGAACTGAGGCCAGACCTTACAGGCTGGTGGAAAGTTTCTTTTGTTCCTGTCTATTGGAATCTATGCTAGCTTTCTTAAGTTCAAAATCTTTAGCAGTAGACAGCAAGAGGAAGAAAAAGATTCTGACCTTCAGAACTGCTTGGACCTGTCTCTTAAGCCTAGTGCTCCAAAAGACCAGTCTTAAGTTCAAGCTGCTCCCCTTAAATCCCTTTGTTTGATGACACAATCCACAGGAATCCAGGTAGAGCACACAGTTGGGAAAAATCCAGGAATAGAGGTATTTCTATCCAGAGACAAGGAGAATGTTCCTTCTAGTCTGAGGGCCAGGAAAGAGTAACCACTTGAGAGCAACTGTCACTCTCCCTGTCTCCCCTACCCCACAAACTGTCATTGCTGTCCATCAATCTTCACTCTAACATTCCAATTGTTGTCTGCTCCACCTCAGTGGCAGAAATGCCAAAGCTCAATTCAGTCCCCTTTTTTTATTTTGACCTTCCCAATGTCACTTATATTTATTATACTTAGGAAGCTACTAAATCTACTTTCTAACTACTCCCCCCAAAATAATAAACTTCCCTCAATTACTCTATCACTATCCTATGCTAACCTTATTCTACTCTAAGGAATTCATTGTAGGAAAGTTTGTGTGAGGGTAGTTTTGGGGTTTTACAATAAATTCAGTACATTAAATGTTTGAACAAAACCATTATGAAGAAATTTTAATCTTCATGCTAATACTACTTACTCTTGTTAAGTTAAACTAACACATTTTCTTATTTTATTTATCCATAATTATTTGCAAACTATTATATATATATATACATATATTTCCATTAAACACAATTTCAGCATCAGCTTTACAATAAACAATTAAAAGTTTACTAAGTTTCTGCAAAAGAACCTTAAGTCTATTCCTATGTAAAACTGTCTATGCTATGCTTAAACTTAACAACTAGTCTATTCCTTAGTTATTATAACTATTCTCTAAATCCCTAGTCTAATCTATAACCTAATTTTATGTACAACATATATAAATGTATATATATATATATATATGCTGTGTTACATATTTACAGACCCTATCACTGTTACTAACTTAATTACATATATTATTTACAGAGATTATCTACATATAATACAATAATATACATTGTTCTCACAATCTGATATCAGTCAGATAGAAATATCTATTGATCATTCTATTTGTCTAAGAACTTATGGAACTAACTATATACATATTTACATTTTGCATAAATGAAATTTCAGACACATTTATTTACATGAGGTCTCCCAATATATGTCAGTTTGTTATTTTGTATTTTGTGACTAGTAATGTTGGATTGAATGGATACTTAGCAAGTTTCTTCAGATTTCCACTTCTCATGTTGAATAATTGTTGTCTTCTTTCTTCAAAGTTATGTAGTGTTGCATGCTATTTCCTTAATATATGAAATTAATTTTTTGTTTTATGCTTTTGCCACACTGTCTTACATATAAATCCTGTTTTCCGCCTGTCCTCTTCTTGTATAAACAAATTTACAAAGTCCAAAGTCTTAGCTGTCCATTTCAGCTTTTTTTTCTCTTTGTTTCTTCTTTCTGGCAGCTTTTCTTGTCACTGTGGCATGGACTGTTGTTATGAGTTGACTACTGGGATCTTGTTGCCTCAAACATTATGTGGCACTATTCTTTCTTTGTGGTGTACTTTTTGATGTTGATCAATTTTTGTTTTCATTTCTCAGCACTATCTTTTGTGTAGCTATCTCCTATATCTGTTACAGTGGTGTTGGATTTTTCTGGTTTTATGTGGGAACAATAGAACAATGAGTCTTTCCCTACAATTTTTATAATTGTAGTAGTAAGCAATAGTAAGCAATATTTAGTGTGGTCCAGTTCATTTTATGTCTGTAGCCAATTTTCTATTGAAATTTTTTATGTATACTTTTTCATCAGGGGATATTTTTTAAACAGATTTAGTTGTCCCTGTATTGGTAAGGGCTGGGTAGATTTCATTACCCACTTTTATCATGGCCTGTAGTTCTGTGTTCTCATTTTGTTGACATACTTGAACCATAGGTGCTTATAGTTCTATTTTGTTCATATCCCCATTTTGTTCTTTAGTTATGGTCTTCTCTTGTAGCTTTGAACATTCATTTTGCAATCCAACATCAGTTTGCAATGGAATGCATTAGCATGGAGACTTAAGGATGGTATAATAATGTGTGTTTGCTTTTTCCTGTGCAGTTACTATTGGTTGGAATTCTTTGACATGAGGATTTAATGTTGATGTTTTTCTTTTATGTCATTGGTATATTCTTTTGTAAAATCATCCCTGCTTTCAGTGTCATTGTGTCCAGGAGGTTTGTTAATTTGAATGTTCTCTGTTATTGCATTTTTCTCCCCATTGGACCATTCTGTCGTTTGCTCATTTGCATCAAATAATTTAGTTGCATTTTTTTAGAATCTCTAGAACCCTCTACTATTTGTGTCTCATACGGTTCTATTTTTGGTTTTGCTATTTGATCTATACTTTCTGTTTCTAAAATGTATTCTTTCCTTTCTGCTAAGTTACTTTTGTCTTGTGCTGAGAAATGTTGCAATTCACTGTTGCTTGGATCTAATCTTTGGTGATCTTTGATTTTTAAGTTATGATGTTCTAATAAGTTTAAAGTTTGTGTGTTACAGACTGTTGCAAGATCTGTTCCTTTCCCTTTCTTTGTATCTTGTTCCACTGTTCCATAATTTTTTCTCTAAACTTATCTAATCATTATCTAATTGGATTTCTTCTCCTATCTGCTCTTTAGTTTTATTTTTTCTTTTGGACCCCCTAATTCTATGTCAATGCAATTTCCCCCTGTAAAAAATAGACTCGAATACAGGACTACAATCCCCATGAGCCTTTGCTCCACTTCCCCAGAATGCCTTGTAATCTCACCTGGGCCGAGATCGAGAAGGGATTTAAACTGAGGAAAAGGCTTTTGAAGGGGCTTTTGGACTGCCGTTTTGCAGCAGGAGCGTCTCTTGCGTGATGTGAGGTTATTTTGCCTAGGCCTCTGGCCTAGGCACATGTTTCTTACTTGTATATTTTTAATCTTTAACCTTTAATAAACCTCTAAAAAATATAATACTCCTTGCAGAGAGAAACTAATTTCTACCTGCCTCAGTCTCCCCATCTCCCCTAAATTTTAATCTTTACACCCCCCAAGTTCCTTTCCCCATTTCCTTTCCCATCTTTCCTTTTTGTTGTTACCCCTTACATCTGGCTTCATAATTGGCATTGTTTAGAATCACCTGAGACTACTTGTGAATAATGTGGTTTCACCCCTTGTTGGATGAATTTCTCCATGGTTTCTAAATTTGGTGCTTGCAATGAATTCTTGCAATTATAATTGCAACATTTTGCATTTGTTTGTGTATTGTTGCTGCTATACTTTATGTTGCTTTTCCAGGACCTCTTTTTGTTGTTAGTTTAGATTAATTGTGTCTTTAAATAGCAGTCATAAACTATGTGTCTCAATTTCCCACATAGGAAGCATTTGGGTACATTTCTCCTTTGATTGTTTTGTGTGTAATTTCTTGTGAGTGTGTATGACTACAGAGTGGCTAGATTTTTATTTCAATTTCTTTTTGTTTAATTGTGCTATTTGCCTCCTTGCTCTTAGTTTTAAGCTCTATTATTATTTCATCCTTTTCATTTAGGATTTCTTCATGAGCTGTGAATATGTAAGTTGCAGTTTTTCTTAAATTTTCCATACTTAGCATTTCCCAGTCTGGACATTGAAATTTAAAATGTGATCTAATAGGTGTGTTACTGCCCTTCACAAATTGTCTCCTTATGTGTTGGAGATTTTTGTTTATTTAAATTTTTAAAGTCAGGCATGTGCTCTGCTACTTTGATCACCTTATCAAAGAATTTTGATGGATGTTCTCCACTCTCTTGCCTCAGTTTCTCAAATTGTCCCCAAGTATCTGTTATGTTTGAAAAACTTTTCATTGCCTCTAATAGATCTTCTCTGTTTTTTTTAGATAACTTAGATTTGCATTGTTAGATAACTCTTAAGTCTGTACCTTCCTCTGGCCATGATGTTAAATTTGGATTATTTCTAGTATTATTGGTGAATTGTTGCTTTTCCCTTTTTGAAAATAATTCTAAGAGAAGAATTTCAATGTCCTGGAAATTTGGATCATAAAGCTTAATTGCTCTTTTAAATTCTTTCAAGCAGCACATAGGTTCTAAAAAACCAGAAAGGCATCCTTTTTTCAGACTTTCAAGGTCTGATGCTGTAAATGGCTTACATGTTTTAATATGAATTATGCCAGCATCTGGTTGAAGGCTTGTTTGATCTCTTAGTGGCAATATTGGTATTCCCCCTTTATCCCCATCTGTCTTTTCTTACTCAGTTACATTGTTATTTTTGGGTGTGTCTTGTTGTTTGTTAATATCATTGCAACTTTGTTTCTCCTCAGTTAGTTGCTTATACATTTGCTTTAAGTGTATCATATCCTCCCTCCTTGCTAAAATCATCGCAGCCATTTCATTGTCATTTACCTTTTTCCCCACACATTAGATGCACACATTTTTTCAGGACTTAGTATAAATTGTATTAAGGAGTATAATGCTCCATCTTATGTGGGAACAAATGAAATCGAGTGATCTAAACTAATCTTGAACCTTTGAAAACTTTCATAGGTGTTAAGCAGAAAATAAATATAATCTGGAATCACGACAAAAATAAGTTGTAAACCATATAAAAGAAATGTTCTATCAAAGCTAGATAGCCCACGGCAAGTAATAATTTCTTTGCCATCTTGTATCTCAAAAAGCCTTTTGCAAAGGAAAAAATGTTTTAAAGTCTTGCCCTTTAAGAGTTGCTTCCTCCCTTCAAAATAAGTGGTTTCTTATTTGGCTGTGGTGTTGTATGTCAAAAAAGTTCATTCCCTCCCCCTCCTGAGGAGCCTAACCTATCCATCAACATTCCTCACAGAACACAGTTATGCCAGGTTTTATTTCTGTGTACATGTTATACATCAAAAAAAGTGAGGGGTCAGTGATGGACCAGGGCTTTTAGGCTTGAGGTTTTTGAATAAACATGGTAAGAGAGCAAGGCAGGTAAAGGGAAAGGAGGAAGGGACTGGCAGGCTAGGCAACTTGTGGTTAGGTTACTTAGAGAAATAATGAGATTTTAAATTATGATTGTCTACCCTTTCTAATAAACTTTTATAAAATATATATCTGGGTAGAAATAGTTATTCAGTTCTTACATATGCTAGGCAGATTAGCTGTACTGACTGGAACAGTGCCCTCAAAATGGCTACTTTCCATAGTCACACAGGCTTTAGAAATGTATATAGGCCCAATTTCTCTGAAACTTCCTTGATACCTCCAACTGCCTTCTTCCCAAATTTTTGGTAAAATAGGATGGAAAACCTATCTGGCTTTGCCAAAACTATAATAAAATACTCTGAGGACAGATACTTATACCAGGGGCAAAAGGGGGAAGAGCCATGGATGGACACCTCAAGATTTGGGGTACTTGAGGTTACAGAAACTTCTCCCTTTAGGGTCCCCTCATTGTTAAAAAGATATCTGACTGCATTATTTAACTAAAGATGAATTTAATAACAAGTGTGGATTGGGAAAATATCAGGGTAGAGGGAATAAGGATTTCCCTATAATTTGCCACAGATTGGGTTTGAGTCATTCTCAGCCTTTGAGCTGAGGCCAGGTCTCACAGTCTGGTGGAAGGTTTCTTTTATTCCTGTCTATGTGAATCTAAGTTAATCTATTCTCCTATCTGCTCAGGAAAGATTAATGTAGTATCTGCTTGGAATAGAGCTATGGAATGTCTTTGTTATGGAATGTTGGGAGGTCACAGAACATGGAAACAAGTTAGATATAAGAATATCAGAAAAAATAGGAGAGGTTATAAATGACTGAATACCTCAGCGGATTTTGTATTTAATAGGCAAGAGAGAGTTTACTGAATAGGGCAGTGACATCATTTAGGTTAAGTGTTAGAAAAATCTCTATGGTGACTGAATGGAGGCTGAATCAGAAAGAGGAAAGACCTAAGGCTGAGAGACTACCGATACACTCTTGCAAATGTCCAGGCAAAAGGTGCTGAGGACCTACAGTAGAGGGGAGGTAATATCAGAAGTGAGAAAGGAGGGATATGCCAGAGATTTTGCAGAAGTGAAATCAACAGGTCTTTGCAATGTTCTATAAATGGGATGGGGGAGTGAGAGATAGTGAAGAGTCTAGGATAATTTTTAAATTACAAGCCTAATGGACTAAGAGGATAGTGTCACCCCCTATAGTAATAGAGAAAGGAGGAAGGGAGAACATTTTAGGAGGAAAGATAAGTTCTCTTTTGAACATGTTTAATTTGAAATGTCTACCATCATTTCCAGTTTGAGAAGTATAAATGTAATTGGAGATAAAAATATCATTTTAGTTCATGTAAATGCTACCTATTGCTCTTTCAATTCTACTTTTTAAATTTGTCATTTCATAGATTCAATCTAGGGTCAGTCACTTTGACAAATCCAATGAAGTGTACCTATTGTCAGCATTTACTATTGCTTGGCAAAGTAATATCTGCTGATTCCAAAAGGATTTTTGAAAGAGTTTAATCTGTTTATAATATGCTCTAAAAGTGAAAGGAGCAGAATCAGGAGAATATACACAGAGATACAGAGATTAATACATCAGTTGTAATGGACTTCTCTAGTAGTAGCAATGCAATGATCCAGTACAATTCTGAGGGACTTATGAGAAAGAACACTATCCACATCCAGAGAAAAAACTGTGGGAGCAGAAACACAGGAGTAAAACAATTGCTTGATCACATGGGTTGATGGGGATATGATGGGGGATGTAGACTCTAAACGATCACTCTAGTGCAAATAATAATATGGAAATAGGTCTTGATCAAGAATACATGTAAAACCCAGTGGAATTGCACATTGGCTATGGGAGGGGTAATGGAGGGAGGAAGGAAAAAACATGAATCATGTAACCATGAAAAAATTTTCTTAATCAAAAAAATAAAATTAATATTAAAAAATAAATAAATTCTTATTGGTTAATCAATCATATGAGTATGCAAAAAACCCACTTGCATTATATATTAATAAAATTATCCTAATTATACAAAAATATTATGCTATGAAAACAGCTCAAGGTTTTCAACAGGAAAATGTTAATCATTCTATAGCTGTCTGAAGACAATAGGCTTGTTTATTATTGTGGAATAGGTTTGTAATAGAAGGATTGAGAAGGGGAACAGATGAAATGGAAAGAGAGGAAAATGGGGAGAGAGGGGCAGAGAAGATTCTTCTTCCCCTCTCTTTTCTGGGAGAGAGGTAGCCATGTCTTGTGCCCCTGACAGAGGGAATATGTTTCCTCAAAGAATAGTTCTGGGAGATGGAGGACAAGAATTGGAGAGATTAGCTTTGGTAAGATAACCCACTGCCTCCCCATTGGTCCCAGCTATTTTTGAGAGGCAGGATGGATTCTTCTGCTTCTAGTCTCCTTAGGGATGCCCACTGTCACTTCCCTTCAAAAACCTGGGGTCACCCCACTATTTGAGAAGAGATGCTATTCCTTGGGTTAGGCAGTTAGGATCACTGAGATCCTGAGCTAACCTTCCCCTTTTTGGCAAGAGATATAACTCTCCCCAAATCTTTGACCCCCTTTCCTAGTCTCAGCAACCAGCCAGACCTAATTCTAAAGTAATAAACAATTTATTTGGGTTCACCAGGGAAGGAGAGGTAAGAGTGTCAGGAAAGGAAAGTGGGGAGCAGGAAACCCTAACCCTTGTCCCTTCTGGCAGACCGACCCCCCAAGTTCTCAGGGTTCAAGGCTGACTGCCTTGACCCCTCTTCTGGCCAGCTGTTGGTTGATCCCTATCCCTCAGCTTTTACTTCAGGAGTCCAGGAACAGGTAAGGGAGAAATAGAGAAGGAGATATTTGACAGATTTCTCTGTAGTTAGCTTCCTTTCAAAGGCCCTGTCTACAGTATTCACAGATGACTCTGTGCTGTTGCTGAGAACAAGGAAGAGGTGTCCAGAAGTTCACAGGGAAAGCTGTTGATTCCCCCGAGAGATCCAGCTTCTTCCCAGCTTGAGAGGTTTGCCTCCTTCCTCTGGTTCTCAGCTGGAGGAGTGCCGGAGAGACAGTTGGAGTGCACTCATCCCGCCTCTGCTCTCGTACTGGAATCCTGAGATTCTGCTTTTCTCTTCCCTGCACCTCTCCTGCTCCTTGGATTAATTCCTTCCTTACAGTTTGTATTTGGTGACTTTTCAAATTTATTATAGTGCATTTAAGAGTTTGCAATGTATATGTTAAGGGGGCAGTTAGGTGGCTCAGTGAATTGAGATTCAGGCCTAGATTCAGGAGGTCTTGGGTTCAAACCTTGTCTCAGATACTTCTTAGCTATGTGACCCTGGACAAGTCACTTTACCCCCATTGCGTAGATCTTACTGCTCTTCTGCCTTAAAACTAATACATGAGATTGATTCCAAGATGGAAGGCAAGGGTTAAAAAAAAGAAATGTACATGTTAAACTTAATAAAGCATAGGTGCCAATTGCTTTAAATGTTTGCTTCCAATTGAGCTTTAATTTAGGAATTATTGTAAATTTACTGACATATGTAAACAAAACTTTCTCTATGATGATTTTATGTTCAATGTGTCTTACTCAAGGAGTCTAACTTATATTTAATTATCTTTAATTTGACCTTCAGTTTCAAGCTCATTCTTCCAGTCTTTGTCTTTTAGAAGCAGCTGAATCACACTCACAGTGGTACAAACACAATTAATAATGTTTCCAGAGCCCAATTCACCAGTCTTTCAGAGTTTGTGGAGGTCTTTTCAATTACTGTAGAAGTAATAGGATACATAAAGTACATAAAGACCCTTCAATGAATGTCAATCAATAAGCATTTATTACATTCTTGTTATGTAACAGAAATAAATAAAGGATTGAGTTATGGAGGAGTAGTTATAATATTTACTATACTATACCAACAGTACTGGATATACAAATACAAAAAAGAAAGACAATTCCTGCCTGCCCTCAAAGACCTTAAAATCTAATGAGGGAAGATAAAATTAAGCTAAGAAATGGAAGATGGAGGAGAAGCTTGTGAATTTCAATACTACTCAACCCTGTTCAAACCATTCTTTAGACGATGGGATTTGGCTATTTCCTGATCAATAACAATAGAGATACTTGGAATGACAGAATCAGGTCTTGGAAACTACAATCTCCACCCTACTCAGGGTAACAGGATTTAGAAAGGGCTGCAGCAAAAGCTCAAGATTTAATTATTTGAGAATATGGCCTTCAACAGACACGTGCAAAGGGGACAGACCTCTGGGCGGTCCTGGGTTAAGCTAGAGCCACCATTGGCACAGTTGAGACACAGGAAATGAGGTAGAGGACAGCTGAGGAGGGTTTCCTTCTTCCTGTGTGGAGGAGAGTGTGTTGGTTGGAGTCTGGTGCTTGGAGTGGAGGCCCTCAGACTGTTTCTCCATTTTGGTCATGTGAGTGATAGGGACTGATCTCTTTTCTTTGCCTCGGTGATCCAGGGCCTTGAGCCTTTGGCCCAGCCTAAGCAGAGTGGGTATTTAAGCCCTATTCCCTTCTTTCCCCTTTGTCTCTCTCTCTCTCTCTCTCTCTCTCTCTCTCTCTCTCTCTCTCTCTCTCTCTCTCTCTCTCTCTCTCTCTCTTTCTCTCTCTCTCTCTCTAATACCTTTCTTCCTACTGTTTGTAATTAAAAACTCCATAAAAGGTTGACTGCTGACTTGAGTTTTCATTTAGGAATTACATAGCTGAATTCCTTGGCGACCTTAAATGAATATATATCAAAAGCTACCTGATGAGGGAATATGTTTGAGAAGTCAGTAAAAGAAATCCCAATGTACTATAGTCAAATGAGAAATAAAATGTTCTGGGACAGCTGAGTGTCTCAATGGAATGGGAGGCAGGCCCAGAGACTGGAGGTCCTGGGTTCAAATCTGACATCAGGCACTTCCTAGTAATGTAACCCTGGGCAAGTCACTTAAGTCCCATTCTCTAGCCCTTACCACTCTTCTGCCTTGGAACCAATACTTAGTACTAACTCTAAGATGGAAGGCAATAGTTTAAAAAATGTTGTTAGCTAAGTTATTTTTTCCTCATTGGTTTTGAGTACTTGTGTCTAATCTCTAATCAGAGAGGCAGAGGGTAATGATAAGGTACCAAGGTTGATGAGATTTCACAGGATGCTGAGGTTATCCCAATAAAGAACTTCCCTGGGACATGGTAGAGAAATCTATCAGAAGAGTCCTAAAGTATCTACAGACAGACAAGGATCATGATTATTGTTGTTGTTGTTATCATTATTGTTATTATTATTATTATTAAAGTCAACTATCTAGCATGACCTGATAAAACAATTTATTAACATCTGCCTCCTAATAATAGAATTTTAAACAGTGACTCAAATTCACGGCTTTTTAACTCTTTCCTTGAAAATGATACATGCAGGATTCAAGACCTATTCTTCTTGACTTTCATATTCTAAACATAAAATAAAGAAACTCATCTCCTTTGGATTTTTTTAAAATTACCAGCAAATGATACTCATTATATCCAAACAGGGAGAGGTGATAAAGAAAAGTACTTTCCTAGCCAATTTACAGTATCTATCTCCAATTAAAAATTTAACAATATAATTATGTGTTATTAGTTGTAATTGGCTTTGATTATCCAGAATTTAAGACATACTGGAATCTAATACCTCAGCTAATGTCCACTCTCACTTCAGTTGAAATTACTTTCAATTAAAGCCCACATAGATAATTGTAGTAGGAGATAAATATATCTGTAGGCATAGGAAACATCTACACAACTGCCTGATGTAAGTATGATGCAAGTGCAACCTAACTAGTTAACATGGGAAAGTAGTCTAAAGTATGTAATAAAATAGTAGAGTTTAAAGTAGTCATTTTGGATGAAGGACCTTAAACATCACTCAATTTTAATAATAATAATAATAATCAAAGATTTTGTACATATAATGTCCCCATCTCTTTTATTAAGTGAAATAAAGTACTGCTCTTAATTAGGATTTTATTTAGCATAAATTTGGATGCTCCATCATTAGTAAAAAAAATACATGAAAATTCAGTTCTCAGGTGAGCTCTATTTCAAGTTAAAATAAAATTTTTGCCTACTGAAATAGCATATTTTATATTGCTTTTAAGACCAATCTAACTTCTAACAAGACTAGGTGTACATGGAATGACAACTACTTAGTGTGGTTTTAGAGATATCAAGAAATCCCCAGTGCCCTGCATTTTAAAGTATATATTTATTTCAGAAGTTCCACTTTCCTTTTATCTTTTGGCTCAGAAGTTTGACTCAAATACTATTTTCATCAGCAATATTATTATCAGTTATTTAAAACTAAGTTTAAATAAAGCTATGAGATGAAGTTATTGGGAAGGAGGAGCAGAGAAAAAGGAAAGAGAACTTGGGAGCACGGTATACTGTTTTTCAAGAAAAAGAACATCAGCAGAAACTATACTACTTCAGAGATGGAGAACTCCACTGTTGTGGGGGAGTGATGCTGTTATCACTAGTGAGGTTGGCAGTGAATATGGAGTACTCCCTTCTCAGTGGTATTTTCTCTACTTAGTGGGAAGTTCCTGCCCATACATTGGGGACCTAGGGCTTCAGTATCATGACAAGAATGAGAAGGAGGAAGAAGTAAAGAAAGAAGAGTTGGAAGAATAATACCCTAATGTGCCTTGGAATGACTTTACTTTTGTTGTCCATTTCAAATGGTCTTTCTCATCCCACTTGGGATATTGTCAGAAATAAAGTTAATATGTCCACTCCTTGTAATAAATTTGCTCCCAGTAATATGCAGAGGTTTCTCTGTGTATGTATGCATATACATATTAGCATTATATATAAATACAGAGTTAAGGATTACATATACATAATTATTGTGGAATAAACTATCATAAATATATTATAGATAATATATACATACACATAGATACATTTCAATATATATTATTATGTGGATACTTATAGTCACATTTGGTTAGTGCCTTGCTTAATTCTACTGTTTTTTTTTCATTATTTATTTCTTTTTAAAAAGCTTTCTGAATGAAGGGACATATTTAGAAAGAAATGAAAGTAACAGAATAAAAGATACCTTCCACCCAAAAAATGAAAAGGAAGAAAATATGTCTTATCTGAAATATAAAAGATAAATGCAAACAAAATACACATATTTTTGGCAAAATGATGAAGCAAGAAGCTGTGAATCAGCTAGCCTCTCCGGTTTATGATCTGAAAACAATAAAAATGTAACAAATAAAGTATGGGAAAAAATAAAAGAAATCAAAGATGTCCCCAAAAGCTATTGCCTTGTGGGGGAAATTGCCTTTATAGACTTACCCTAAATACTCTTCTCTTGATATACACTTTTATCTACTCATGGCTACAATGCCTACTGTCCATTCCACTTTAATTTTCTTCTCAGCAATGAAACTATCTAAAATTACTCCCTCTGCAGTAACAGAGGAAAATATCCAACTCTTGCAGCCCCAGCAGAAAAGAAACAGCTATAGATGAGAGAAATTCTAGTAGATATATACATATATATATATATAGTAGTCTCTCAGTGATCGAGAATGACTATTGTCTTTGTGCATTATCATCTCCGGTGTACCCTCATGTGGCTTTGGAGTCCAAAGGCTGAGGTGCACAGTTTGTGGCACACGGGGCCTGGGACGCCAGTTGTTACGGGAGGTGCGGTTGTGGCCTGGTGTTGGCGTTCACGCGCAGCGGCAAGATGTCGACGTCGCTCATCTTCAAAGGTGGTGGCAGCATGATGAATGTGGGTTTGCCAGCTGCTTCTGTCAGAGGCAGAGAGTTCTAGTTGCTTTGGTGTAATGCCAGCCCACTTCAAGTTGGACTTTAGCTGATCCTTGAATCCTGTCTTTGGTCGGCCTTGTTTCCTGAGTCCAGCTGACAGCTCACCATAGAGTACCTGTCTTGGTATTCGCTGTGGGTCCATGTGGATGACGTGTCCAGACCATCGTAGCTGGGTTTGGAGGACTTCGATGCTGGTGGAGTTGGTTCTGTCGAGGACTTCCTGGTTGGTGATTCGGTCCTGCCATCGGATCCTCATGATTGACCGGAGGGAGCGTTGGTGGAATTGCTCCAGCTGCTTCATGTGCTTCCGGTACAGTGTCCATGTCTCACACCGTACAGGAGCGAGCTGAGGACCACTGCGTTGTACACTTTGAGCTTCATCGCAGTGCTTACATCTCTGTGTTGGAGGACTTTGGAGCGCAGCCGCCTGAGTGCCTGGCTGGCCTTTTGGATCCTAGCATTGATCTCATGGTCTAGGGACCCGTCGTTGGCGATGGTGCTGCCCAGGTACTTGAAAGTGTTGACGTTAGAAAGCTGCGTGCTGTCGACTGTAATGCACGGCTGGTTCGTTGGCCTCCCTGGTGCAGGTTGGAACAGCACCTCTGTTTTGCTGAGGCTGATAGTCGGGCCAAACAGTTTGGTTGCAGTGGAGAACCTGTCCACAATGGTTTGGAGATGATTTTCTTGGTGGGCCATGAGAGCACAGTCATTTGCAAAGAGAGCTTCCAGGATGAGTCTCTCTGTTGTCTTTGTTTTTGCAGTCAGGCGGCAAAGGTCAAATAGTGAGCCATCCAGTTGGTATTTGATGTAGACGCCCAGGTCTAGATCCATCACAGCATGTCATAATACTTGGGTGAAAAATAGGTTGAATAGTACCGGAGCAAGGACACAGCCTTGTTTCACGCCATTGGAGATGTTGAAGAGATTGGAAGTCTCTCCACCAGATAGGACTTCCCCTGTCATGTCGACATGAAAGAGCTGGATCAGTTTGACGAATTTTGCTGGGCAACCGAGCTTGCTGAGGATCACCCACAATGCGTCCCTGTTCACTGTGTCGAATGCCTTCGTCAGGTCTATGAAGACAACGTAGATACTCAGGTTCTGCTCAAGGCATTTTTCCTGCATTTGCCTCACCTTGAAGACCATGTCGATGGTGCTACGATCTGGTCGGAAGCCACATTGTGATTCAGGCAGGTTCTGCTCTGAAACAGATGACAGGAGTCTGTTGAGTATAACACAGGCAAGGATCTTTCCAGCAGTGGAGAGTAGTGAGATGTCTCTGTAGTTGTCACAGGCTGCTCGTGAGCCTTTGTTCTTGTATAGGGCTACGGTAGAGGCATCTCTGAGTTCTGGGGGCATGTTTTCCTCTTCCCATATGCTGGTCAGCACTATGTGGAATGCCTGGAGCGCCTTTCCATTTAAGGCCTTGTACACCTCAGTTGGGATCCCGTCTTTACTGGGTGCCTTGCCTGCACTCATTTGTTGAATGGCTTTTTGGACTTCCTCTATTGAAGGAGGGACATCAGATTGTTCAATGGAGCGGTTTTGGGGGATCTGGTCAAGGGCGCTTTGGTTGACTGAAGAAGGTCGGTTGAGAAGCTGACTGAAGCGTTCTTTCCACCTGTTGCTGATGCCTTTTTTATCTTTTATGAGAGTGTCCCCATCAGAGGATAGCAAGGGAGTGGTGGTGGGTTTTGATGGCCCATAGACAGTCTTGAGGGCACTGAAAAATTGTTTGTAGTTTTTCATATCAGCAAACCACTGAATTTCTTCTGCCTTTTTTCCCACCATTGGTCTTGCATCTTCCTGATCTCACGCTGCGCTGTGGCTTGGAGAGATTTGAATCTGTCCTTTTTAGGAGCAGAGTTTGGGTTATTTTGCCACTCCATAAAGGCTTTGTTCTTCTTGCTCAATAGGTCTTCAATAGCAGTGTTGTTCTCATCGAACCAGTCCTGGTGGTTGCGTTGTTTTGGGCCTAGGACTGCCTTTGATGTTTCCTTCACTACGTATCTGAACTGGTTCCATTTCTCGGTTGAGCTTCCAGTGAGTGTATGGGATGCTCAGGAAGGGGTAGTATCTCTGGTATGGAGAGCTTGTCGTGCCCTCCTAGGGCAGCTCTCCAGCCTCTGACCCCCACCTGACACCCAGCTCTCACTTGTGGCTCCCAGTAGCTGCTAGCTTGTGGCAGCGGCCACACCCTGGGCAATGGCTTCGACAGGCCGGCCAAACCTTGTGTGGGTAGCCATCGGGTCATCAACCCATGGTGAACCAGAGCTTTGCTCACTCAGCACGTGAAGACTGCTTCGGCTGAACAGACGGAAGAAACCAACAAGAAGGTTCAATGGCTGAGAGGGCGACGCAGCGAAGCACTGTGGAGTACTTAGGGCGTGTTGGAGCACAAAGGACAACACAGCCATCCAATGCAGCTGAGGAAGTCTCCAGACATAACAATTTTTTCATGCCACTGGACCCAGGCTTCCAATGCTGAGAGAGTGGGACTGTCTCTGTGCATCGACTTTTCCACTTAAATCTCTTTCTAGTAGGATAAGGATTGTTAAAACATCTAACAGAGAAGATAAGATGCTTCCATAAAGAGGCATAAAGAAACCTGCTTATAAGAACAACTGTCATGGGACGGTCTCTCTCATAATTTCCCCTTGGCAGTGGCCTAAGCTGAGCCCCATGAAACCTGAAGTAGGTAAAACAGTGAACTGGTCCATATGCAAAGGTGTGGGTAGGAGTTAAAAAGCGATCTTACAATAAAATATTTGGCTTATCCCAATATTCTTGGGGCAGAGGCACCCAGGTTTTTTACCTAACTAGGGAAGAGGATGTGGAGGCTAGTTTTGTTACTTATGATGACTGTTTTATCAAAAAGTCCCAAAGAGAGTCAGGAAAGAGTGTTTGAGAACAAAAAACCAAAGGGCCCCATTTCAAAGGCAGTTGGCAATTCAGTTGCTCCTTTATCTCTTAAAATGTGGATTGTGACTTTTCCTTGGTACTTTGCTATTAGATTATTATCTATTATTATTATATTAGATTATTATATATTTATTTATATTAGATATTATATAGATAGATTAGATATATATTAGATTATTATATATTATTATTATAAACATTAGATATTTTCCTGTTTTCATGAAAAGGATAATAAAACTTCCTAATTACTCTGGCCCTCAGAATCCATCTTTTTCATGAGGGAAGCATTCATGCTTATTATCTTATCCCACACATATATGTAAGAGAAAAATAAGCTTAAAAAGTGAAAAATAATTTCAACTTCCACTTAGATGAAACAGAAGAGAGGCTATTTAAAAAAAGAAAGAAAAATAAGTAAACAAAACTAAAAAAACTACAAAATACAATGCAGTTATTGGAAAGAATACCAATATGCAAAAGATTCGTGATTTCATCAGTATTCAGAAAAATCATTTGAAAATAACTGATACAAGAGAATGCCATGAAAGATATTTTAGAAAATACCCTAAAATATAATGGAACAAAGGGAAAAAATCTCCAAAATTATCCAAAGAAATAAAAAAATATTACAAGGTTTAAAACAAAAAGTTAATATAGAACTATGTCAGATATCAGCGTTCTCAGGGACAAATAAAAAAGACATAAAAGAGAATAATACACTTATATGAAGGAGAATCACTCCAAAAAGCAGAGGCCTAAAAAAAAATCATGAAAAACTTGGACCTTAAAAAAACAAAATGTTGGAGAAAATTTTGCCAAAGAAAATTAACAGATAGAATTATTAGGAAAACGGGTAATTTTAACAATAATTTAATCATTTAATTAATAATATTAACCTAATCTGATCAAATAATGATCATTTATTCAGTAGTTGGCATACATAAGGCAATTTGCAAAGAGCCGGATATACAAAGAAAAAGTCAAAACAGTTACTGCCTTCAAAGAGTTTGCTTTCTAATGAAGGGGACAACATACACATAAAAAACTATATTCAAGATAAATCCACAGTTAATGGAAGAGAACGCATTAGCATCTCATAGATCAAGAAAGACTTCCTAGAAAAGATGACATTTGAATGGACATCCAAAAAATGCAAGGTGTTCAAAGAGACAGAAGTGAGGAGAAAATCATTCTAGACATGGAAGATGGTCAGTGCAAAGACAATAAGACAGAAAAGTCTTCTTTCTGAGGAACAGCAAGTGAGCAAGTACAAGAAGACATCAAAGTGTATAAAGGGTCATAATATGTAAGAAGATTTGAAAAAATTTAAAAGGGAAAATTTATGAGAATCTTTAAATGCCAAACAAAGAAGTCTACATTTTATTCAGGATGTAATAGTGACCAACTGGAATTTATTGAGTGGGGAGGGAGGGAGGAGGAGAGTGGTATGGTAAGACCAGGCAATTTAAGATGGATTGGAATAGAGACACTTGTGGCAGTGAGATTAATTAGGAGTCTAATACATTACTCTAGGTAAGAGGTAGTGGGATAGTTTCTGTGTGGATATAGAGGAGGAACACACAAGAGAGGTCATAATTCAAAGAATGACAAGGTTTATAAATTGAAATTTTAATTAATTTTATTACATTATGTTATATAAGAAAAATTCCATTTAAAACAGTTCTAATCAATATAAAATGCTTGGGAATATACTTGCCAAAACAAATATATGAATTATATGAACATAATTTCAAAACATTTTCCACACAAGTAAATTCAGATATAAACAATGGGAAAATATTAATTGCTCATGGGTAGGCTGAGATAAAGTAATAAAAATGACAATTCTACCTAAATTAATTCACCAATTTGGTGCTATACCAGTCAAACCACCAAGAATTATTTTATACAATTAGAAAAAAAAAACAATAAAATCCATCTGGAAGAACAGAACATCACTAACATCAAGGGAATTAATGAAAAAAAATGTGAAGGGAGTTGGCTTAGCAGTACCAGCTTTCAAACTCTGCTCTAAAGTAGTGATCATCAAAACAATCTAGTACTGCCTAAAAAATAGAATGGTGAATGAAAGGAATATATTAGCTACACAACATTGAAGGGTAAATGACTTCAGCAGTCTAGTATTTCATAAACCCAATGATCTTAACTCTTAGGATAAGAACCCATTATTTGAACAAAAGCTACTAGGAAAACTGGAAAACAGTATGGCAGAAACTAGGTATAGATCAATATCTCATACCCTATACCAAGATAAGATCAAAAAGGGGATATGATTTAGACATAAAGGGTGATACCAGGAGTAGATCAGGAGAACACAGAATAGTTCACGTAGCAGATTGATGAAAAAGGGACAAATTTATGACAAAATAGTAAAGAGTACATTACAAGATGTAAAATCAATCATTTTGATTATATTGAATTTAAAGGTTTTTGTACCAAAAAAACCAAACCAAAACAAAAAACAACCTGGGATTAGTAGGGAAACAACTAATGGGGGGGGGGTATTAATAGTAAATTTGTCTAAGAGTCTAATTTATCAAATATATACAGAATTAAGTCAAATTTATAAGAATACAAGTCATTTTCCAACTAACAAATTATTAAATTATATCAACAAGCTGCTTTTAGTTGAAGAAATCAAAGCGATCAATAACCATATGAAAAAATATCCTAAATCACTCCATTAAAAGCAAATTAAAACAATTCTGAGGTGCTACCTCAGACCTATCATTTTGGCCAATATGACAGTAAGGAAAAATTATGAATTTTGGAGAGAATGTGGCAAAATTTGGACACTAATGCATTGTTGTTGGAGTTGTAAACTAATCTGGAAAGCAACCTATTATTATGCCCAAAGCACTATAAAATGTGCATATCCTTTGATCCTGTAATATTACTACTAGGTCTGTATCTCAAAGAGAGCATAAAAAATTGAAAAGACAAAAATATTATTTTTGTGGAAGCAAAGAATTGGAAACTGATAGGATGTCGATCAATTGGAGAATGGCTGAACAAATTATTATATATGGTGGTGATGGAATACTATACTGCTATAAGAAATGATGAGCAGAATGATTTCAGAAAAATCTGGAAAGAATCTACATGAATTGCTGCACAGTGAAATAAGCAGAATCAGGAGAATACAGCACACAATAACAGCAATGTTGTACAATGATCGATTGTGAAAGACTAGCTACTCTCAGCAATATAATGATCCAGGACAATTCTATAGGACTTATGACAAAAATTGTTATCTACCTCCAGAGAAATAACTGTTGGACTTGAATGTAGATCAAAACATACTATTTTTCACATTAGTTTATTTTTTATTTGTGGGTTTCATTTTATATGAGTATTCTCTTACAACAATGACCAATATAGAAAGTATCGCTTCCATGAAAACACACACATAACTCAGATAAAATTGCTTATCATCTCTGAGATTGGAGAGGGGAGGGAGGAAGACAATTTGGATCTTATAATTTTGAAAAATGTTCATTGAAAATTATTACATAAAATTGGGAAAATAAAATATATATTTTAAATTACTTTAGCCTTTTGCCCAGAGTTGTCCCTACTAGGTATTTACCTCATACATGTCAAAGACAGAAGAGTCCCACATTTACCAAAATATTTATAATCACACTTTTTATTGGAGTATTAAAAGGATTGAAAAGAAAATATATGCTAATTAGCTTATGTACCTTGAATGTAATCAAATATTATAGGGCTATACAACCTAGTGAATTGGAAAATATTTCTTTGGGCTTATGTAAAGTAAACAGAATCAAGAAAACGTCATATACAGTGAGTACAAAAATGCAAATGAAAAAGACAAAACTAGTCTGAATGGAGTTTACATCATTGATTAGACTTGGACCTACAGAAGAGTTGAGAAAGATGTACCTCCCTTTATAGAATAAGCTATAAACTATAGATTTTGGTATATACGAAACTAGATTTAACTAACATGTTGATTGTTTTGATGGACTATTTTTAAAAAATGTATTAATCTTTGTATCTTGAAGGAATAAAGGCATGCTCACTTTATTGACAACTCAATTCCCTTTTTGTACTGCTCCCCCCTCTCAACAGTCTTTTCTATATGATGAGACCCTGTAGATACCATGTGCAAGCTTTTCAATTCAGCTCCCTTTTTCCTCTTCCTGTATTAGAATACAAGCTCCTTGACAATGGGTAGCATCTTATTTTCTTAAATATTTCCCTAGTACATATCATAGTGTCCAAACAGACTTATAAACCTTTTTTTTTCTATCTATAAGGGAAGATTCGCTGGGCATGGGAGTCATAAAGGAGTATATCTGGTAATAGATGTGATTGTAATAGATGTGATGGTAATAGATGCGCAGCTATGAATATTCTTGTACAAGTCTTTTTCCTTATTATTTCTTTGGGGTACAAACCCAGCAGTGCTATTAGCTGGATCAAAGGGCAGACAGTCTTTTATCACCCTTTGGGCATAGTTCCAAATTGCCCTCCAGAATGGTTGGATCAATTCATAACTCCACCAGCCATGAATTAGTGTCCCTACTTTGCCACATCCCCTCCAGCATTCATTACTTTCCATAGCTGTCATGTTAGCCAATCTGCTAGGTGTGAGGTGATACCTCAGAGTTGTTTTGATTTACATCTCTCTGATTATAAGAGATTTAGAACATTTTTTCATGTGCTTAATAGTAGTTTTGATTTCTTTGACTGAAAACTGCCTATTCATGACCCTTTCCCATTTATCAATTGTAGAATGGCTTGATTTTTTGTATAATTGCTTTAGGTCTTTATGAATTTCAGTAATTAGACCTCTGACCTTTGTCAGAGGTTTTTGTTATGAAGATTGTTTCCCAGTTTGTTATTTCCATTCTTATTTTGGTTACATTGGTTTTGCTTGTACAGAAACTTTTTAATTTCATGTAGTCAAAATTATTTATTTTACATTTTGTGACTCTTTCTAAGTCTTGCTTGGTTTTAAAATTATTCCCTTTCCAAAGGTCTGACAAATATACTATTCTGTGGTCACCTAATTTACTTATAGTTTCCTTATTTATGTTCAGGTCATTCACCCATTCTGAGTTTATCTTGGTGTAGGGTGTGACGTATTGGTCCAAGCATAATCCCTCCCACACTATCTTCCAATTTTCCCAGCAGTTTTTATCAAATACTGGATTTTTGTCCCAAAAGGTGGGGTCTTTGAGTTTGTCATAGACTGTCTTGCTGAGGTCATTTACCCCAAGTCGATTCCACTGATCCTCCTTTCTGTCTCTTAGCCAGTACCAAATAGTTTTGATGACCACTGCTTTATAGTATAGTTTGAGATCTGGGACTGCAAGTCCTCCTACCTTTGCATTTTTTTTTCATGATTTCCCTGGATATCCTTGATCTTTTGTTCTTCCAAATGAATTTAGTTATGTTTTTTTTCTAATTCAGTAAAGAAGTATTTTGGTAGTTCAATGGGAATGGCACTAAATAAGTAAATTAATTTGGGTAGAAATGTCATTTTTATTATGTTAGCTTGTCCCACCCATGAGCAATCAATGTTTTTCCAATTGTTTAGATATAGTTTTAACTGTGTGGAGAGTGTTTTGTAGTTGTGTTCATATAGTTTCTGTGTTTATATCGGCAGGTAGATTCCTAAGTATTTTATATTGTCTAGTGTTATTTTAAATGGTATTTCTCTTTCTAATTCTTGCTGCTGAAATGGGTTACAGATATATAGAAATGCTGATGACTTGGGCAGGTTTATTTTGTATCCTTCAACTTTGCTAAAGTTGTTGATTACTTCTACTAGCTTTATTGTTGATTCTCTAGGATTCTTTAAGTAAACCATCATATCATCCCCAAAGAGTGATAGCTTGGTCTCCTCATTGTCAATTTTAATACCTTCAATTTCTTTTTCTACTCTAATTGCTACTGTTAGTGTTTCTAGTATAATGTTAAATATTAGAAGTGATAATGAGCATCCTTGTTTTACTCCTGATTTTATTGGGAAGGCTTTTAGTTTTACCCCATTGCAGATGATGTTAGCTGATGGTTTTAGATAGATACTGTTTATTATTTTAGGAAAGGTCCTTCTATCCCTATGCTTTCTAGTGTTTTTAACAAGAATGGGTGTTGTATTTTATCAAAGGCTTTTTCTGCGTCTATTGAGATAATCATGTGGTTTTTGTTGGTTTGCTTGTTGATATGGTCAATTATGTGGATGGTTTTCCTAATATTGAACCATGCTTGCATTCCTGGTATAAATCCTACTTGATCATAGTAAATGACCCTGCTGATCACTTGCTGGAGTCTTTTTACTAGTATCCTGTTTAAGGTTTTTGCATCTATGTTCATTAAGGATATTGGTCTGTAGTTTTCTTTCTCCGTTTTTGACCTGCCTGGCTTTGGAATCAGTACCATATTTTTGACATAAAAGAAATTTGGTAGAACTCCCTCTTTGCTTATGTCAAATAGTTTGTATAGTATTGGGGTTAGCTGTTCTTTGAATGTTTGATAGAATTCAATTGTAAATCCATCAGGCCCTGGGGATTTTTTTCTTAGGGAGTTCTTTGTTGGCCTGTTGGATTTCTCTTTCTGATATGGGATTATTTAAGAATTATATTTCTTCTTCTATTAGTCTAGGCAATTTATATTTTTGTAAATATTCATCCATATCTCCTAGGTTGGCATATTTATTGCCATATAATTAGGCAAAGTAGTTTTTAATGATTGTCTTAATTTCCTCTTCATTGGAGCTTAGGTCCCCCTTTTCATCTATGATGCTATTAATTTTCCTTTTTTCTTTCCTTTTTTTAATTAGATTGATCAGTACTTTGTCTATTTTGTTTGTTTTTTCAAAGTACCAGTTTCTAGTCTTATTTATTAGTTTGATAGTTCTATCACTTTTGATTTTATTAATTTCTCCCTTAATTTTTAGGATCTCTAATTTGGTTTTCTTCTGGGGTTTTTTAATTTGTTTGCTTTCAAGTTTTTTTATTTGCATTTCCAATTCATTGATCTCGGCCCTCCCTAATTTGTTAATATATGCACTCAAGGATATGAATTTTCCTCTGAGTTCTGTTTTGGCTGCATCCCATAAGTTTGAAAGGATGTCTCACCATTGTTATTTTCTTCAATGAAATTATTGTTTCTATGATTTGTTCTCTTAACTAACCGATTTTGGAGTATCATATTATTTAATTTCCAATTAATTTTTTATTTGGCTCTCCATGTACCCGTACTGATCAATATTTTTATTGCCTTATGATCTTAAAAGGTTGCATTTATTATTGCTGCTTTTCTGCATTTGTATGCCATGTTTCTATGACCAAGTGTATGGTCAATCTTTGTGAATGTGCCATGTGGTGCTGAAAAGAAGGTGTATTCCTTTTTGTCCCTATTTATTTTTCTCCATATGTGTATTAACTCTAATTTTTCTAAGATTTCCTTCACTTCTTTTACCTCTTTCTTATTCATTTTTTGGTTTGATTTATCTAAACTTGATAGTGGTTGGTTCAAGTCTCCCACTAATATGGTTTTATTGTCTATTTCCTCCTTCAATTCTCCTAGTTTTTCCATTAGAAATTTGGGTGCTATACCATTTGGTGTATACATGTTGATTAGTGATATTTCCTCATTGTCTATACTCCCTTTTAACAGGATGTATTTACCTTCCCTATCCCTTTTAATGAGGTCTATTTTTGCTTTGGCTTTGTCAGATATCATGATTGCAACTCCTGCCTTCTTTCTATCTACAGTTGAAGCCCAAAAGGTCTTACTCCAATCTTTGATTCTGACCTTCTACCCATCTCATGTGTGTTTCTTGAAGACAACATATGGTAGGGTTTTGGATTCGTCTACGTTTTATGGGTGAGTTTATCCCATTCACGTTCAAAATTATTATTTTCACTTGTGAATTCCCTGGCATTTTGATATCCTCCCCTAATTCTGAACTTTCTTCTTTTGCTATAACCTTTTAAACCAGTGATTTACTTTAAATCAGTCCCCCTACTCCCGTCCCTTGATATGCTTCCCTTTCTAGCCCCTCCCTTTCTGTTCCCTTCTTATTTGTTTGTTTCTTTCTTTTATAAGAGTCTGTTAACTTCTCTCCCCTCTCTCCTTCCCTCCCTGTGTGAGTTATTTCTAACCCATCCAGATATTAAAATCTTCACCTTTCTAAATAACCTTAACCTAACCTAAATAAATAAAAGGGGTAATAAAAAATAAATGGTTAGTAAAGTCTACAGGGCCCAGATTCTCACAACTCGGGGGTCCTTTGTTGGGTCAAACTGCAGTATCAATATGAATAGTCCTCACACAGTTCAGGAAGGGAGGAGGTTCACATCCACACACTATCCACCAGTATGAGGGGATCACAACAGCCAATTTAGCCTTAGTATCAAATCTTACCACAGAATCATATAGGTCTAGAAGGAAAGAAGGAAGGAAGGAAGGAAGGAAGCAAGGAAGGGAGGAAGGAAGCAAGGAAGGAAGGAAGGAAGGAAGGAAGGAAGCAAGGAAGGAAGGAAGGAAGGAAGCAAGGAAGGAAGGAAGCAAGGAAGGAAGGAAGGAAAGAGGAAGGGAGGGAGACAATTTGGATCTTATAATTTCAGAAAACATATTTTTAAAATTATTATATAAAATTGGGAAAATAAAATATCTTTGAATAAATTTATAAAAAACAAAGTGTATCAACAGAGCTCTATAAAATAAAGGTCCCTAGATTATAGGGACTGATTTAAAGAACTTGAAGAAATTATTCCTAGTTGCAGTATTTATTATTATTTAAGTGCATTTACACCTATGGGGACCATATTTTCTGAGCCAAAAATGAGAGCACATAATATAAGAAAGTATAATCCTGTTGAAAAGCTTTATCATAAGGATAATATTAAATGACCTTTAACACTTTTCATTGTAAAATTCTTTCTCATCTAAAATTATATTATTCTTTGACATGATTTTCCTATGTAGCATTTAATGCATTACAATTTTACATTTTTGAGCACTCTTTTAACTTTGTCACTAAAATGCTCAAGAAGAAAAATATCATTATAAAATTCAGTGGAGTGATGCATCATTGATATGACACATTAAACCTCCTTACATCACTTCTAACCAAAACTAATGACATACTGTATCTGTAAATGGCTCATCAGTGCAATTTGAAGTCCATCTGGGTCTGTCATCAGACATCATATACTAAAAGGAAAATTTTTAAATGACCTTTTCTCTAAAATGACTTTCACAGTGGCGGAACCTTTTTTTTAACTTTTATTCTAATGTCGTAGTGCTGCTTTAGGTTAGAATTACTCACCTCTTCACTCCACTCTTCTTCCAAACATTCTATGAAATGAATAACTAGGTAGGAAAGAAGCCTAAGATGAAAAATTCTTTGAATATATGGTGTCTGGTCTTTTCTAAAAGGAGAAATTCCAGGGATTCTATCCATCAGTCCCTATATTTTTGAAATTCCATTAACCATTCCAAATGATAAAACTTTTGAATTTTTTAAACATCCTCCAAATGAGTCAAAACATTTCATATATATATATATATATATATCTTTTTCTAAAACTGGCAAGATTTTCTCCTATAGTGAGCTTGTGAAATTGTTCAGCTGGTGAGTTATGAGACTTCAGTTTTACTTCATCTCCTAATCACCCTGTAGTCTTTTTAAAGATAAATGTAATTATTACCAGAATGATTTATTGTCCTAGGATCAGTTGGAAAGTAATTTGATATGTAAACTTCAATTATGGAAAATATTACCATCGTGGTTGTAAATCTCTCATGATAAAGGCAGGTAATATCGTAATACTGTTTGCATTTTTAAAGTTTTTTAGTAATGCTTCCTCTCTAGAGTAGGATATTTCTGCCAGTGTGGCACTTTTTAAATGAGGATGAACAATCGCTTCCGTAATTTGCTGCATTCTAAAAAAGTGCAAACTCTGGAAAAGTGGAAAGTTAAGCTACAAATTAACTATTATGAGCAAACTGATCAGGCAAGTAGGGAGGATAGAATCATATAGTGAAAAGAGCACTGAAGAATCATAAACCAAGATTGGCATTCAGATTCTGGCTCTGCAACTAACAACTCGTGACCTTGGTAGCAGTCACTTAGTCTATCTATTCCTCAGTTTCTTTGTTTTTTTTTTTAATAAATAAAGTGTAAATAAAAGTGCCTTTTTGGAGCAGAGCAGAAGAACCTCTGTTCTTCTCAATTTTATTTTCTAATCAGAAATAACTAGATTAAAAATCCTCACAGATAATCCCTAATAGACTGAATCAAAATATTAAATTTGTGTTCTAGTCTCTCCTAGCTTTCTCCCTTCTTCCAGGTATCAAGAACAGAGAATGTAACCTCCTAGACTTTTGCTCATTATCTTAACTACGTTATATTTCCAATGGTTCATTCTTCTACGAAAAATCAAAGTGTCTTGAGTTCAAGTTTTAGATTTTTTCTTGGCAGATATAGAATCATTCACAAAATTAAACTGAATCTATCTTTCCCTGGCAAGTCTCCTATTCCAGAAGAATGCTATTATGAAAAGTAAACCTCCTTGGGTCTCTCCCCTAACCCTAATGCAAACTCTGCTCTCAAGTAACAAATGTCCATAGACAATGTAAACAAAATCATTATAAAGGAAGAATAAGACATAAAATACCACTTACTCTGGTAAAAAGGAAAATAGAATGAATGCAGATTCTATTTTGTTGTTCCTGTTTTTTTAGTTTATTTTCCATCTTTTACTAAAGTGAAAGAAGGGGGAAAGGAAGTAAAAGATGAAAGAGCACACTACTGGTTAAGTACTTCTGCAGACAGAGTTGTCACAACCCCACTTAATTGCTGTGAATGATGGAACTGACTGCTCCAGGAAGAAACAATTTCTTTCCACTCTCCTGAATTCTTCCTCCCTGATTCTGTAGCCTTGGTCCTAGATGCACTGTTTCTCAGCCCGAGCTCATCTTCAGCTCATGCTCTAGGTGGCCAGCTCTCCCTCCTCTCAAACCCTACTTACTCCCTTTCACAACTACTCTCAGATTTATTTCCTCCCACTCAAGCTATTGTCTTTAATACCTAGAATCTTGAAGGGAGATTAAACTAGATAATCTCTAAGTTTTCTTCTGTCTTGAAATCTCTGAGCCCATCACCATGCAACAATTACAGCAGAAAGGATTTTGCACTAGAAATTGGGAAAACTGGCTTCTCATGCTAGATCTGCCATTAGCCACCTGTGTCTGTTTCAACCTCTTGTCTTCTGTTTCTCCATCAGTAAAATGAAGGTGGCCAAAATGAGCTACAAGGACTCTACTAGCTCTGACACTCTGCTTTCACATGAGGAGTGCTCCCTTCTCTAAAAGGTGCTGATTATAAAGGTAATACACACACTATAATGGCTCTGCTTATTAGGATGAGAAAATGACTCTGGAAATTATAGAACCTCTTTGTAAAAAAGAAGCAATTTCATGTCTTGTAAACTTTTTACATTATAGAACATCCATAATAAAACCCGAAGAGAGTAGAGCCTTATTGTGGCTGTGAATGGATAAAAGAAATAGCCAGTTTTGATGACTCTAATGTACTGTATTACTCCTTTAAAAGGCATTAATAGTTAGGGAATAGAATCAATTAATTGGTGGATTTCATTTCTTTCCTGATTTCAAAAATAAAGCTTTACATTTTTATTCTTTTGCTGTTTCTACTTAAGAAAAGAACAGATGTTTTGCAGGTTTTTATTTGATAGTATATTTTAAGGCAATCTATGTTAAGTGGTGATATAGTGAATCATGAATACATGCTTTATAATATATATATATATTTTAGGAGCACAAATTATATTATAAAGCATGTATTCATGATTCACTATATCACCACTTAACACAGATGTGAATTGGGAGACTTTACTCACAATATCATTACCGATATTGATTCACTGAACTGATAGCCACCATGATGAAATATATTCAATGTGTGAAAGGTTAATGCCACAATGTTCATTTTCTCCAATGTTTTAAATGAAATACCCGATATTCTCATTTGCCTTGTGAAGTGGATTTAAGCCCAGTTATCGTGGGCTTAAATATCCAAAATATTTAGAAAATATTTTGGCTTCACACTGAATTGCTATTATGCTGAATGGGTTTGCTTTAATGGTTTAGTTTCTTCTAATTTTATGTCTTGGCACATTGCTGCATACTAATTTAAGACTGAATTTTTTTTCAATAATTATCATGTTTAGTATAGTATAAAAGAAAATGTATCCCTTGTGTATGAGCAGAGGAGGGAAGGGAACCTTAGACCATTTCAGATTTATCACAAATCTCAGATGACATGGCAGAATGGTATGATATTTTGAGAGGTTCTTTTAATTCATGTTTTCAAAACGTGCCATTTATGAACAGTATCATACAATAAATAATTCATATTTTAATAGTAACAAGAGATTAATTTTTCTGCTAATCCTAGCATATGACTAATTAAACTTATCTTAAGTAGCTATGACCAAAATGTGTACTTATATGCCTTAATATGGTTTTATGGGTGTCCTAATATAATTTTGAGCTTCAAGATGGTTTTGTCAGAACTTAAAACCTTACTGTTTCAAACAGAAAATCAAGACCACTCTGCCTTAAAACTGCCTGCCTGAGAAAAGCACTGTCCTTTTGCCCACAAATTATTCTGTCCTAGGAGCAAGACCAGGACCCAGTTGAAGTTAAAGGCTTAATGCCGCCATTGAGAAGATATCAACCCACAAAGATGTACCTCACACTACAAGTTGGGGGAAACGGTAGCCTTACAAGACCCCAACAAAATATTACTTTTCTTGATGTGCATAGGTAAATAACCCCAGAGCTATTGGGTCATAATTCACAGCATGGAAAGAGTTACATCAGAGGGAAGGAGCGCTACCAACAAGCAAGTTTTACAAACATTAATCTCAAATCAAAACATAGTGGAATTATAAGACAAAAGATGGTGTTGAGTTGGAAACCCAAGATGTTAAGACAATTTAAAAAATATGTCTGTGGTTCATGTATAGGTCTTCTCCTTCCCATCCTACTCCAGTAAGGAAAAGAGAGGAAAAACAAAACTCAGTGAAGCAAAACAAATTCTAATAATGATTTTATTTTAAAATTTATCTCTCATTCTATGACTTCATAGAATTAGATCCATCACTCTTCTATCAAAAAAGTAGATAGAATATTTAATCATCAATCCTTGGAATCATTGTGGACCATTTCATTGATCAGAGTTTTTGAATCATTCGAAGTTGTCATTTTTTCTATATTATTGTATAAGTTGTGCTCTCCTGGTTTTACTCACTTCACTGGACAGCAATTTATGTAATTTTATCCCAGGATTCTTTAGTGAAATTTATCTAAAACTTCATATGGAATTATAATATTTAATTACATGTATAAAAATAATCTGTTCTGTTATTCCCAAACTGATGTTCCCTCATAAAGTCTCTGGTTCTGTCACAACACCAAATGTTGTTTAATTTAGCTATAGATATATAGATGATAAATAAGGATATAGAAAAGTATAATATAGAGATAGAGCACTTTTTTCCTTGATCCTTCTGGTTATAAACTTGAAAATTTATATCACTGGATCAAGAGGTATAAAGAGATTAATGATTTGTTGGGAATGGTTACAAATTGTTTTGTTTTCAGAAAGACAACACTTAAAATTCCATAAATAATGCATTAGTGTGAATCTTTTCCAGCTACTTATCCTATAATTCTCATTTCATTTATTGTCATTTTTCCCAATATGTTTAATGTGAAGTAGAACCTTAAAGGTGCTTTTAATTTGAATTTATTTCTTAATGATTTGGAGAGGTATTTTCACATTTCTTTTCTTTTTTGTTATTGGATTGAATTCCTTCTTTTAAGAGCTGTGCATATCCTTTGATTATCTATTGGGGAATATTTTTGTTCTTTACATTTAAATCTGTTTAATTCATTCATTTCATGAAATCAGTTACTTGTCTATTTAAATATGACAGCTTTATCAGAGAAACTTGCTGCAAAAATTTGTTTACCTCATTTAGATTTTTTTTTCTATTTTAGAAAACTGGTTCAGTTTGTGCAAAACCTTTTAAATTTTGGTATTTTACTATTTTGTTGATTAAATAATCTAAAGAAATTTATTTTACCCAAAGGATAGTTTTATTTTGCCTAAGTTTTGTTGTATTGTCTTCTTGTTATTATCTTTACTAATTCTATAGTATAAAACTATTTCATCTCTAACTTGTAATTCTTTATTCAATGTTCCCTTATTAGATATATTTTATTGATTTGTGTTAGCAAAAATATGTTTAATATGCCTCCTTTTTATGTTTCTTAGGGAGAATTTTATTCAATATATATCCAACTATAGAAAAAAAGGCTGAGTATAGACAGGAAATATATATTTCTATCTCCTCATTTTTATTAGGCACCAGAGACCCATTTTCTATAATTTTTCTAAAGTGAAATATGCTTCCTTAGTTTTTTCTTGTTTTTCTTTAAACTATCTAAGTCTGAAAGGGGTACATTGAGTATCTTACTATTTATTTTTCTCTATAATTCAATTACCTTTTCCTTTGAATATGTAGATACTATGTTATCTAGTACATATATATTAAGTATTGATATTAGTTCATTTTCTTTTTATTACATTTTCTCTATTATGTGTACATACAATTTTTAGTAATCATTTTCTGAAATTTGATAATAGAACTCTCTCTCCCTCTTCACCTACTCGAGGTAATAAGTAATATGTTATACACGTAATATTATAAAATATATCTCCATTTTCATCATGTTGTAAAAGAAAATATATATTGCTTATACAAAAAAAAATCCATGAGAGAAATAAAGTGAAGAGAATGGCATGTTATGATCTGTATTCCAACTCACTCAGGTCCTTCTACACTGGTAAATAGCCTTTTTTGTCATCAGTCCCTTGGAGTTGATTTGGATCTTTGTACTGCTGATAATAATTATCATTCAAAGTTTATAATTATATATTATTGCTGATACTATGTACAAAGTTTTCCTGGTTCTGCTCTCATCACATTATATCACTTCCTATAAGTTTTTACAAGTTATTTTTATCATTTTGGTTTACCTTTTCTTATGACACATTAGTATTCCATGACAATCATATACCATAACTTTTCCATTCATCCCCCAATTGATGAAGATCTCTTCAGTTCCAATTCTTTGCCAACACAAAAAGAGCTTTAATAAATAGTTTATATAAGTAGGTACTTTCTCCTATCTTTTTAGGATTCAGACCTATTAGTGATATTTTTGGGTCAAAGGGTATGCACAATTTTATGGCCCTTTGGGCATGATTCTAAATTGCTCTTTAGAATATTTGGATCAGTTCAAAGCTCCACCAACAGTGTATTAGTGTCCTAATTTTCCCACAACCTCCCCAACATTTATCATTTTTCTTTTCTGTCATATTAGATAGTCTTACAGGTATGAGGTAAAAACTACATTTCTCTAGTTATAGTGTTTTGGAATATTGGTGCATTTTCTACAAAACCTTTATGTATAACATATTCTCCTTGTTTGTCTCCTTTTGTGTATTTTTTTTTATTGTTGCCTTGTCTGGAATTCCCCATTGCCATCCATGATTTTTAAAGTTTATTTTAAGCTTAATAGATTTATTCCCTAATTTTGCTTCTATGTAAATCTCTACGTTTCAAATGTATTTCTTATAAATAACACATTTTTGGATTCTTCTTTCTAATATAATCTAATGTAGTTCCTTCTGTTTTAAGGGCAAGTCCATCCCAATCGAGATTATGGTTATAATTGTTAATTGTGTGTTTCCCTACATTTTGTCCTCATACATTTTTTCCTTTTCTTTGTCCTTGCTTCCCTTTTTCCAAAGAAGAAATCCCAAGCTTTTGTCATCCTACCTTTTCCCTTATCTTACAAAACCTAATTCTATCTTAAAGACTTCCAATCCCTTTTTCCACTTTTCTCAGTCCATTGAGTGTACACTATGGATATTTTCCTCCCTTTCCTATCTTGATCCCTTTGTAAACCAACTCAACTCTGTACAATATCTTCTCTAGAATTTCTTGTCTCTGTTTCCTATGCCAAACCTAGGTCCTGGATTTTCTCTGCTATCTGCAGCCATTGTCCTTATTCACATGCTGCTGAATGAGGCTGGAGAAAATCATGAAACTGTGTTGACTGAGCCCACTACAAATTAATATTATATAATCTCAACTGGGTCTTTCACTGAAGGAAGGCAATGCTTTGACACATCCCTAATAAATTCACTATCCCACCCACCATAGCACATTTTCTAAAAACTTTTATTCCCTCCCCAAATTTTAAAGGTTCCCCTTTACCCTCATTCTATTATTAAGATTACAATTTTCTGGACACTCTATCTTACTTTATAATTATTTAAGTAATAAAAAGTCAGAGAAGGAAAAGGTTAGCTGATTCTTTCACAAGCCTCCTTCCCCCTACTGACTGCCCACATTTCTCAGCCAGAAATTAGACATGCCCCTGGGACTTTCCTAACTGCCTGGTCTCATCCCAATCCCAATGCAAAGAGCCCCTTCCTTCTCCAAACTGAAACATGTCTTCTGTGACATAACTTTTCTGGGTCTTTCTGATTTACTGGACTTGACATCAGACCATATAAGAGACCAGCCTTTTCTGATATAAGGAAATACTGAAGAATCACTGAACATATTAAAACAATATTTTAATGGATAACTATTAATTTGTGAAATGAGCAGTTTGGGGGTTTCTTGGTTGTTTGAATTTGCATTAACAAGACAACTCAGTTGAACATTCATTGGTGGACAGAGTAACAAATATTCATCCAATTATATTGAACCATTGAGTCTTTTTTGACATAGGTTTGGGTTACTTTTTTTTTTAAATAACCTCTTGAGTAGTCATTCATTCTATCGTGTTCTTGTTGCTAGAATAACCTGGTTGTAAAAGACGAATGATATAGAATTGAGAATGCATATAAAAGTACTCTAAATAAAATTTCTTTAATAATAAAAATAAATTAACAACTAAAACTTGCTTAGTCATCCTAACCCTGAATTTATTTTAAGTTTATTTAACTGATCTCTTATCCCACTCAGTATTATAAAGGAAGTGCAAAGTAGCAGGAAGCCTAAAGTATCTGGAGTCATGTGAGACCTGTTTTTGAATTCCACTATGCAACAGGGGCAAATTTATTCACTTTGCGGAGCCTCAGTTTACTTATCAGTAAAAACAGGAATAAAAATTCCTCATAATGCTAATGTGAATAATTCTATGCAGTGTCTTACAAATTCTGAAGTACTATACAAGCTACTATTAAGGTAACGAATACTAAGCAATTTGCTTTCAAAGGTAGACATCTCACTTTCAATTAAATTCATCTCAGTTTAATAAATAAAAGGCTAACAGCATGTCCTCATACTAAGAGAGTTTCTTTTACATTGTTTAAATATCTTATCTCCCTGCTATTTATTATAATTATTGAGTCTGATAAAGAATCTCATTATTTTTCAAGAAAGGGAGCATGTTTTGACTGGTAAAAGGAAATTACAAAAAATATCTCCATAAATCAGAACATGATTTGTGTTTTTAGCTTGTCAAATTTATTTTGGCCCAACTAAAGTTCTGGCATACTAAAATGCAAAGGCATCATCAGAATGTAGGATATAAATTCAATAATGAAGTAACTAAAGTGGCATCTACACTCAACCCTATACATAAATGAAATACAATGATCATATCTAAAATGGAAAAACTATGCACTTTGATTGAATATCCTATTATCATCTGTGAGGTTGGGATTTATCTGTGGAGATAGAATTAACATTTATGCAAGTAGCAAAAAATGTCCTTCCTATGATCATCAGATTATATATATACATACTTAAAAGACAGGATTCAAATTCTTTGTCCAAAATATTTTGGTTGCCAAACAAAATGTATTTGTTATTCCAAAAAACATAATTTGCACAATATGAATCAGAACAAGTACTTGTTTACCGAACACAAAACTAGTTAAAAGACACAAATACAGCATACATCAATTTGAAGATTTAAAACAAAATTCATCAAAGGGAAAACCCTGTTAATTGGGCAGAAGCCCAATAAGAATTCCTGGAAGAGCTAAAAAAATTATTTTCAAAATCAGATAAGTAGAAGAAAAATTAAGAAAAGAGGTGAGAATATACAAGAAAATTATGAAAAGAAAATGTGTGGTTTGCCTTTATTTTCAAAAATGAATACTGATATCATGGAATAACGTCTTGATTTATGCATTAATTGTATTTAAGTAAGGCAAAAATTGAATAGGCATCAGCCTCACTCTTTTTTGCAGTCATAAAAGTCCAGTGGTAAGACGAAAGTAAGGATGTCTGGCAATAGTCCAGGATACAGTGGATGACTTTCATGTCTTTGATGTTTGACTATGCTCTATGCACTTCACGGTGCATGTTTCAGTCACCCTCATGGCCCCTTTCTCCCATTTACCCATTCTACTAAGGTAAGTGTGCATATACGTTGGAGAAATAATCCTTCTAAATTTCGGATGGGTTTGTAGCCCATCACTTACTCTGAACCTTGTTCAACTCTGAGATGATTCACTGATATGGGCTAGCAATTCTGATATGAGGACTTGCTGAGCCCTTTTCCAGGCTTTTCATGCACCTTCAAAGTCCTTTGACATTCAGCTCTGACCTGTGACTCTAAAAGTCTAAAAACAAACAATTAAAAAATTGGTAAAAGAGTTACAAAAATGAAGAAAATGACAGCTTTAATAAATGGAATTAGCCAAATAGCAAGAAAAGTACAAAACTTTACTGATGAAAAGAACTTCTTAAAAAGTAGAATTGTCAAACTGGAAAAATAGGAATAAGAGTTCATTGAAGAAAATAATCCTTAAAAAATGAAAGTTGACAAATGAAACCTAATGACACCATGACACAGTAAGAAAATCAAGAGAAGGAATGATAGAAGAAAATTTGAAACATCTTATAGGAAAAAACAACTTCCCTGGAACACAGATCAAGGAGAAAGAAATTAAGAATTATTAGACTACTTGAAAGCTATGATAAAAAAAAATCATAGACATCATATTTAAAGAAATAAGCAAAGAAAACCACACTGATATCCTCAAATAAGAGTGAAAATAGACATGGAAAGAATCACCAGATTACCATCTGAAAGAGATCTCAAAATGAAAACTCCCAGGAATATTATAGCCAAATCCCAAAGTTTTCATATCAAAGAGGACCTACTTAAAGTGGCCAGAAAGAAACCATTTAAACATAGTCATTACTCACTTTTAGAAAGATAAATGACATAAAGAACAAAAATACAAATGTTAGTAGCTCCCAAAGCCAAAATGGCAAAGAAGGTACAAGGACTCATCTAATTTATACAAAATATACAAAAATGCCCCAAAGAGAAAAGTTTCTTTAAAGAAAGAATTGCCCTTTAGAAAAAGAGGTGTACAAATTCATTGCAGAAAAGAACTCTTTAAAAAAGTAGAATTAGCTAAAAGGAAAAGAAATTTTAAATGCTTATTTAAGAAAATCATGCTATAAAAATTAGAAAAGGGCAAGTGGAAACTAATCACTCCATGAGACACCAAGAAACAATGAAGCAAAGTCAAAAGAATGACAAAGTAGAAGAAAATGTGAAATATTTCATTGATAAAACAACTGACCTGAAAAATAAATTCATGAGGGATAATTTAAGAATTATTGGACTACTTGAAAGTCATGATAAAAAAGAGACTTTAGACATTATCCTTCATGAAATTATCAGGTAAAACTGTTCTGATATTCTATAACCAGAGGACAAAATAGAAATTTTAAAAAGCCACTAATCACCTCCTGAAAGAGACCCCAAAAGGATAACTCCCAGGATTATTATAACCAAATCCCAAATTTCCAGTGTCAAGGAGGAAATACTGTAAGCAGCCAAAAAGAAACAACTCAAATATCACGGGAGCCACAACCAGGAAAGCAAAAGATTTAGCATCTACTGCATTAAAGGATCTGAGGGCCTAGAATATGATATTCCAAAGGGCAAAGGAGTTAGGACTTCAAGCAAGAGTCTCCCAGCAAAAATAAGTATAATCCTACAGGAGGAAGAAAATGGGTATTCCATGAAACAGAGGACTTTCAAACATTTCTGATGAAAAGATTGAATGGCAAATTTGACACTAAAATACAAGACACAAGGGAATCATTTAAAAATGTGTACAGGAAATAGAAAAAAATATATTCAATAAGGTTTGTGTATATCCCTACCTGGGGAGATGATTCTTATAACACCAAAGAACTTTGTCATTATTAGAACAGTTAGAAGAAATTTACACAGACAGAGGTCAAGGATATAAGTTGAATATGATGAGTTAATATAAAAATTAAATTAAGGCATGAAAAAGAGGGATGTATTGGAAGGAATGGGAAAGGAAAAATAAAATGGAGTAAATTACTGCACATAAAAAGAGTTATGAAAGAGCATTCACAGTGAAGAGGAAGATGAGGGAGGTGGGAAGGAGAGCATGTGAACTATGCTCTCATCCAAATTGGCTCAGTGAGGGAAGAACACACACAATCAACTGGGCACAAAAAACTATCTTACCCTACATGAAAATAGGAGAGGAAGATGATAAGAGTAGGGTAAGATTGATAGAAAAAAGAGCAGATTTTGGAAAGGTGGAGTTCAGAAACTAAACAGGAATAATTAGAATAGAAAGTAATATGCAGTAATCAGAATGGTGGAAATTTTTTACAAGTGTCTACAATTTTAACTTGTTTCCAAGTATCATAAAGACCTCATTTCTCAAATACATAAAGGATTGAATATATAAGAATATAATCATTCCCCAACTGATAAGTGGTCAAAGGGTATGAATAGGCAGCTCTCAGACAAAGAAACACACACAAATTAAAGACCAATTTTCTTAGTAATTACAAATACAAAAATTGTAAATAAAATCATAAGGAGATTATAGCAATATCTCACAAAGATCATCCACTATGATGAGGTGGGATTCATACAAAGTATGCAGCTCTGGTTCTATTAGGAAAACTTTCAGTATAATTGACCATATCTATAACAAACAGAAGTCAAATAATTATATCCACAGATAAAAAAAAAGGCTTTGGTCAAAACTCAATCCACATTCCTGTTTTAAGACATACACATGCAGATACACACACGAAAACATTTGAATGAATGGATTAATTTTTAATAAACATCTATGTAAAATCAAAAGCACACCTTGTAATAAGCATAAATTTGATCTTTCTAATAATATAAGATCCCAGGTGAAGTAAGGGCATTCATTATCACCACTGTTATACAATAATTGTATTAGAAATGCTAGCTGTAACAATAAGAAAAGAAATCAAAATTTAAAGAATTATAATAGACAATGAAGGACTTCTGGGTAAACATTACTGCAGTGTAGATGCAGCTTGCCTCCTCACCTACTGATATAGACTGCCTCAAAAGACCAAAAAAAAAAAAAACCAAATTCATATGAACAAAGGGACTCCACAGTAAGGAGCAGCATTAAAGGTACATGGGATTTGGGCATTTCCACACTCTTAGGGGGTAAAATAGCTTCCACCAAAAGGTGGGCTGATCTACTTTCCCCCACCCCACCTATGGAGTCAGTGCACTAGACTCAGAGCCAGGAGAGCCCTAGAATCAGTGAGTGAGTGAGGGCCACCTCTAGGTCCTTACCAGCTGACTAAGACCCCAAAAGACCTTCTAATGAGAGCAGTTAGAATTGAGGCCCCAACAGGCAGAAGAGCACAGACCTCGGGCTCAGAGAGAACTCAGAGAAGGGCTGAAAACAATAGAAGCTCCAGAGATTCTAGAGGTGGCTTCAGGCAAAAACCTAGCTCCTTAATTACATACACAGAGAGTCTACTCTCCTCACTCAGACTTCTGACTGTAAAGGGAAGGAAAAACCAGCATAGTGATAGTAAACAATACCCAGGATAAAACAACTTCCCAACACCAAGAACAAGAAGAAAGCTTTAACCCTGGATTTTTTTATCGAGGAAAAATCCAGACCACAGAGAAAATAGCAGAAGAGGACAAACAAATAAATGCATCCAAACCTTTCAAAAATGGAAATTGGCCACAAGCTCTTGAAGAACTTAAATTGAGGCTTATAAAAAGAATGGAAGAATATTGGCAAGGAAAGTGGGAAATAGTTCAAAAAGAAAAATAATAGTTTAAAAGACAGGAACTTCAATTGGCAAAAGAAGCCCAGAAATCAAATTAAATGATAAATAAATTATAGACCAAAATTTAATTTCTGGGAGCCATGAAAAGCAGGTAGATCAAACCTAAAAGGAAAATCAAAAGATTATAGCAGAAGATCAGGCTTTAAAGACCAACATTGGGCAATGAGAAGTCAATGATCTCATATAACAGCAAATATTAATAAAGCAAAATAAAAAGATTGACAAAAAAGAAGAAAACATGAACCATCTCACTGATAAAACGACTGACCAAGAAAACAAGTAAAGAAGAGACAATTTGAGTATCATTAGTCTACTTGAAAACCCAGAAATAAACAGAAATATTGACATTATGCTACAAGAAATTACTCAAGAAAACTACCCTGATGTTCTTGAACAAGAGAGCAAAACAGACATTGAATGAGTTCAAAGAACACCCTCTACACCAAATCCTCAAAAGGCAACTCCCAGGAATGTAATTGCCAAATTTAAGAGCTTCCAAGCTAAGGAAATAATGTTACAAGAAGCCAAAAAGAGACAATTCAGACATCAAGAAGCATCAATCAGTATCACACAAGATTTGGCAGCTTCCACCCTAAAGGACCACAAGACTCGGAATATGATATCCAGAAATGCAAGATAATTGGGTCTTCAACCAAGGATCACTCACATATCAAATATGGCAATATACTTTCAGGGGAAAGTATGAGCATTCAACAAAACAGAAGGTTTCCACTTATTTCTAAAGAAAAGATGGCAACTAAATGGGAAATTTGATATCCAAACAAAAAGATCAAGAGAAACATTAAAAGGTAAATAAGAAAGAGAGGGAAAGGGGGAAAGAGTTTTTTTATTTAAATTTTCTTCTTTAAGGGCTTCAATAATATCAAATATTGTTTCTATTAATATATGGGAAAATGTTATTTGTAAGTCTCAAAAATTATATTCACTATTATAGTAATTAGAAGAATCATTCATAGGTAGATTTGGGGTAATAAGTAGTCTAAGATGATATGCAAAAAAAAAAAGAAAGAAAAAGAGGGGGGAGAATAGAAGATGGCACCAAGAGGAACCTGAAGTAATAAGATAAATAAGATAATCAATATTACACAAAAAGGCACATGGAAAAGGGATGAGAAGAATATGATTATATGAAGAAGATGAAGAGAGTACTAATAGGAAATACTTAAACCTTACTCTCAGTGGAATCCTTTCTGAGAGATGAGCATCTAGATCCATCGAGGTATAGAATACTGTCTTACCCTACAGGGAAAGTGAGAAGGGAAAAAATAAGGGGGGAGGGTGAGTGAAGTGGGGAGTACAAAAAAGGAAGGAAAGAAGGGGGAGGAAACTTGATAGAAACTAAGAAAGAGTAGAAGAAGGAAACAAAAAGGGAGGGGGCAGAAAAGAAAGTATAATAAGGGTGGAGATTAGAGGGATTAATTAAAAGCAAACAACTGGTTTAAAAAGATATGGCAAAGAAGAAAGGACAGAACTAGGAGAGGATATCAAAATGTTGGGGAATACATAACTCTAAATGTGAATGGAATGAACTCATCCATAAAACAAAAGTAAATAGCAGAGTGGATTAGAAATCAAAATCCTACCATATGTTTTCTACAATAACCACACATGAGACAGGTAGACACTCACAGAATAAGGAGAAACGGTTGGATCAAAATATATTGGGACTCAACTGAGTAAAAGAAGGAAGGAATCTCAATCATGATATCTGACAAAGTCAAAGTAAAAATGGATCTAGTCAAAAGAGATAGGGAAAGTACATTCTGATAAAATGCAATATAGACAATGAGAAAATATCAGTAATCAACATGTATGGACAAAATGGTATATCATCCAAATTTCTAAAGGAGAAACTAGTGGAGTTAAAAGAGAGAATGAATAGTAAAACTGTACTAGTGGAAGACCTGAACCTACCTCTATCAGATCTAGATAAATAAGACCAAAAAACAAATAAGAAAGAGATAAGAGATGTGAATAAAATCTTAGAAAAATTAGTTAATACATATATGGAGAAAAATAAATAGGGACAAAAAGGAATACACCTTCTTTTCAGCAGCACATGGTACATTCATAAAGACTGACCATGTACTAGGGAAGAAAAACATGGCAAACAAGTGCAAAAGAGCAGAAATAAATGTAACCTCAGCAAAGCAATGAAAATAATAATAATTAGTAAGGGTAAATGGAGAAACAAATCAAAAATTAATTGGAAATTAAACAATGCGATTCTCCAAAATCAGTTAAAGAACAAATCAGAGAGCCATTAAAAATTTCATTGAAGAAAATGACAGTGATGAGACATCATTTCAAAATCTATGGGATGCAGCCAAAGCAGTACTCAGGGGAAAATGTATATACTGAAGTTCACATATTAACAAATTAGGGAGGGAAGAGGTAAAAAAAATGGGCATGCAAATCAAAAATCTTGAAAGAAACAAATTAAAAACCCCCAGGTGAAAACTAAATTAGAGATTCTAAAAATAAAAGGAGAAATTAATAAAATTGAAAATGAAAGAACTATTGAATTAATAAATAAGACTAGAAGCTGGCATTTTGAAAAAAAATACACAAAGTATTGGTCAATCTAATTTGAAAAAGATAAGAAGAAAACCAAATTAACAGTATCAAAGATGAAAGAGGAGACCTTACCTCTAATGAAGAGGAAATTAAGGAAATCATTAAAAATATTTTGCCCAATTATTTGGAAATATAGCAATCTATGTGATAAGGATGAATATTTATAAAGATATAAATTGCCTTGATTAACAGAAAAGGAATACTTAAATAACCCCATATTAGAAAAAGAAATTGAACAAGTCATCAAAGAACTCCCTAAGAAAAAATCTCCAGGGCCTGATGGATTCACAAGAGAATTCTCTCAAACATTCAAAGAACAAATAATCCCAATACCATACAAACTATTTGACATAATTTGCAAAGGAGTTCTACCAAATTTCTTTTATGAATCAAATATGGTACTGATTCCAAAGCCAGGCAAGTCAAAAACAGAAAAAAAAAAAAACTATAGACCAATCTCCTTAATGAACATAGTTGCAAAAATTTTAAATATAATACTAGCAAAAAGACTCCAGCAAGGGATAACAAAAGTATTATGATCAGGTGGGATTTAAACCAGGAATCCAAGGATGGTTTAATATTAGGAAAACCATCCACATAATCGACCATATCAACAAACAAAGGAACAAAAATCACATCTCAATAGATGCAGAAAAAGCCTTTGACAAAATATAACACACATTCCTATTGAAAACACTAGAAAGCATAGGAATAGAAGGGCATTTCCTAAGAATAATAAACAGTATATATCTAAAACCATCAGCAAGTATCATCTGCAATGAGGATAAATTAGAAGCATTCGTAATACGAACAGGAGTGAAACAAGGATGCCCATTTTCACCTCTATTATTTAACATTGTACTAGAAACACTAGCTGTAGTGATTAGAGAAGAAAAAGAAATTGAAAGTACTAAAATAGGTAATGAGGAGACCAAGATATCACTCTTTGCATATGATATGATGGTCTACTTAAAGAATCATAGAGAATCCAACAAAAAGCTAGTGGAAATAATCAACAACTTTAGCAAAGATGCAGGTTACAAAATAAGCCCAACTAAATCATTAGTATTTCTATATATTTCCAATACATCTCAGCAGCAAGAATTAGAGAAATTCCATTTAAAATCACCCTAGACAATATACAATATTTGGGAATCTATCTGCCAAGAAAAAAACAGTAACTACTTTAACACAACTACAAAAAACTATCCATACAATTAAAACTAGATCTAAATGATTGGAAAAACAATTGCTCATGGGTAAGATGAGCTAAAATAATAAAAATGACAATCCTACCCAAACTAAACTATTTAGTGACATATCCATTGAACTACCAATAACCTTTTTTACTGAATAAGAAAAAAAACATAGCAATGTTCATTTGGAAGAACAAAAAAAAAATCAAGAATATCAAGGGGAAATATTGAAAAAAAATGTGAAGGATGGTGGCCTAGCAGTACCAGACCTCAAACTATACTATAAAGCAGTGGTCATCAAAACAATATGGTACTGCTTAAGAGGCAAGGGGAGAATCAGTGGAACAGAATTAGGGTAAGTGACCTCAGCAAGATAGTCTATGAAAAACTCAAAGATTCCAGCTTTGGGGACCAAAATCCACTGTTTGACAAAAACTTCTGGGAAATTTGGAAAACAGTATGGGAGAGATTAGGTTTAGATCAACATCTCACACACTACACCAAGATAAACTCAGAATGGGTGAATGTCTTGAATATAAAGAAAGAAACTATAAGTAAATTAAGTGAAAGCAGAAGAGTATATTTGTAAAGATCATTGAGAAAGGAAAGATTTTAAGACCAAGCAAGAATTAGAAAAAAAATTAGAAAATGTAAAATAAATAATTTTGATTACATTAAATTAAAAAGGTTTTTGTAAAAATAAAACGAATGCAACTAAAATAAGAAGGGAAATAACAAACTAGGAGACAATCTTCATAACAAAAAACCCAGATATAGGTCTAGTTACTCAAATTTATAAAGAAATAAATCAATCGTACAAAAAATCAATCCATTCTCCACTTAATAAATGGGTAAGGGACACGAATAGGCAATTAAAGAAGTGAAAACTGTTAATAAGCACATGAAAAAGTGTTCTCAATCTCTTATAATCAGAGAGATGCAAATCAAAACAACTCTGAGGTATCACCTCACACCTAGCAGATTGACTAACATGACAGCAAAGGAAAGTAATGAAAGCTGGAGGGGATGTGGCAAAGTTGGGACATTAATGCATTGCTGGTGGAGTTGTGAACTGATCCAACCATTCTGGAGGGCAATTTGGAACTATGCACAAAGGGTGCTAAAAGACTGTCTGCCCTTTGATCCAGCCATAGCAGTGCTGGATTTGTACCCCAAAGAAATAATAAGGAAAAAGACTTGTACTAGAATATTCATAGCTGTGCTGTCTGTGGTGGCAAAAAAAAAATTGGAAAATGAGGGGATGCCCTTCAATTGGGGAATGGCTGAGCAAATTATGGTATCTGTTGGTGATGGAACACTATTGTGCTCAAAGGAATAATAAAGTGGAGGAATTCCATGGGGACTAGAACAACCTCCAGGAATCCATGCTGGGTAAAAGGAGCAGAAGCAAGAGAGCATTGTACACAGAGACTGATATACTGTAGCGCAATCGAACATATGGATTTCTCTACGAGTAGCAATCCAATGATTCAGAACAATTCTGAAGGACTTATGAGAAAGAGCACTATCCACATTCAGAGGAAGAACTGTGGGAGTAGAAAAACAGAAAAAAAAAACACTTCTTGATCACATGGGTTAATGGGGATATGATTGGGGTTATAAATGATCACTCTAGTGCAAATATCAATAATATGGAAATGGGTCTTGACCAATGACACTTGTAAAACCCAGTGGATTTGTGTGTCGGCTATAGGAAGGTTTTGGGGAGGGGAGGGAAAGAACATGACTTTTGTAATCCTGGAAAAATACTCTAAATTAATCATTTAAATAAAATTTAAATAAATAAAATAGGCAATGACAAAATTAAAACTATCACTCTTTACAGATATGATGAAATATTTGGAAAACCCTATACAATCAATTCAAAAATTAATTGAAGCAAATAAGAATTTTAGCAAAGTTGCAGTATATAAAATAAATCCATAGAAATCCTCAACATACCCATACTAATAGAATCCAGCATTAAGAGCTAAAAAGAGACATTCCATTTAAAATAACAGCAGACATTATACTTACCAAGTCAAATCCACAGACTAAAGGAACAAAATGACGAAAGACTCTTCACACAAATAAAGATATATCTAAATGATTGGAGAAATATTCATTGTTCATTGGTAGACTCAGCAAAAATAATAAAGATGAAAATTCTACCTCTGTTCCATACCAAAGAAACTACCAAAGATTTTTTTTACAGTTAGAAAAAAATGTATAAAAATTCATGTGGAAGAACAAAATGTCAAGAATATCAAAAGAATCAATAAAAAAATGTGAAGACATGCAACTTAGCAGTACCTGATTTCAAACTATATGGCAAAGCAGTAATCATTAAAATAATCTGGTACTAAGAAATAGCCTGGCATACAATTGAATAGATTTGTTTCACACTGCACAGTATCAAATGATCATAGTAATCTAGTATTTTATAAACCAAAAAATCTGAACTTTCCAAGTAAGAACTCACAATATGACAAAAATTGCTGAGAAACCTGGAAAGCAATTTGGAAGAAACTAAACATAGAATAACATCTCAACATACACCAAAATAAGGTCAAACTGGAATAAAGATTTTGACATAAAGCATTATATCATAAGTAAGTTAAAGAACCATGAAAAGATGTACCTGTCAGAGATAAGAATAAGAGGAAAATATTAGTACTAAAAAAGAGATTGAGAGTATCACAGGGAATAAAATGGATCATTTTAATTGCATTTCCACAAGCAAAACCATCATAGCCAAAACTAGAAGAAAAAAGAAAAGGGGGGAAATGTTTACAAAAAGTTTCCCTGATAAAGGTCTAATTTCCCAAATGTATACGAACTTCACCAAACTTATGTTTGTTTGTTTTTTAATGAGCCATTCCCCAGTTAACAATCAAAGAATAAAAACCAGCAGTTATCTAAATAAGAAATCAAATCTATAAATAGTCATATGGAAAATGCTCTAAATCATTAATGATAAGAGAAATACAAATTAAAACAACTCTGAGACAACACCTCCCGCCTATCAGAGTGACTAAATTTACAGAAAAGGGAAATGGAAAATGCTGAAAGGGATGTTGAAAATTTGGGACATTAGTACACTCTTGATGGAGTTTTAAATTAGTCAGCCATTAGGAGAAAATTTTGGAACCAGAGTCTTACTCAAAAATATCACTAGTAGGTCTGTATCCCAAAGAGATCAAAGAAAAGGGAAAATGACTTAACCATACAAAAATATTTATGGTAGCTGTCTTTATGGTGGCAAGGAATTGGAAGTCAAGTGAATGTCCATCAACTGGGGAATGGCTGAACAAGTTGGAATTTATGATAGTGATAGAATACTTTGGTGCTATAAGGAATGACAAGCAAGATGCTTTCATAAAAACCCTGGAAGATGTAGATGAACTGATGCAAAGTGAAATGAACAGAACTAGGAGAACATTGTACCCGATAATATTAATATTTTAAGAATGATAAACTGTGAAAGGCATAGTCACTTTGATCAAGACAAGGATCTAAAATAATCCCAAAGGACCAATTATGGAAAATACTATACATTTCCAAAGAGAGAACTGATGAACTATCAAAGAGTGTCTGGTTGTAACCACAGCAAGAGCTTTCCAAGGAGTCCTGGAGATGGCCAATAGCAAGCCCCACCACCCCACATTTACTGTTACATGTTCTAAGCTTGAGTCCAAACAAACACGAAGACCCTGAGACTGCCTAAGCAAACAGAAGTTCAACCCCATGGTCACCCCTTAAAATTTCAATCCCCAGCCCAAGATTGCAATGAGGCCCCAAGGCCTACAGTAAAGCAATCAGCAATGTCCTTGGTACAGGTATAGGCTCAGAAGGAGGCCCTGAGCCCCTGCCCAAGTCTAAACCAAGCCCCCAAGCCCCAGATCAAGGCAGTCAGCAAGGTACCTAGCATATAGGAACCCAAGAAGAGAGTCAGACCCCTCAACCAAACCTGCCCTGAGGTTCTGAATCTCAGCACAAGGCAGTCCTTGTGGTATGCCTGCTATGGGTAAGCTTGGAGCAAGGTTCAGAGCCCCATGGCAAGGCATTTCTTAGCCTCTGATCTGTGTAAGCCCAGAGCAAGACTTTGAGCCCATACCCAAGTTAAAGGTAAGATCAATCCACAGTGTACCTGACCTCATCAATACCAGAGTGAGGCCCAAAGCTCCTGCCCAAGCCTAAAGCTAGACCCTGAGCCTCAGAACAGGCCTCTAAATTCTTCAAGCCATCAGGAATCCCAGAGGATAATTGAATCAATAGTGGGAAATGGCTTTCAGAGCTTCCATCCCAGAAGCCATCATACCATCTTGGAAGAATTGAAACTGACAGAAACCCAGAAATAGTGCTAGGTGAAACAGCAAGTAAAAAATGGAAGTTTAAGAAAGTTCCTTCTACCATCAGAACAGAACCTACCTTTAAGTTTAAAGGAAAAAAATCAAAGAAAATGCTAGGAAAATAAGAAAAACAAAAATACACCAAGACAAAGAAAAAATTTAATGGCAAAAAAGATCAAGGAACAGATTCAGAAAGGGGCAATGAAAGCAAAGCAGCTACAAGCAAAACTTCAAAGAAAATTATGAATTTGTCTCAGGCTCTGAAAGAGCTAAAAATGAATTTCAAAACTTAAGAGAGGCAGAATAAAAAAGGGAAGGAGAAATAAAAGCAAGAAGAAAATAATAGCTAAAAAGGCAGAATTGGCACAATGGAAAAAGAGGTTCAAAAGGTCATGGAAGAAAATTATTCCTTAAAAATTAGAATGGGGCAGTTAGAAGCTAATGACTTAATGAGACATCAAGAAACAATAAAACAAAATCAAAGGAATGAAAAAAAACAGAAGAAAACATGAAATATCTCATTGAAAAAACAACTGACAATATAAGAATTTTTCGACTACTTGAAAGTGTAAGGATTGGGTAAAAGGGAATATGGATGGGTTGTAAAAGGGAATGGAGGAGGGGAAGGGACAGAGAGAATAAGGTGGACTGGTAAGGTAAAAGGAGAGATAACCACTGGGGCTGAGAGATAATCTGTGAAATTCTCTCTTTCCCTCACTCTTAAAACCCAAGAGAGAGAAATGCCCCTGAGCTGATATCATGGCCAGGAAATCAATAGGGCTTGTGTCTCAATAAGTAGGCTTCAGGGTAATTATGGAGTTCACTTGCCCTCAGGACTTGGCTGGTGCCTGAGCCCAAGAAGCCTTACTAGTTAGGCAGGCTGACTGTCCTTGCTGACTCTTTGCTGATTAGCCAAGGCTAAATGGTAGCCAAGTCCATCACCCTCCCTTTCTTTGTTCTTCTCTGATTTCTGACTGCATGTTTCTTCAATATAAAAAATTTTAATAGTTCGAGTAATAAAAGGAGGGATAGGTTTGTGGGAATAGGAAACACTACAGGTTGTCTTTGTCCTACTTCAGCTGAGCCAAATGACTTGGGCTTCAGCTTCTCTTTCTCCTTCCTCTCCAATCACTGTAACTATCCTAAACTAAACAGGTGTCTTTCTTGGGCAGGTCAAGGGATGGGAAGGGTCTTCGGGGTGACCCTGTGAAGTTCAAGGAATCAGAACCCTTCAGTAGTAGTTGTTGTTCTTTTCTTTCTTTTGTTGATGATCTAAAGCGATCAGAAATCTTCTCTCATCAGGGCAAGGGAAATGTAGGTAAGGCTCTGTCACCACAGGTTGGGATCTTAAGCTTGGGTCCTAGCTCCTGACTCTGACAGAGTTCATAGGGCAAAGACCTTTCTTTTCTCCTTTTTTCATCCACAAGTCTCTTCTGCTGCTCCCCCTCCTGGCAACATTCTAAATCATGGTTCCTCAGTCTCAGTTTCCCTTTCCACAAAAGTCATAATCAAAAAAAAAGTGTAGACTTCATATTACAAGAAATCATCCAAGAAAACTGCCCTTATATTCTTGAATAACAGGGTAAAATAGAAATTGAAAATAGCCACAGATGGCCTCCTGAAATAAATTCTCAAAAGAAAACTACTAATAATATTATAGCTGAATTCAAGAGCCTCCAAATCAAGGAGAAAATGCCACAATCAGGCAGAATAGAAAAAATTCAAATACCTTGAAACTACTGTCAAGATTGCCAGGAATTAACAGCCTCTACATTAAGGAATTGGAAAGGTTTGGTTTATGATATTACAGAGGGTAAAAAAACTATATGATTCTGCATTCAGGGGGGGAACTGTCATTTAATAAAATAGATTTCCAAGCATTCCTAATGAAGTTGACCTAAACAGAAATTTTTATGGACAAATACAAGACTCAGAAGAAATATAAAAAGAGAAATAAGAAAGAGAAAATTTAAGGGGTTCAATAAGGTCAAACTCTATATCCTATTGTAGAAATTCTTAAATTTTTTATTAGTATTAGAGAAATTAGAGGGCATAAACATAGACAAATGGTGTGGGAGTAAGCTGATTAGGATATGATATGCAAAAAAATCAAGAGATGAAAAAAATTAATTGCACTGAGAGCAAAGGGAGGTGAAAGGGGAAATGGGATAAATTATCTTATCTAAATGAATGTGGAAAACTGTTACTGTGAGGGATGAGGGTGGTGACCAGCAATGCTGAAACCTTACTCTAATCTGAACTGACTCAGAGACAGAATAACAACCATACTCATATCTTACTTTCAATTTTATTTTCTCCTTTGCTTTTTAAGATTTCCAATTTTGTCTTTAATTAAGGATTATTAATTTGTTATTTTTCTAGCTTTTTATTGTAGGTCCAATTCATTGATCTGCCTTTTTTCTATTTTATTATTGTACACTTTTAGAGATATAAAATTTCCCCTAAGTACTTGCTTTGACTTTATCCCATAAATATGTATTTTTGTCTCCTTCTTGACATTTTTTAATGAAATTATTGATTGTAAGTATATTTTGTTCTTTGATCCACTTCTTTTTTAGAATTAGATTATTTTGTTTCTAATTAAGTTTTAGTATCTCTTTCCATGGACCTTCATTGATTTTAATTTTTATTGCATGGTGATCTGAAAAGGATGCATTTATTATTTCTGCTATTCTGCATTTGGCTATGAAGTTTGTGTGCCCTAATACATGGTTAAGTAGGTGCCATGTACTGCTGAAATAAATGTATATTCCTTTATATTCCCATTCATTTTTTTTTCCAGAGATTTAATAGCTCTAACTTGTGTAACATTTCATTCACTTCATCCATTTCTTTCTTGTTTATTTTTTGGTTTATTTATCCAGTTCTGAGAGGGGAAAGTTGAGGTCCTCCACTAGTATAATTTTGGATCTCTTTTCCCCTGATGCTTATTTAATTTCTCCTTTAAAAATTTGGAGGTCATGCCATTTGGTGCATATATGTTAATTATTGATATTACTTTATTGTATCTAGTCCCTATTATCAAGGTATAATTTCCTTCTTTACCTCTTTATATTCAATCTATTTTTGTCTTAACTTTGTCTGAGTGCTACTCTTGCATTTTTTACCTCAACTAAAGCATAATAAATTGTGCTCTATTCATTTACCTTTCTTCTGTGTGTGTCTCCCATTCTCAAATCTAGTTCTTGGAAACAACTCTGATTTTTAATCCACTCTGCTGTCACCTTCTATTTTATGGTTGAGTTAATTCTGTTTACATTCACAGTTATGATCACTAGCTGTCTATTCCCTTCCATCTTATTTCCCCTTTTGATCCTAATATTTTTCTTTCCCTTCACTCTGTCCTTCCTCACAAGTTTTCCTTTTAATAACCAACACCTTCTTCCCTCTACATTCTGTTACCAATCCTTATCTTATTTCCCTTCTGCTGCTTTCTAGAGTAGAAGAGGATACTATACCAAAATGAGTATGGTTGCTACTCCTTCTCTGAGCTAATTCTGAGAGCAATTTAAGCATTGCCAGTCACTACCCTCAATCTTCTCTCTACTGTAATAGATTTTTGCACTTATTTAGGTGAGATAATTTACCCCATTCTACCTCTCCCTTCCCCTCTTTATCAGTGCAATCTTATTTTTCACCTCTTGATTTTTTTTGGCATATCATGTTTTCCTAATCAAATTACTCCTGCATGTTCTGCCTAGGTATACTTCTTCTAATTCTTCTAGTCCTGACCAAAAAAAAATTAAAAATTGCAAGTACCATCTTTTCACATAGGGACATAAATAGTTTTATTTTATTGAATCCCTTGAAATTTCTCTTTCTTGTTTACTTCATCAGATTTTCTGTTTAGGTCTGGTCTTTTCATCAACAAGTCTTGAAAATTTTTTTTTTGTTAAATGACCATTTTTCTCCCTGAATTAATGTATTTAGTTTTGTTAGTTAGGTGAGTGATTCTAGTTTGTAAACCTAGTTCCTTTGCCTTCTGGAATATCATATCTCAAGCATTCCAATCATTTAATGTGGAATTTCAAGGGGTGGGTGTTAAGGTGCACTGTTGTTGGTATAACCTGGGTCTTCGGGTCAAGTTCAGAACCTGGAACAGTAGATATCAGGTGGGAGTGACTTGCTGTTGGCTTGGGCCAATATTCCTTTGTGAAGCCTTGCCAAAGGTGCAGCCTTGCTACAGATATATCACCTTGCTTTGGGTTGTGCTCCTTTCCTACCCCATTGAACCAGATCCTCTCTGCTCACCTTTCAAGTTGTTTTCTACAGGGAAAATGCTTCATTCCATCCTATTATTGGTTCTGTCACTCTAGTATATTTGAAGCATTATTTTTAAGGTTCGTTAGAGAGGATTCTCAAATAGGCTTTCAGTGCCTCCACTCAGCCATCTTGCTTCTGCCTCTCTACAATCTTAAATGAGAGCTATATGATTATTAACTAGGTGTACAATTCTAGACTAGGCTCTGTTCCCTTTAATTTTCTATGTTTCAATTTCCTTCATGAATTGAAAAGGCTATAGCTACTAACATACAAGGGTATTTTCTACTCTAAAAGTCTATTATTATTTAACATATAATATAATGTCTATTATTTTGTTATCTAAGTCTTTATTGAGAAACTAAACTTTAGAAACTAATTCTTAGTATAAGATTTTTCTAATTCCTCCCTTTTGTTTCTTTTACACAATAAATATTACTAATATAACAATATATAATATAATTATATATGGAATAGAATATGATATATATAATATAATAATAATAACAATAATAAAAGGTCAACCAAATTAAATATTAAAAAACAACTTGAACCCCTAAGTTCTCAATCAATCAATATTTATTTAGTATAATTTTCATTCATCAAATTTCTTGACACTATACTTAGAGCTGGAGAAGATATAAAGAACAAGAATCAAAATCCTATATTTAGGAGCTTAAAATTTAGAATCACTATTTTAGACTTACAAAAGACCTTAAAATTAACTAGATCAACCTCCCTGATCCTACAAATTAGAAAATCTGAGGAACAAAGATAATAATGGATTTGATCAAAGTTACAAAAGGAGTAAGCAATAGAGTCAAAGTTTATTTCCAGACCATTGTACTGAGAAAGCTACCTCCCTAGTCTGAGATAAGGCATAAACGCCATGTAAACATAAGTGGCAATACTAGTCAAGAATAGGAGAGCTGTCACATGGTCATATATGATCAAATGATATATGAAAACAGATAATAATTCAGAGGAGAGAGAAATGTCAGAGTAGTCTACAATTTCATGAAAAAGGAAAGACATGCTTATTCCTCCGCGTCATTAATTCCATCAAGCAACTCAACAGAGAAATGTATTTAAAACTCATAGTTAATATAGACTTTTACTATACCACTCAGCAAGCAGTCTTATAGATTAGAATAAGTCTTTGTTGGAAAAAATAAGTGCAAATTCTATCTCAAAATTGTGGCATCATCTTTAATTGATATAGCCCAAGTGCTCTCAACAAAGTATCTTATTATTAATTCCTTAGGGAAAAAAAAACAACTATGAAACAATTTGGATGTTATCATAAAATGGAGTATTTTTCCAGTTTTTAAAAAGTTACAGTTTGCTTCCTATCCAGTGATGAGATGGTTAGTTATAATATGGATTCAAGTATATATATGTAATACACTTCCCTTCGGAAAGGTAAATGTCTTCAAAAGGCAGGTCTATAGCCAATTTATTTGGAGGTTGAATTTGCATCTTTCATGAATGTACATTTAATTACACACACATACCTTTCAAGGGAAATGAATCTAAAAGGCCAATATTAATTTTATTATAAATATTTAAGTAATTTGAAATTTTATTTGTCACATAAACCAATTAAAAAAGAAAAGCAGAAAAACCTAAATTTGTAGATTATAATTTCAAATAAGACTTCAACAGCTATGTGCCTTACACAGTCATTTCACTTTATTTAAATAAGTTACTTGCCTTGAATATAAAAAGGAGATATTTAATGATTGTTATTCCTCTGTTTTTAAGAACTAGCTTTCTAATTTGAGCTGTAGTAATCTGACCATCACTGGATATCTTCAAGCAAATTTAAGATGATCTACAACCAAAACTGTAGAGGGGGTTCCTATTTACTTATGTGTTAAACTAGGTCCATCCTATCTCTGAAATTCACTGATTTTATATTCATAATGCAATTATACAAATAATTCCATCAAAAGAAAATGTTTGTCTTCACTACGTTGCCATATTCACATTAACATGCCCACTTCCAGTTGTGGACTTCAACTCCTCTGCCTTTAACTCTGAGAATAGTAAACAAGTCAATCCTACCTTTCCTGGAAAGGATTTTATTCAAATGCCCTATGACTTCAATTACCATTCCTATGACTTCCCTGAATCAAAGACCCTTTCATGGCCAAAACTCATAACACCATCTTCTCTAATTAGAATGTAAATTTGGTGAGCATAGAGGTAGTTTGTTTTCTTTCTTAATGCTTTGATTTTTAGTTTAGGTTTTGTTTTGTTTTGCATCCACAGAATAAAAGATAGAAAGCCTTTAATCAATACTTTTTTCCATTTTATTCATTCATTCAAGAACACCACCATTTAGGAAAGTAAAGAGGTAATTACCCTTTTATGGACTCCTTTCCTTCTCTAAAAACAGATGAGTATTTTTCTAGTGACTTAGTTTGCCTAAGGAAGAGCTTTGTGTAAATTATACAAATATGAGGAAATATTATGTCTAGCTTACATGATACAGAAGAACTAAAATTATGCATTGCTGATTTACTGTAGGTGAAATTGAAATGTCAATTCTTGGAAAGGAAGCATAAAAACTTTTAGAACATTCAGTAAGCCTATAATCTGTGGTTCCATTTAGAAAAAAAAAAAGATTCAGGGCAAACTTTTCTCAAACGTATTTTCTTTAAAATTGCAAAGAATCATAACAAATCATTGTGGCAGTGTCCCAATTTTTACATTGCTGATTTTACATAGTTACAATAAGGTATTGTTGGGTTTCCTGTAAATTGATTTTTATGCAGCTCTTTTCTAAGAAAATATACTTTTTGACTTATCTTACACTTTTGAAAATATCTAAACCTCTGGGACTAACAGTATAGCAAATTTTTTCCTGAATGTATTTCTCGATGATGTTTAGGCATAAACACTGAAAATTTCCTGTAATCTTTCAAATATATGTTGAGTTTAATTATTTTCAAATATTTCTGGCAAAAGTGGTCTTCTATTGTAATCATTTTGATAATTACCTTGTTAATAACAGTCAGAGATAGAAAGGGCTTGAGAGATAATCTGGTTCAACCATTAACTGATTAGAAGATATTTCTACAATATCCATAGCAAGTAAGCATTTTGATTTCATTTTTTGACCTCTGCTCATGGTCAATATGTCATATATAAAGTAAAAATTAGTCTAGTCAACAACACAGAAGGAATAACTATTCAATTTATATTTATTTACTCAAACTTATTTACAGTAGCAATTTTTTTTTCACACTTGTCAGTGAACTGTCAATCTGCTTTTACCAAAAGGACTCAGGAATTTTCAACCTCTTCATCTGAAAAGGCTTAATTTTAAACCTGTACATCAACCATCTAAAGACAGATAATTGTTCACCTAAGATCAGGTTTTGTTAAAAAAGCAACCTAAACCCAAGTTCATTCTTGCCTAGGCAGGACCAGTCCTTTAGATACCAGGTGTTCATATCCACCCTCCCCACCTCTTTCCAGTTATTACTCAAGAGAGTTCTAAAAAATCCATAGGAACATAACACTGAAGGTGCTTTTTTAAAAACACATTAATTCATAAGCTCTTATGAATCAATAGATAATAAGGAGACTTCCTTATCATCTGAAAAGTCTAAGCTCTTTCAGAACTCAGCCACCACACAGATAGAATCCTGGAAATTTGTCATCCCCAAAGGATTCGGGTACTAAATGTGCATGTACTTGTGTTTGCCAGAAATTTCCAGAATACTCCTGGCACAACTTCCCTCAGATGATCACTGTTGATTAATTCAAATCCAATTTATTTTGGTTAAATTTTTGTTTGAAATTATTATAGCTAGTGTCAATATCATTTTTCCTCTACATTTCCCTTTTTATTTTCAGTCATTTAAATAATTCATACTCAAATAATTTCAATTGCATTCTATTATCTGAGTCTCATTATCCTCATTTTTGACAAATTCAGTTCTTAACAACTGAGGATATGACAGTACATAGACTACTAACTCAGAGATAAGACCCATATCAAAAACTAGCCTTTTCCATTCTGTAAAAATAAAATCACTTTTACCTTTATCATATTTGATGCTTTCCATGTCTAGTGTCTCTATCATTTTTTTCTTTAAAAGACTTAACTTCTGTCTTAAAATCAATACTGTACATTGGTTCCAAAGCAGAGGAAGAAGCTAGCCAATGGATGTAAAGTGAAATGCCAAAGGTCACACAACTATGACAGAGGTCAGATTGGAACCCCAAATCTCCCATCTCTAGTCCTGACTCAAAATCCACTAAGTCACCTAACTTGCTATCTCTCCCAATTTTTAAAGAAAGTGTTCATGACAAAATCATGAGAAGACCTTTGTAGTGGCAACAAGTTCTTGATCTTTCTCAATTCCTTTTTCTAAATCATACTTTCCAAAACATTTTCCCAAGTCTCACTTTTTTCCCACTTTTGTAAAGAAGTCATTGAATATCAACATCTATACTGACTTGATTAGTGAGGTTACATAAATTTCTTCATGGATTTTTTGGCCACTTCCTCCTTGGCAACTAATGCACATAAAATGATTTTTTTCAAATACTTATTAGTAATGAAATACATGATAAATAAATATCCTATGAAAAAATGTTTCTTGCATCTCCTGAGCATACAGTAAAATCTCTGCCTTGCTCTATTTCTTCAAGGAGTATCTGTAAAACATCTTTGCATTAAGCTGAAAATTCTTCTGGTTTTGTTTATAATAAGAATATCAAGAATGATATGACTCAGCACCTCCAAAAATATATTCATCTACTGGTCAGAACAAAAATCTCTTATTTGTGGTTCGTAGAGTTAAATTGAACATTTTGATAGCCTAGGAACTGTGTGATTCTTAGCATCATCTCCATCTTTCCTGCCATTCTAACACTAACACTGAAGAAGGAGAAGGGGTAGGGGGGGTATATAAGAATCAGGGTCATTTAAAATTTTTTCTTTGTTTCTTTGATTGACACGGACAAAAAAAAAATTACCTGCCAGACAGATTCCAAATTATATCTCTCTTTTTAATTAGCTACACTTGTCTGTGAAAAATAGACTTGGATTCTTACTGGAGCCATAATTGAAGCAATTCTACTGTGGGAGAACTTTTCAGAGATTGGACTCCACTTCCTTGCTTGCGATATCCTTAAACAGAACTCAAGTTCACTCTATGCCATGATGAAGCATTGGAGTAGAGTATATATTTTTTTCTATTCAGGACAAATCATTTGTTTAAATAAGGTTTTGTACCCTTATTTAAGACATCAATGACCATGAGTAAATAATCATATTTTTGAAATTGTATAAGAATTTATTTTTACCCATTACATTATTCCTAAAAAAGAACAGCACACAGTCAAAACTCTATTATTAAAAGCTTTAACAATTAATTAAACTAAGATTCTTTTTCTATTTTCATTTTTTGAGCCAGACATGGTACTGAATCATGAAAAATGTGTGAGTCTTCAAAACTGGAAAATACAAGCAAATATCATTAGTGTCAGATATACAAGTCAGCATGGAAATAAACCAGACTCAGGAAAATATTCAATATCTAAATGTCAATGGAAAGCCAGAAGTCAGGATCAGGATTAATTAAGGCATACACTATGTATATATTATGCATCAGCATAGGACAAAATGTCAAATCCAGATAGAACAGTGCTAGGTAGATGTGACAGATTAGCATGGGTTGTACCCTTAAGACCTCATATGTCTAGTGAGAAGTAATAAAGACCTTAGCAACTGTGTTGTCAATTAAATTGGCAAGAAAAAAATACCATATTCAGGAAATATTATAAAATGAGTATTACTTATGTCAAGGAGGGTCAATATATTTCTTTTGCTTGACAAAGTCAATTTAACTAACTTGGCCACACTCAAAAAACTCCCTTGAGTGAGCCTTTGTTTCTCCAAGTGTATTTATTTGTTATTCTATTTAGTTGTCTGGAGTAACATTTTGGTAATTCGATTCATATGATAATGAATATATAAATCAATTTAAGGAGTTCGCATTTTCATTTTATTAGTAAAGTCTAACTATTAGCAATTAATATCTCTTTAATTAGCTTTTTTCCTTTTGATTACAGATTTTATTGGAAAGACTAACTATTTTAAAGAATGTAAGCTCTTGATTTTCGGTATAATATACTATATTAAAGAAATGTCTATTCAATTTGATGTTTTATTTTTTAATCATGCTAAAAACAATTTCATATTTTGCTAAGCATTGTTCTATATTTGTGGATAAAATATACTTTTGTTTTGTTATTAATATACTATTTTTTAATTTTCCCAAAATGTAGAATCTTTACATTACTGACATAAATCCAACCCAGTAATAGTGTATAAACTTTTAATATTTTGCTTTTGCCTCTTTACTGAAATTTTATTAGATTTTTCACTTAATTTCATTTTATATTTTAACTAAATTTATTTTTAAAAATACATTTCATTTTCCATTTTTGTATAAAACCAGGAAAAATGGCTTCTAATGGTTTTAATTTTTCTTTATTGATAATTCTTTTTTCATGTTCTAAGTAGGATAATTTGGGTTTTTTTTACTAAATTAGGTATTGGGGGGTTGTTTGTTTTCTCCCTTTTGTCTCTTTGATTTTCAAAATTTCTGCTTTTATATTTGGTTGAATTTGTTTGCATTTTTATTGTTATTTCAGTTGAATTCCCAATTCATTAATGTATTTTTTCCTCTCTTTTGTTGAAGGAAATCATTATAGGTATATATTTTCCCATACAAAATGTTTTGGCTATATCTGGCTACATTTGAAGAAAATTGTCGTTTTTTTCATGATTTATTTGACCTATATTTTCTTTGGGATTTTATTATTTAGTGTCCATTTTGAAATCTACTATATCTGCCTTTTCTAAAAACTTTATTCTTTTTTTAACTCCCTTTATTGGTTTAGATCTTAAATTGTCCTCTAATATTCCCAAATATGGTCTATGTTATCATTCAGTTCAATAAGGTTTTCTTTTGAATAAATAAATGTTATATTATGTAATGGAAACAAATCATTAGCATTTTATAATCTATGCAGTTTTAATCATAAAGCAGCTTCCCTACTTATATATTTAACCATCTATTTTGATTATTGCCTTTTGGGGAGATATTAATTTCTACTCTTGCTCCTTTGAATTTGCCTAAGAAATAATAAATTCTCCCTCGGCCACTCATTTTACTTTTTCTGTAATTTTTTTTTTACCAATTACATATAATAAGAAGTTTTCACATAAGTTTTCTGAAGTTATACATGCCCCAAATCGTCTCCTTTCCTCCCTTCCCTTCCCTCCCCCAGAGCTGGCAAGCTTTTAGATCTGGGTTATATTTAACACCAAAAACTCAAACGAACAAGTGAAAAATGGTGTGCTTTCATCTGCTTTCGGACTCCAACAGTTCTTTCTCTAGAGGTGGATAATGTTCTTTGTCATAAGCCTTCAGAACTGTAGTGCTGACAGTAGCTAGCTTTGTCACAGTTGATCGTTCTATAATATTGCTGTTACTGAATAAAATGTGCTCCTGGTTCTGCTTATTTCACTCTTGTAGAGTAAGGATAGATCCTACGTTTGAGAAGTCAGGCTGATTGACAGATTGAGCCTGAAGAGGAGTGGAGGAAGGCGAAGAGAATGCTGAGGATCCTGGGAGTGAAAGCCAACTGACAGGATTACTTCCATCCTGGGAAGTGAAGGAGGAAGGTGGATCTCCTGGAAGCTGAGAAAAAGGCCATCCAGTTGGGACCTGTCTTCCTTCTGGGACCCCAACATGCCTCCACTGAGACTCTTCAACAACAGCTTCCCAATTTCTCAAGAATGATTTAGATTGGACTCACCCTGGCCAGAGCAAACCAGATCCTTCCCTGAGATCTCTCTCTCCCTTACCTGTTCCTTAAACTGTGCCTTAGGATTTAGTTAGCTTTAAGAGTAAGATCAAGAAGCAGTTGGAAAAAAGAGAGGCCAGAGTCCAGAAAGCCTCTGAGGCCAATCTGCAAGAGGGGCAACTCTTACGGCTCCCTTTTACCCACTTCCCTTTTTCCTCAGACCTCTGCCATTACTCGCCTCACTAAACCTCAAATAAATCATTTAGAAATATTTAGAATTGGGGTTTGGGATAGCCTTAGATATCAAACAAGAGAGGTAGGTTAAAATAGTCTGAGACAGGATTTCAAGCTGAATCCTGTCCTTATCTGTGGCAACCCAAAGACTTGGGCTCATCATATTTCTCACAAGGAGGGGGTTGATTCAAAATCCCTGTTGACTCAGCATCTCTGACCAAGGAAACTACCATTCATTCCTTGACAGTTGGCCATAACAAAACCCCCAGGGACTGACAGTAGATGTCCCCTTGGGAAGTGGAAATCACAAGGAGTCATCTTGCCTCACAGAGACAGATTTGACCTCCTCTGGAGGAGGCATAGTGCCATCTCATTGAATCAATCCCTCTCCAGTCTCCTGTCCTCCATTTCTCAAGACAACATCTCATTGGAGTAAAATCCTTTCCAAGGAGACAGTACCTGGCTTGCCTCTCCCATAAGTAAAGGAGGAGAAAAACAACCCCTTCACTCTCTCTCCCCTTCTTCCCTCCTTCCCTCCTTCCTTTATCTCCAACATTACACTCTGCATAAGTTCATGTAAAGCTTTCCATTTCTTTCTGAAATCATTCTTTATCATTTCTTACAACATAATAGTATGCAATCATAATCTGTACCATAATTTGTTTAGCTGTTCCCCAATTGGTAGCCATCCATTCAGTTTCCAATTCTTTGCCACCACAAAAAGAACAGTTATAAATATTTTTGTACAAGTAGGTCCTTTCTACTTTTTTAAACATTTCTATGGGATACAGACCTAGTTTGCAACTCCACCAGCAACCCATTAATGTCCCACTTTTGCTACATCCCCTACAACAGTTATCACTTTACTGTCAAATTGGACAATCTGATGGGTATGTGGTGGTACCTCATAGTCGTTTTAATTTGCATTTCTCAAATCAAGAGAGATTTAGAACATTTTTTCATATGCTTATCAATAGCTTTGATTTCTTCATCTGAAAACTGTGTATTCATTTGTTTGACCATTTGTCAAATGCAGAATGGCTTAGAGTCTTATACATTTGCAATTGTTCTTTATATATTTGAGAAATTACACCATTATCAGAAATATTTCTTATAAAAAATTTTTCCAGTTTGTTGTTTCCCTGTTAACCTTGGTTACACTAGTTTTGTTTGTACAATTTTTTTCATTTAATGTAATCAAAATTATTCAATTTAGATCTTAAAATTATCTCTATCTCTTGTTTGTTCATAAATTCTTCCCTTCTCCATGGATCTGATAGGTAAGCTATTCTACGTTCCCCTGATTTACTTATAACATCAACCTATATGTCTAAAGATGATACTGGCTGATGGTTTTAAATAGATACTAATATTATTTTAAGGAAAGATACTTTAATTCCTATGAGTTCTTGTGTTTTTAATAGGAATGGTGTTGTATTTTGTTAAAAGTTTTTCTTTATCTAGGGAGAAAATCATATGATTTCTGTTAGTCTCGTAATTGATCCTTTAAAGAGACCATATCCTGACACTAACCCCTAATCAGTAGTGTCATCTACTGACAAAAACCAGAATTACAAGCAATTTAATAATTAAATTTAAATGATTAAAAAATATTCAAAATAATTTTTAAGACATTCCCCAAGCTGGAACAACATTGTTTCTTTCTTATTTAAAATGGTTCATAATCCCAGAGAACATTTCACAATGGATCTAATTAGCAGTGTTCCTGGGTATAATTATTGGTAGTGGGATATGGTGTATTTTATCTATCTCTCTTCAAGAGAAACTTAGCAAATACCCTAAATATTCTAGAGATGCAAATAAGAGATTCATGTCAATCTTGACCTATTTAATACATTTCCTGTCCAACTCCTGCCACTCAACTAATGGCTGAACTAAAAGCTCAGCTTGAGAACCAACTGGAAAATTTGGAGGAAAGTTAAAGACTTTTATGAAAAGCACTGAAAAGAACTTTAATAACTCAGAGAGTAAGAGAGATTTATTTCTCCATACTTTCTCATCACCAGAGCCAATTCAGTCTCTGTACCATCTAGTGATGATACTGGGGAAGAGAAGGAACTTTAATGAGTCTGGAGGTGGATTTCAGACCCCATTGTCTTATTGATGTTAACTGTTTGAGTTTGTTCCCCTCCAAAATAGTGAAGAAGCCTGTTGAATTCAGTGCCTGTATCCTGTCACATATATTGTATTTTCTGATTGCTTGTTTTAAGACTTTATTTTGTTTGTCAAGTCCTGTTACACTGAATCATTTTAAGCTACTGTGTTTTGGCTATTAGCTATATATCCTGGTACACTCTCTCTATTTGTACCTTTCCCCTATGACTGGACTAGAGAAGATACCCTTGAGTTGTTTGTAACAAGAGGTAAGGGTCCATTTAGTAGATGAAGTGAAGTGCTATAGCACTATTCTCCTCCACATTAAAATGGAGGAGACATATGAAAGACATGCCTTTTAGAGCTGTTACAGTCTCATGCCAAAGGAGGGACCAATATCATAGTCCTTGCCTCCACAGTATAATGGATGGGACATAAAAAAGATATGCCTTTGGAGCTGTTACAATCTCATGTCTAAGAAAGGAGCAAACCCAAGGGGTTGGTTACCCCGTGTTGGGTTATAGTCTTATAAAATTTCCTGAAGGGGCATGGCACCCCTAAATGACCCCCAAGAGGGAGCATTTCATCCAAAATTAAAAGCCATAAGCTTCAGGGACTACCTGAGTGGATCCAAGTGTTGGTCAACACCCTTCTCAGGGGGGAATGTGTAATTGTCATAGGGATTATATAATTGTCATAAAATTTAAAAATACTTAAAGAAAGAAACATTTCAGGAAAAGGAAATTGAAAAGTCTTTGAATCAAGAAGATGAATTGTTTGAAGAAGGCACCATGAAGATGCCTGAAGAAACCTCATAGGATCAGAAGACCCAGAATGAACCATGGAGTATAATTAATTGAACTGTAGGGAGTTGTAATACATTTATTTTGTATGTATATTCTTATGCCAAAGGGGACTTCCCCCTAATTAGATTTTTTGTCAATGTGCCTAGTATTCATTGGTTTTGTCCTCTTTCCTCTTTATCCCCAAATAATTGTAATTTCTAAGTTATGTTTATAAGATCCATTGGGGAGACTGGTCTTCCAAAGGATGTCAGGGGGATTGGGTAATTAGAATCTGTTACTCTAAGAACTATGATCCCTAACAAAACTATAATTCCCAGCAAAACTATGATTCCCAGAACTCCACTCACTTTCTGTCCTTACATGCTGATGTAGACAGGATATAAATTGGGTGGAGATCCATCTCTCTCTCTCTCTCTGGTCTTCCTGTTGCAGCTTTGGTGGAGATGGCTTTTTGAGGAGGTAGAAAAACTTAGTCACATGGTTCTATTTTCTTAGATAATAAACTTTATAAAATATAATACTTTAAGTATTGGTCAATAATTTAAATTGTATAATGGTCAATTGTTCTGATAGTTTTCCTAATATTAAGCCAGCCTTGAAATTTTGGTAAAAATCCAACCTTCTCATAATGAATAATCCTTGCTGTATATTTTGCTGATATATTGTTGAATTCTCTGTTTGCATTTCATTTAAGATTTTTTTTCATCAATATTCATTAAGGAAATTGGTCTGTAATTTTCTTTCTCTGTTTTTGGAATTCCTGGGTTAAGTATAGGCACAATATTTGTATAATAGGACTCTTTATTTGCCTTTTTTCCCCAAATAATTTATATAGTATTGGGATTAGTTGTTCTTTAAATGTTTGATTGGATTTGCTTGTGAATTCACCTAACTCAGGGGTGTTTTTCTTAAGCAGTTCATTGATGGCTTGCTCAATTTCTTTTTGTGGGATAGAATTATTGTATCATATTTACTCTTCTTTTAATCTGTGTAAATTATAATTCTCTTAATATTAATCCATTCCAAGTCAATTGGCAGATTTATTGTCTATGAATGGGGAAAATAGCTCCTAGTGATTGCTTTGATTTCCATTTCATTGGAGGTGAATTTACACTTTTTATTTTTGATACTGGTAATTTGATTTCCTTCTTTTCTTTTTTTAAATAAAATTAACTTTGAGGTAGCTGGGTGGCTCAGTGGATTAAAAGTCAGGTCCAGAGAGGGGAGGTCCTGGGTTCAAATCTGGATTCAAACTTCCTAGCTGTATGACCCTGAACAAGTCACTTTATCCCCATTGCCTAACCCTTACCACTCTTCTGCCTTGGAACCAATACACAGTATTGATTCCAAGATGGAAGGTAAGGGTTAAAAAAAAATTAACCATTGCTCTATCTATTTAATTTGTTTTCTCCTAGTTTTATTTACTAGTTCAATAGTTCTCTTTCTTTCAAGTTTATTAAATTCTTTTATATTTAGGATTTCAAATTTAGTCTTTAATTAGGAATTTTTAATTTGTTCTTTATCTAGTTTTTTAGTTGCATGCCAAATTAATTTATCTGGTTTTTTTTCTCTATTTTATTGATATAAGTGTTCAGGTATATAAATTTCCCCCTAACTGTAGCTTTGCCTGATAACCCATGAATTTTGATATATTGTCTCATTATCATTCTCTTTAATGAAATCATTGATTGTTTCTATAATTTGTTCTTTGACACACATTTTGAAGAAATAGATTGTTTAGTTTTAATTAATTTTAGCTTTTCTTCTTATGAACCCTTATTGACTCTAATCTTATTGCATGATCTGAATGATCTGAAATGGTTGCATTTATAATTTCTACCTTTCCGCATTTGCTTGTGAAGTTTTTATGACATAGTACATGGTTTTTTTTTTGTAAATACACCATGTGCTACTGAAAAGAAGGTATTTTCCTTTCTACTGCCATCCAGTTTGCTCCAGAGATCTACTCAATCTAACTTAAAAAAAATCATTTACTTCATTTACTTTTTTCTTGTTTATTTTTTTGTTCAATTTATCGAGTTCTGATAAGGGAAGGTTGAGGTCCCCAACTAGTATACTCTGTGTTTCCTCCTGAAGAACCATTAGTTTCTGTTTTAAAACTTTGGAGGTTATAACATTTGGTGCATATATAATAATTACTGATATTACCTCATTGCCTATGCCACCTTTTATCAAGATGTAGTTACCTGCTTCTGAATCTCTTTTAATCAGAGTTATTTTTGGTTTAACTTTGTCTGAGATAATAATGGCTACTGCTGATTTTTTTAATCTCAGTTTAAGTCCAATAGATCCTATTCTATACCCTTACCTTTACTCTGTATCTGTCTACCTGCCTCAAGTGTTTTACTTATAAACAACATATCAAAGGATTCTGGGTTTCAATCCACTCTGCTATACACTTTCATTTTAAGTCTGAGTTCTTCCCATTTACATCAACATTACTATCTGTGTATTGCCCTCCATCTTGTTTTCCCCTATTAACTATACTTTCTCCTTTCACTCTGTCCCTCCACACAAGTGCTTTGCTTTTAATCAATTCTTCATTCCCCCACCCTTATATTACTCCCCTTCCTACCACCACTCTTCTAATTCTTCTCCTATTTTCTTATAGGATAAGATAGGATTCTATACTGTAATGATTCTGGTTTTTATTCCCACTTTGATCCAATTCCATTGAGAATGAGGTTAAATATTGCCTTGTCACCCCCCTTATCCTCCCCTTCACTATAATGATTCCCCCACACACCCTCTATGTGTTATAATTTAACCAATTTTACCTCTCTCTTCCCATTTCTCTCAGCACAATCCTCTTTTTCACTCCTTGATCTTTTTTGTATATCAAACTATGCAGCTTTATACCATACCTTCTGTCTATATATACTTCTATCTTCTATAGGAAATATAAAAACTTTAAGTTACAAAATATCTTTCCTTGTATGATTATAAATAATTTGACACTATTGAGTCACTTAAATTTTCTCTTTCTTTTTTACCTTTTTATGCTTCACTTGAATTTTGTATTTGGACATTAGATTTTCTGTTTAGGTCTGATTTTTTTCATCAGAAATTCTTGGAAATCTTATTAAATGACTATTTTTCTCCCTGAAAGAAGTTTTGATTGGCTTATGATTCTTGGTTCTAAACCCTCTTCCCTGCCTTCTGGAATATCATTGTTCAAGCCTTCTGTAATAATTAAAATTGGTTGCCAAATGTAATAGTTAAAAGTTTGGTTTGACAAATATAAAAATTTTTAAATAAGAATTGTTGATGCATTTATAAAAATTAAAAATTAAACTATGATTATGTTAGTAGCTTTAGTAGTTTTATTACAGCAGGGTAGAGATAGTAAAGAGGGAAATATATGAAGGAGTTCGAAAATATTTCCTAGATAAATACCCTATAATTGCCAATCCCAAGAAATCCAGCTCAACTCCAACAAAGTCTCCCTCAGGTCCCAATCTCCAACTAGAAGTCATGGTAGTCTCTTCAGCAAGAGACTTACCAGTGCAGAATCAGTCTTCAATGCAGAAGTCCAAGGCAGATGAATCCCTTGTAAAAATTCAATTTAATTCTCCCCTGATTGTGAAAATGAAATTAATTAATTCTCCCCTGATTTTGAAGGTGAAATTGTAACCCCTTCCTATTTTTAGATTTAATCGCCCAAAGTGTAAACATCCTACTTAAAGTTGAGTGGGAAGATCTGTCCATTTTAGGATTTAATCACCAGAAGCATACACATCCCATTAACACGAGTAGGGAGGTCTCACATGTGTAATAGTGGGTGACAAATCAGAATTGACTGACTGCCTCCTGGGCAGTCCTAAAGTAGGACTTCAACTGCGATTGGTAGATGTAGAATTAGGGGAAGGCACAGGAAGTGACACAAGAGAAAGTATCTTTAAAAGGGAGTAACAACTTCCTGAGTACAGTTCTACAGACAGTTCTTTCTTTGAAGTTGAAGGTGGTAGAGAATCTGCTGACTGGACCCAAGATGTGGTGAGTGAAAGGTTGGCTCCTTTCATATTGGATTTTCTAAAAAGACTAGCCTGAGGAGAGACTTCCTCAGGTCCTCGGCTTTGCAGAGACCTAAGGACTAACTCTCCCTGTCCAGGTTAGATGTAGCAGCCCAGCCCATAGACGTTGTGGGGAAGCAAGGAATGTGAGTGAGCACATGGCCATTATGTGCATGGCAATGAACTTTATTGCCAGCATGGCTGAAGTTTAGGCGCGAAACCTTGCTTTCCTGTGTCCCACTCACCTGAGGAGTAAAACCCCACCTTCACCTTGTCATAGGTTGTATTATCCAATAGGGGTACCCCAGATAACTCATCCATATGTATTGAGGTATCATATAACTGTTCAATATGTATTGAGCTGGCATGACTATAAATAAACCAGCTCCTCTAAGCTCCGCCCACTGGTTCAGGATTCCCGGGTCTGGCAAGTAGCAACTTCTCCCCTGTCCCTCTTCTCTATCTTTCTTAATAAGGCCTGGTCCTTAGACCAGGCCTGCCTTACTAAGGCCTGGTCATTAGTCCAGGCCTGCCTTACTTCCTCTCTTTCTCATAATGCTATCTAGCATTATCTACCTCTTGTAGTTCCTAGTCTCCTTTCCATCTGCACTAGCTTTATCCTCTGACCGGTACGGTGTTAAAAGAGGATCATTGGGTGGTTTCAGCCTGAATATTCACACCCAGTGGTCGGAGCTTAGCTGTGGCTCATACAAATAATATTCGTCTACTGACTCGGTTACTCACATCTCTAAAGTCGGCTCGTTCACGCCCTTCGCGGGTAAAAATCTCTTCTCTATCTCTATCCTCTCAAATTCTTCCCCCCTTGCAGCCTCTTGCAGGCCGGGAGGTTGCATTCTGGCGCCCAGACGTGCTTAAGGCCCACTCCTAGCACTCTCGTGGCATTCTACCTTTATTTCTCACAGCGGTTTGGGAGGGCGCGCCCCAACACGTGAAGGAATTCTTCAGGCTCGCGTGAACGAAGCCAAAAGACGATTCCCTTCAGGTCTGGAAAAAGGAAGGTGAGTTGGTCTCAGAGATGGGTTTGAATATTTCCTCCCACGCAGGCTATATACGACTCCTCATGTCGTTAGTGGAACAGGGAGGTAGGAAGGTCTCCAAAGCGCAGATCAAAGCCTTGCTACAGGTGATTCAAAAGGCTTTCCCAGCCTTCCCAGCCAAGGGGACGCTAGAAGTTGCGCAATGGGACCTAATCGGACAGTCTTTAAAGGACTATCAAAAGGAAGGTAACAGAGTCAGGAAGACGGTATTTAACACCTGGTCAATTATCAGAACCATTCTAGAGGATTTAGCTACTAGTACCTATACTGCAGGGGAGAAGGAATTTCCACAGACTCAGGAATTAAAAAAGCAGGATTTCAAAGGCACTGCTCCTGAGGAGACTGATGGGGGAAGGGAAGGAGAGTGTTCAGAGTGGTCTAGGGATCCGCCAGAGGCCCCAGGCTATAGCTGGAAGAGGAGTAAAACAAAAGAGTCATTTGCAACTCCAAAGCTGTATCCTTCCTTAGACACTCTGACCCCTCCCCCTCCCACTCCTCCACCAGACTACGGGTTGGCTTCACGAGTCTCCCTCGTGGCCTCCCCACCCCCACCTTGCTCACCTGAAGTTTCTAAGCCTTATTCACCCAGGAATGAGCCGATCACGCCTACTCAAAAAGACAAGGAGGGCATTTCTGCTTTCCCAGTCAGGTATATAGAGGACCCTGAGGATGCCAACAGACGCATTGCCCAGCACAAGCCCATAGACTGTAAGGTCTTGAAAATGCTCAGAAGCAGCGTAGTGAAAAACGGGGCAATCGCGCCATTCACACTAGCGCTCCTCAGTAACCTGGCTCAACAGACACTCACACCGGCTGACTGGTACCTGGCAGCCGAGTCCGCCCTCAGCGGAGGTGACTATTTGACCTGGAAACTGAAATTCCATGATCTATGTTCCCTGCAGGCCTCCGAGAACAGGCAGGCAGGAATCAACGTGCCCTTTGAACAATTGGTAGGGCAAGGAGAATTTGAACCTGTTGCTAGGCAAATCGCAGCCACAGAGCAGATTTTTAACCAGATAGCCAGCGCGGCCACTAGGGCATGGAGAGCCCTACCCGGGAAGGATTCAGAGAGCTTGTATACAGAGATTATCCAAAAGCAGAACGAATCGTTTGCTGACTTTGTGGATAGGCTCAGTACAGAAGTCCGCAGACATATCCCTCACGAAGATGCAGCCAAGGTTCTCATTCGGGACCTTGCTTTTTTAAATGCTAATGAACAGGCCAGGACAGCTTTAGCTCCCATTAAAGCTACAGGGACCCTGACAGATTTTTTAAGAGCTTGCCAAGACATAGGCATGGGTGAGACACGAACTGTTTTAACAGTGAGTGAGCAGCAGGGAATGCTCACAGGGCATTGCCATGCATGCGGCAGGAAAGGTCACTATCGTAAAGCATGTCCAAATAGAAGACCAGGAAAGACTCCAGGTATCTGCCCCAAATGCAGAAAGGGCAGGCACTGGGCTTCCACGTGCAGAGCTAGCAATAAGCGAAGTCTTCCCAACACAGGATCTAACACCCAGTTAAACTAGACTTCGGGCCAGCCTTGAGCCCAGGAGCAAATCAGGGCAGGACCATGAGGTATTCTTTTCGTTTCCCTATTATAGCAACCGAAAGCATAGTATTGAAAGAGAACTCAGAACCTACTTGGATTCCAGCCAGCTTTCGTTTCCCAGTACCTCAAGGTGCTAAAGGGTTAATACTAGGCGACCCTGACCTCATTGCAAAGGGTTTAGAAATCTTTCCCACATTGTTTCAGGATAAGGAGACCAATGGGCTCCACATCCTGGCTGCTGCAAAGCCAGCATTTTGCATTTCAAAGGACAATAATTTAGCCTATCTGACCATATTCCCTGAGGCTGATTTCTCTCTAAAGAGCAAGCTTCAAAAAAGCAGCCTTGACTCCACAGCCCATGGATTGTTTTGGTCTCAAAAAGTGACTCAGGATAGGATGGTAATGTCTTTGTTTGTAGAAGACAGGGTTATATCAGGCATCCTGGATTCTGGAGCAGACATCTCGGTGATCTCTGCTACGGATTGGCCAGAGTCATGGGAAGTCATTGAACCTCACCAGAAGTTAGTAGGCATAGGCACTCCTGAGCACATTCTCCAATCAGCGAATTCTTTATCGTGGTCTGATAGTGAAGGACATAGAGGTACATTTAAACCTTATGTACTAGATATTGCCCAATCTCTGTGGGGCAGAGAGGTGATGTCCGCAATGAACATAACATTGACTACATCGGACAGACTGCACACGGAATTTGTGGGTGCGGCTAGCGTCGCCCCACTATTTGCTGACCCTATCACATGGTTAAGTTCCAAACCCATTTGGATTAACCAATGGCCTATATCTAAGGAGAAATTAGTACATTTAGAGGCCATAATACAAGAACAATTGAGATTAGGTCACATACGAGAATCAAACAGTCCCTGGAACACCCCGATTTTTCTGGTGCCAAAGAAGGCAGGGAAGTGGAGGCTAGTCCATGATCTTAGGAAGATCAATGAACAGCTAATGGACATGGGGACAAGGCAACCGGGATTACCTTCCCCGGGTCCGATTCCCATAAACTGGAAGCTGATAGTTATAGATTTGAAGGATTGTTTTTTCAATATTCGCCTGTCCCCACAAGATTGTCACAGATTTGCATTTTCTGTACCCTCAATAAATTATGGTACTCCTTTCAAAAGATTCGAATGGCTGTGCCTTCCACAAGGCATGCGTGTAAGCAGCTGTTTATGTCAGAAATATGTAGCTAATGCACTGGAACAGGTTAGACAGAAACACGGGAAATGTCACATAATTCAATATGTAGATGATATTCTGTTAGCAGCGCCATCTAGTGGCGAAGTGGAGATATTGCTCGCAGACGCCACCAAAGCTTTAACGGCGGCGAATCTGGTGATCTCTAAGGAAAAGATTCAAACCACGCCCCCTTACAAGTACCTAGGAACACTAGTGTATGATCAAGAGATCCGTCCACAGAAAATTGAGATTCGTAGAGATTCCCTGAATACGTTGAATGATTTCCAGAAGTTATTAGGTGATATTAATTGGCTCAGACCTTTTCTAAAAATCTCTACAGGACAGTTAGAACACCTGTATGCCACCTTAAAGGGAGATGCTGCTTTAACATCCCCCAGAACACTGTCTCCCAAAGCGGAGGAGGAGTTAAAGGTAGTGGAAGAAGCGGTATCAAAAGCCAGAGTGTATAGAATTGATCCATCATTGCCTTTAATAGCGTCTGTTCTACAGACCAGGTATACTCCCACAGGTGCTTTACATCAGGATCAACACATCATAGAATGGATTCACTTAGCCAATCAACAAACTAAATCCCTCACTAGCTATCTAGAACTTATCATTTTGCTGATAACTCAGATCAGAAAAAGGGCAAGACAATTAACTGGCATAGATCCTAGTACAATTCATGTGCCTATAACTAGAGAGCAAGTTCAGAATTTATTTGCACAGTCTTTGCCATGGCAAATTGCTTTTGCAGATTATACAGGACAGATAGATAATCACATTCCTGCTAATAAGATACTGCAGTTTGTAAAATTGACTCCTATTATTTTTCCAAGGATGACATCCATGCATCCCCTTGTAGATGCTGTGAACGTTTTTACGGACGCATCAAAACATGGGAGAGCAGGAGCTGTAGTCCAGGATAGCACAATGTTATTAGACACTACTTATGGCTCTCCACAAAAAGCTGAACTAGCTGCAGTTCGCAGTGTGCTAAGGGATGTAGTACAAGCTTGTAATATAATCTGTGATTCATTATATGTGGTTAATTTGGTTAATTCGCTGGAAACAGCAAAGATTAAACCTGTACCTGATGAGGAGTTATATCTCTTGTTCCGTACCACCCAGATGGTGATATGGCAGAGGCAGAACAAATTTTTTATAACACATATTCGTTCACATACTAACCTCCCTGGTCCTCTCTCGGAGGGAAACGCTAAGGTGGATACCTTAGTGGCATCTGCTTTTCAAGATGCAGTTAGATCACATTCTTTATTGCACCAAAATGCAAAATCTCTCAAATGCCAATTTGACATTACTAAAAGACAGGCACAGGAGATAATCCAGCAATGCAGCTCGTGTGCCCAGTTCTCCTCTACACCTCTTCCCCCAGGAGCTAATCCACGAGGACTCAAAGCTAACCAGCTTTGGCAGATGGACGTGACTCAATATGCTCCTTTTGGAAGGTGGAAGTATGTGCATGTGATAATTGACACATACTCAAGGGTCATATGGGCCACGGCACAAACGGGAGAAAAAGTTTCTCATGTCATTGCACACTTGCTGGAAGCATTTGCGCATTTGGGCATTCCAAGTCAGATAAAAACTGACAATGGTACTGCATACACCAGCAAAAGGTTTGCAGAATTTTGCAAACTGTGGAATATAAACCACAAAACTGGAATTCCAGGTAACTCCACTGGTCAAGCAATAGTGGAGAGAGCTAACAGGACTCTCAAGAACCAGATACAAAAACAAAAAGGAGAGTACCTGACAATTTATGAAGGTGATATCTCTAAACCCAAACCTATTATCCCTAACAAACTGTTAAGGATAGTACTTTTAACTCTCAATCATTTCTCCATCCCAGGAGGGCTGAAGGCTACACCTATGCAGACGCATTTTGAGTGTCATGATACAATGGACACGGTGCAGCAGCCCTGGGTTTTTTGGAGATTGCCAGGAGACAAAGATTACAGAGGTCTGAACAGGCTAATAACGATGGGTCGAGGCTATGCTTGTGTTTCCACAGATAATGGAGAGATCTGGACTCCCAGTAAGCATCTCAAACCGTGGAAGGGACCGCTTCCAGATGCAAGGGGAGCAGAGGAACAGGCTCACCAGTCTAGCACCGCACCGGCTGCCCGAGACCAGGACGAGAAGCAGACGAGCATCGCTGCTGTCTCCAGTCAGCTACCTGATGGTCAAGCGCAGGGCACCGGGATCGAAGGCAACACTGGTGAATGCACGCACTCTGAACACTGACATTACATTTACTCTGATGGCATTCACTATTTTGACTTTGCTGAACAGCTGTCATGCTGAAGTCTACTGGTCCATCGTGCCCAAACCTCCTATTTTGAGAATGTTAACTTGGATGGACAAGCCCCCTCTGGTATATGTTAACAACACGGACTGGCTACCACACCCTATTCTAGCCAAACGTGTTCCTCTAGAGTCTGAAGGGGCTCTGTACAATTATTCAGGATCTACTGTGTATCCTCCATTTTGTATGTCTTTTAGAAATTCGTTTATTGGTAATTCTTTCTGTGTACCACGCAGACATCAAGCGTGGATTGTCAAAAATGCCACTGACAACAGTTATGTAGGGGTTGGCATGGGCGTGATAGGAATGGGAGATGAGTTAGCACGTAAGACGTTCCAACCTAAACACCCTGCTAACAAGTACCTATGTCCAAATCAGATAGGTACGGTACAAAAGGAGTTGCCATGGACAGATTGTTCTGTCCGAGTTCCCAGAAAGGTTAAGATGCCGGAAGCCACAGACTTTAACATCTACAATTGGGCACCCAGGTTACGTTGTGGTCGCTCTGAACAACTGACACGGTTAGACAAATACACTGACTATGAGAAATGGCACATGCCATGTCAGAATTTTCAGAAAATTGAGGACTTACTAGAAGTAGACATGGCTGGTTCTAGACTTGCTATTGAAGCAGGTCCAATACAGAACACACAGTGGAAGATAGTGGCTGCCACGCAGCCGATATACAAGTTTAAGGTCAAGGTGAAGAACTCAGGACTTGATCTTGAGTATGACAGTCACATCAATGTCACAGCATGTGTTTTTGCTCCTTATGTAATGCTAGTAGGTAACAACCTTCGAATTTTTAAAAATGACCAAGGTCTATATGAGATCAACTGCACAAAATGCCGACTACATCAATGCCTTAGTCCTAAACACCAAGATTCATATGTTGCTATCATGTATCATCCACCTTTAATGTGGGTACCTGTCAACTTGACAGAGACGTGGGCATCTACGCCTACGGTGCACATTGTTCAAAAGGCATTTAACATGGTTATACATAGGTCCAAGAGAATGGTCTTTGCACTTGTAGGAGCCGTAGTCTCAGTAATTGCCATGATCACATCACTAACCACGGCAACATTGGCATTAACTTCCTCTATCCAGAACCATGAGTTCATACAGGAAGTGGTGTCTAACTCTTCCAAATTATGGCACACTCAGCAGAGTATTGACTTAGCTTACAGAGATGAGCTGGACAGTTTAAAAGATGCTGTGTTTTGGTTAGGTAAAGAGGTTGAAGCTTTACACACAAGAATTACTTATCCCTGTCATTACAATCAAACGGGTTATTGTATTACTCCGTTGCCATATGATAATGTGTCATATGAATGGCAACTGGTCGTTCAGCACATCAAGGGTGCTTGGGGAAGTCATAACAGCACCTTGGACATTATTAAGTTGCAACAGCAGATCAACAAATTAGACCAAATTGTATATGAGAATGAAGCTGCAAATATAGCTGCAAATTGGGAAGCAACTTTATCTTCCCTAGATCCCCAAAATTGGTTTGGTAGAGCTAATTTAACCAGCATTGGTACTATCATTTTATTCATATTATTGGCTATTGGTTTGATTATACTTTGCAGCAGAAGCTGTAAAAACAGAGCCTACATTCGAGGCATACTGCCAGAATTGGCACGGTCTTATCACACTAGGCAATTGGTGCCTGAAAATGTTGAATTGAACACAACCGTTTTATGAAAGACCAGAGTATCATGATATTTTACATTCCAATCTTTGATATATACTGAGAAGGTGAAGGCATGTTTGCTATGTCACACGTCTGTCCCTCCTGAATTGTTCAGAGAGGATGTTTTTTCTTTAAAGGAATCTCTCCCGCCACACAATCAAAAAGAAAAGGGAGAGGAATCTTATACAGATCAGTATTTCTAAGAAATCTTACAGAGATCAGTATTTTGCTCTAAGATCAGTATTTATATTTTAGAGGAAACTTCTTAAAGTCACTCTTGATTGATCAACCTTGATTTTTTCTTTTGCACTATTAAGGCCAGAACTTTAAGCATAAAGAAGGTACTGTTAATGCTCTGATCCAGAATTATGAAGGTGCCAAGATTTCTAGAATTACAGTCACCTTACGGTCAGTAAGCATGAGAACATGACAGAAATTGTTAATTTTCAGTTGACCATTCTGGAGAGTGATGTCTGATTGCATGCAACGGGAATCATGATGAATACCAGACAGCCTAAGCCACGGTGATGCATTTTCCATGTGAAATGGATGCTTGAGGTTGGGGAATGCAGAGACATAGTGCACTGACGCCCTCAGTCACTGGAGGTCCTGGCATCGTCCTTCCAACCAGTTTCTTAGGTGGCAGGCATCTGGCAGTGAGAGCGAATAGATCCCAAAGATGCAGAATCAGTTCAAGAGAAGGAAAGCATTTATCCTTCAGGTCCAGAGGAGGTCAATTTTGCTAATCATGATGAGATCTGACAACTTCTCATGGTTCTGACTGGTGAAGAGTGACGTAGTTAACTGAAGCACCTATCTTGTCAGACGGAGAACTTCTACCTCATGAAACCAGGATCAGTGTTATGGAAATTATTTTTCTCTTTGACATTTTATATTTTATATAATTATTTTGTTAAGCACATAGATAGAAAAAAGGTTCACACTTGATTTTTATATTTGAGTTTTATAATCGGGTTTGATTTTCTCACTGTGAATTGTTATGATTGTGCACCAGTGTGTTTATATTTAGCGTGTGTTGAGTTACATTTTGATATCACTCTATTCATTTGTGTGTCAAACAAAAAGGGGGAGATGTAGCAGCCCAGCCCATAGACGTTGTGGGGAAGCAAGGAATGTGAGTGAGCACATGGCCATTATGTGCATGGCAATGAACTTTATTGCCAGCATGGCTGAAGTTTAGGCGCGAAACCTTGCTTTCCTGTGTCCCACTCACCTGAGGAGTAAAACCCCACCTTCACCTTGTCATAGGTTGTATTATCCAATAGGGGTACCCCAGATAACTCATCCATATGTATTGAGGTATCATATAACTGTTCAATATGTATTGAGCTGGCATGACTATAAATAAACCAGCTCCTCTAAGCTCCGCCCACTGGTTCAGGATTCCCGGGTCTGGCAAGTAGCAACTTCTCCCCTGTCCCTCTTCTCTATCTTTCTTAATAAGGCCTGGTCCTTAGACCAGGCCTGCCTTACTAAGGCCTGGTCATTAGTCCAGGCCTGCCTTACTTCCTCTCTTTCTCATAATGCTATCTAGCATTATCTACCTCTTGTAGTTCCTAGTCTCCTTTCCATCTGCACTAGCTTTATCCTCTGACCGGTACGGTGTTAAAAGAGGATCATTGTGTGGTTTCAGCCTGAATATTCACACCCAGTGGTCGGAGCTTAGCTGTGGCTCATACAAATAATATTCGTCTACTGACTCGGTTACTCACATCTCTAAAGTCGGCTCGTTCACGCCCTTCGCGGGTAAAAATCTCTTCTCTATCTCTATCCTCTCAAATTCTTCCCCCCTTGCAGCCTCTTGCAGGCCGGGAGGTTGCATTAAGCAAGGGACTGGGAGTAAATTGCTTAATTCTTAGGCTAGATATCTTACCCTATCCATTCTCTGACTTTCTCACTTCACTCTTTCTATATTTTGTAAATAAATATCTTTGGAATTAAAATAAATTCCTGGTGACCCTATTTTTATTTTATTTTTTTATTTTATTTAATCAATTTAGAACATTATTCCTTGGTTACAAGAATCATATTCTTTCCCTCCCTTTCCTCCCCCCACCCCTTCCATTAGCTGATGCTCAATTCCACTGGGTATTACATGTGTCCTTGATCAGAATCTATTTCCATGTTGTTGATGTTTGCACTAGGATGTTTGCAATCCTATTTTAAAATATAACCCAGTTCAACCTTTTTTTATAAATAAGCCTCTTTTCCCCTTTTACGCCTTCCAATGCAACAGACCCTCCAACACAGATTCACCAATGTAGAAGTCCTCCCTGAAATAATAATACTAATAATGATGATGACATACTGAGGGTTATTTGATTTCTCAGTAGCCTTCAGGGACTGATAGCCTCCCTCACCAGGAGCAGTGAGCTATAATGCCTCCAAGACAGTGTTGGTAAAACCAGGAAACAGGGATTTATTTTTATAATAAACAAAGAAGCATGAAGGGAAGATTAAGGAACAAGGGTTCCCTAGCTCTAAGAAAATCTCACTAGCCTCCTCCCTTCTAAAATTCCCTAATGGGAATTGCTTCATTATCTTGATATTCCCTAAGACTTGGCCTATCTCTAACTAATATTCCCCATCTTTACTAGCTACACCTAAATCTAATTAATCCTCCCAGGCTGGTTTATAAAATGAACTAGTTCTCCAAATATAGTCAGGATTGAACTCTTGATGGCTGAGTTCAACCTAGTTTGATCTCAGGCCCTCACCAACACTGTCTTGGCTTAGACCAGGCTTGCTGTTCACAGACTTTCTTCATGTTAATAATCTTCTCAACAGACAGTACTTTTTAGCCAACGGGAACACTTTACTCGTACTTCAATGTAGGTTTTATCCAAGCAAGAACAAACAGAGATAAGGTATCTTAACTCTCCTCAGCTCCAGGGACAGGAAGTCAAGGCCTCCAATCTGCTCAAGAGACTAAGCCCAGAGCCCTGAGCAATAGTTGGTTCCCTTCAAATCCCCTCTCTGAGTTCCATAATCCTTTGTCATTTGATTCCTGGAATGCAGCTAAATTCTTTCCTTACTTACATTTCATCCATTTCTCTTTTTCCCTCTGGCATCCCTCAGCAACTGCCACTAAGGCAGCAGAATGAATCCCAATGCCCTTGGCTGGCTTTTATAAGCAGTTTTCTCCAGGTCACTTCCTGTCTCTCTGGTTTCTCCTTCCTTTTACTGTGGACTGGTCTATCTCATCTCAGGAACAAATCAAAGTCTCAAAATTTCCTCAATTTGCAGAGGGTAGGGGAGGCAGTGCTTTTCATGGTTAATTATTATTGTCTGTAAGTTTTGTTTTGTTTTGTTTTTTTGCCTTAAGATTTGCTTCCCTCTCTAGTAGTACATTCTTGTGTCATTCTAATTGTAGCTCTCTCATACTTAAACTTTCTGTCTGGAGTATTATGTTTTCCTCTTTGACCTAGAAGCTACAGGTTTAGAATATTATAGTCTTTAATGGTTTAAATTTTTTGTGAACAAATTCTATTTTTACCTCACATTCTGGGTCTAACAGACCTAAACAGTATTATTTTATAATTTCTCGAAAAATGGTAGGCAAGTGTTTGGGATATTTTAAATTTTGCCATGCTATTCTGAGAATCAGATGATTATCAAGTCTCCTTAACATGTTTTCTAGGTTGTAATGGTAGATATCTTACGTATTCTTCTATTGTTACTATTTTTAATGTTTTTCTAATGGTCATTATTTAATAGAATCATTGAGTTCTCTTTAACCCATGCTATTTTTCAATGAATGTTACTTTAATCATGCTCTCTACTTTCCATTTTAAGCTTTTTATTTTCCTTCCTTTTTTTTTGACGAGTAATTTTATTTTAAATTTCACCTTTTTTCTCTTGCTTTATTTTTCTTCATTTTTGAAGACTTCAAGACTAAGTCTTTCTATTCTCTGAGGATCTAATTGTATATAATGTAGAGTTATTCTCTTTTTCTCAATTGAGCTCTTGGTTCTCTTAATCTATGTCATGTCTTTTCTCTATAAGTAGTTTAACCCTTTTTACTCATGTCCCCCACTTCATTTCTTGGATAACGACTTTGTGTCACGTTCTATCTCTACTCTTTTTTGCACTGTTAGGTGGAGTAGGCAAGCCCTGTGCCCCCTTGGAATCTGAATTCTGCTCCTATTACCATTCTTCATTAGATGGCTGGAAATAAATGTGGCCTCTTACAATTTCAGAATTGTTTCATCTTATAGATTCGTAATGCAATTGCTGATCTTGGCCCCAAATCTGTCTCCTTCTCCTTGCATAATCCCCTACCCAGAGCCATTTCACTCCGTTGCTATAGCTCTGATATAATTCACTTAGATGTAAAAAATGTGTTCCTCATAGGCTTCTGTGAAGGTTCCTATCTCCAACCTCTCAACAGGGGACTATTTAGTACAGTCTACTAGTCCCCTCTTCTGCCAAAGACTCAGCAGTAGCCCTTTTGGTTGAAGGCCCCATTGACCAGAGTTTGTGATGATTTCTGTCTCCTTTTTCATATTCCCTATCTAATTTGCTAAAGTCTTCTGGCTATCTTCTTGTATAATCTTAGTCTAAATAAAGGAGTTTACTCTGATCATTGTTTCATCTGGAGCCAATCTAAATCTGTGACTGGGTATATACTGCTGAGGTTGGATCCTCCATGACTTTTCACATTTTCATTTTTTTTAAGCAGTCCCCAAAGAAATAATTGTCTGTTAAATCCTTGACTATTGAATTCCAACTATATTTCCAACTTGACTTTGGAACCAACTATACTAAAACAAATATAGAAAATATGCACTGGTGTTAAAAGTAATAAGTAAAAGAAAAGGAAAATAGATTGCCTGGTACTTGAGTGAACATGATTACTTACTAGATAACATGAATTAGGTAGTGCCCTTGGGTTTCCTAAGATACTGCAAGGTCACTTAGTTGATTATGAGAAAAGCAAGTCTGAAACATTTTAATTGTTGGCAGACGGATCTTTTGGCAAAGAAATAATGGTTTGGGATTCCAAGAAAATGCAACCGATAGCACTTTCTATTTTTTATTAAATAAACAAAACACTTATAAAGATTTCCCTGACAAACAAAACGGGAAGCAGTTTTAAAAGTAATTATACTCATGTCACCTAGAAAGACACTTATAAAAAACAATACTATATAAGATGTGTTTGGAACCAAGGGGAAATTATGATAGTTATGTAGTAAATTTAATAGTATTTTAATGTAAATAGTCATTTTGTTAACTCTCACCCAAAATCTAATAATACACATTTTCATTGCTGAGTAATCTGATTTGGGTGATGTAATTCTGACCAGTAAGAGATAATATGATGTAGTGAAAAGAACACTGGACAAACATTCAAATCACTATTCACCTCTATACTGTATATACGACATTGAATAAAAGAGTCATCTCATCTCTCCAGACATCAGTTTACTTATCCATCAAATAAAAGAGATTGAATCGGATCATTTCTTAGGTTCTTTCTGTCTCCAAGTTCCATTATTCAATGATGGGAAAAGATTCTGAGAACCGGAGGATCTGTGGGATTGCTAAACTATTAAGACTAGAGTCTCATTGTTATGGGGTTTCCTTTGGGTTAAACTGACAATGTCACTAATAGCACCAAATAGTGATCCTGATATTACACAGGTTACTTGCTTCAATAACACAAAAAGAATTTAATCTTGTCAATCACAATGTCATATTTACATAATTAGGACATTGTGACATTGTGCACCAAAAACTTTTGGGAATTTAGACTCTGAGGATAGTTCACCTGTACAATTTAATCCCACTTAAACAAATCTCTTTTTCTATCTCTCTATCTCTGTCTTTGAGTGTCTCTTTCTCTGTGTCTCACTCTTTGTGTCTCTATCTTTATGTCTCTCTCTGTCTCTGTTTCTGTTTTCTTCCTCTTTTTCTGTCTATTGTCTCTTTCTATCTCTCTCTGCCTTTTTATTTATCTGTTTCCTATTTCCATCTTTTCTCTGCCTTCTGACTGTCTGTTTCCAACTCTGTTTCTCTGATTCTCTATGCCTCTATATTTACACTGTAATTTTCTGTTTCTATTTCATTTTGCATCTGTTTCCCTGCCTCAGTCTGTCTCCATCTCTTCTCCTGCTATTTCTCTATTTCTGTCCACCTGTCTCTATTTTTCTCTGACTCTATCTGTTTCTTTCTTCTTTTCACCTTCCTTCTCTTTCGCCTTCCCCCTAGACAAGAGAAATTGGGGTTTGGGGATAGGATCATCAATATAATTATAATTCTAGCAACCTGTTAATTAGTAGTACAAACTACACTTCTCTCTTTTGTTAATTATTTAGAAAAGGAAGTGCCTTGATAAACCAGAAATTCCACTTAGTGTATTCACCACTGTATATGATAATTTTCTTCAATCCAACAAGAATTTATTAAGTGCCTACTATAAATGCCAGGCTATAGTTATATAAAGAAAAAGATGAAAGCAGTCTCTTTCCTCAAAAATTCATTTTTGGGGAGGAAAAACCATAAAAAATGCTTAAGTAAATACACAAATATACACAAACCAATCAAAAATTCTTTGGGAGTTAAGACTAATAACTGAAAGTATGAGAAGAAATTTTTCCTTTGGGTGGGTGAGTGACACTTGAATTAAGCCTATTTTGGATATGGGTGAGGGTGAGGAAGAAGAAACACCATTCTAGGAAAGGAGACAGCCTGTGAAACAAAGATGGGAAATGGAATGTTATTTATGGGAAACATCAAGCCGACCAGTTTGGCTGGAATGGGTTGTTCTTGATGGGGCATAACATGAAATCAATTTAGAAAGATAGATTGAAGTCAGATTGTGAGGCATGCCCAAGAGTATTTCTATGACTGCTTTCCCTCATTGCCCCAGCTTCTGGTCATTTTCCCCTGTCTATCGCTGCATCTGATCTTATGCCAGGGACATCATTATGCTCTAATGAGCAGAGACATTTCAACAGAAAGGAGCTAGACCACTATGGAACTACTAAGTGCTGGAAGAAAATGAGGAAAACTCTGCCCTGTTAACTCTTGGATGGAAAATAAAGTATTCATTCAAGTTATTTCATCACCAATTAATATTTACCAAGGATATATACATATATCATGTATAAAATGTACACAGAAGTTATGTATTATAGATGCATGGAATTATGTATTATGCTATGGCCCTGGACAAGTTTTTAAAGAAAGATAAGCACAATCTGCCTTCTGAGCATTCAAAATTTTGTTCTGCTTCTTTTTGAAGAGTTTCTTCAGCTCTACTAACTAAAAGGACTAAAAAGATTTAGTATTACAGAAGTCAAATAGTCACTAATCAAAATAATTCTTAATTAAGGATTGTAGTAGATAATGAAACTTGATGAATTATAGTGGTGGGGAATTTTAGAGAAGTTGCACCAGGAAGTAAGCCAAGGAAGAGACTGAATCTTGAGCCCCTCCCCTACACCACTTCCTGTTTCTTTTTCTAACTGGCTGGGTAAAGATCTTCTCACAGATGGTAAATTGAAGATTTTCTCACTAGTAACCCAATCCCACAACTAGTACTTTAACTAAAAGAGCTTTTATTCTTTGGGGAGAGGGGTAAGAAGAGGTTGGGGGAAATAGGGAAATGAAGGCTCTCCCTAATTTCTAAGTTATCTTGTTGATTGAAGATTTTGGAATATAGTCAATTCAGAAAACAAAATTATCTCCCCCTAAGGGTAGATATCAACAGCACTGCTGACAAGTCTCTTCTGGGCAAAAACTAAATCTCTCTTCAGCTCACAGTACAGGTAGAAGGCAATGGCCAGAGAAGAGGCGAAGGGGTCTGTCTTCCACCTTCAGGTAGAAACAGCCAAGTGGGAATATGAAGTGTCAGGCAGCTGGAGCTTCCTAACTGCTAACTTCCAGGTTCCATTGGAACAGCCTCTCCTCCCCCGCTGATTCGTGTCCAAGAGTTCTGAGGTCCTTTGCTTTTTGCAGATCCATTTTTCTTTGCCCAATATTTTCATTTACAGGATCATAGTATTTAAAACTGGAAAAAATTTAGAATCCATTTGATTCAATCCCCTCACTTTACAGATAAGGAAACTGAGTAACAGAAAAATTAGAAAACTTGCTTATTATCACATAGGCAATTGGTAAAATAGTCATGTCATGAACTGCCACTCTGATGACGTTTATAACAAAGGGACTGGTAATTTTTACCTGATTGAACAGTAGCATGGGTATGTAAACAGAAAGCTAGCCTCATGATCAGAAAGATTTAGATTAAAATACAGTTTCTGATATGCAATTCCTATTCTATAATCAACAGACTTCGCTTCATTTTAAAGTTCTTCTTCCCTGACTTCCTTCATCTTCTGGCAATCACCAAACCCAACCCTCTGGATGACACTACATTCTTGGCCATTCTTTCCAGTACTGGCTGTACCTTTTCTCATAATGTATTCCCCAAAAATGTATCACCTAATCCAAATCCTAGAGACTGCTATGATCTGCTTCCCAAAAAATTTTCCTTCTTTTCTCAAAGAGTTCACTATCTGATTCATAGTGTTTTCCACTCCAATTTCTGCTATCCTACTAAAGGATTTCAAAAATCATTTTGATGTTTACTCAAACACCCTAATTTCCCAGTTTCTCAAACTACTCAACTCCTATAATTTACTCCTACCCTCAACCTCAGTTACTAAAAGGGATGGTCATATTCTCCAATTTTGTTATCACCTACAAGTCTTTCACTTCCATAATGAAGAACTCTAAATTTCCTTTATCTAATCATAATCTTCTATCATTCCATTCTTTATATCTTCCAAACCTATCTTTCAACCTCATTGTGATCTCTAATCCTTTAAGCCTCAGGTTTTTTCCCCCCAAATTCTCATGCCTGCCCTGGCTATCCTCCTTTCTCAGTTCTATCACATTTGGCCAGTTCAATTTTACATGGTCTCCTACTCTCTAATCCATTTCTTCATTGTCTAATCTTTGCTTACAACAAGCAAAACTTCAAACTTGAATCATTCTCACCATCCATCTCCTTCAATTCTATTTAAATGCTGATGAATAGATCTGGAAGAAATCTCATCATTCTACTTATTCATTCTACCTCAAATTAGTGTTATCCAATTTCAATTGTTTCCCTCACTGCAGAAAGGCAATCCTTTTACTCTTTTTAATCAGTTTTCTTTCCCACTCACTGCAGTGAATTTTCTGAGTTTTTTTGTCATCAAGCTTCTCATAGAATTATCTTCCTGATTGAAGAATTTACCTAATATCTTATGAAGAAAATTGAAGCCATTAGCTAAGAGTTCCCCTTTCTGCTCTCCTCACCTCAACACTGCCATTTACTTCAGCACCCATGATTTGCATCTTACCACTCCATCTGCTAATTTCATGTGCTTGCACTGGAATTCTTTTCCTCTACACCTCGGATATTTTCTTTCCTTCAAGATATCCCAAGTGCCATCTCTTTCATTAGGATTTTCATGGTCCCCCTATTCCCAACTTCTCTTGCTTTCCATTCCAAATTACTTATTTGATTTATATATAGCTTATGTATCCTAATATATGGCTATTTTGCCTTCCTTTTCTAGTGGATGCCATAGACTCCTTTGCATTGTCTTTGTATCACTAGTAGTACTGTGTCTGTTACAAAGGTATAAAAATAGGCATTGTACCTTTAATTTCTTATGGTGTAGAAAAATGAGGAAACTCCCTCTACTAATGTATTCAGCATCTTCTCTTTAGTTTATTTTCTTAGAGAGATGTTGAGAGGACTTCAGGGTTTAGTGACCTGCTAAATACCACGTAATTAATATATTTCAGAGGTAGAATTTGAACTCAGATCTTTTAGGATCAAGGGCCAGCTCTCCACTATACCATGTTACTTCTCACCTATAGAATGATAAACCCATAATAAATTCTGCTTGGTTGATTGATTAATTGATTGAGACAAGCAAGTAATCTAATGTCTAAGTGTTTTCAAGTAACTGTCTATGACTATAAATTAGAGAATTGCCTAATTCCTTACACTGATAAAATCAAAAATTCAGATCAAAATTTTTATAGTTAGTTTTCCAGAGCATTATTTATAAAAAAAGCATTTACAAGTCCACTGCATGTGTAATAAGCTCAGTTGGAGAAAGGCTTTGCAACTAAATAGGTAAATTAAAAATGTTTTGTACAGAATAAACAGTCTCCCAGTTAAATTATTTCCTTTCTAAGTCAATTGCCTAGGCGAATACCTAAATTGCCAGCTAATTTTTCCAGCAAAAAGCCATTTGGCAAATTCACCTCTTGTCTGCCAACTCAGAAACAGAGAGGAGAGCTAGTTTTAAATTACCTCAAATGCATTAGTCCACTTGCAGAGCCCAGTGAATAACTATTTCCTATCACATATCAAACTACATCCAAATGTTGAAATTCGTTATCAAGAAATGATTCATTGTTTGGACCTCTTTCTATTTTGCTTAATGTTCTATTTAAGATTATAAGAAATGATCATTAGATCTGATTTTCAGTCAACTTCTAATAAATATTTTCTCCTTAGTCTTTCTTTTGTAAATTCTTATAAATACTGGAAAATTTAAAAATGTCCATTTCCATATTTAACTCTACTTTCATGTAAGAGCAAATTTGCTGTGTATACATTATGATTTCGGTCATCTCAGTCATATACATGTAGCAGCTGTGATACCCAGGAAAAAATGCCTACTCTGCTAAGCAAAAGGCAAATCCCATGAATATGAATGCATCTCTGAGTGGCCTAGAAGCTCACAACATGTTAATCTTATGTGAAGTTATAGCTTGAGAAAAGCAATTTTAAATAGCTGTTACTGACTGACTAGTCATTATATAGTTTAAAATCAACAGCTTGGTCTCAACTCTGTGTTTCAAATTTGAGTCATCAATTTGCGGTTTTAAACGTACGAAGAATAAAGGAGGTGGGGGAATAAAGGTTATTGTGCAATGTACCTCAAAAAAGTCCAAAGTAGTGTATAAAGTGGGGTTGGACTAAGTCTCCATTAGCCAAATCATATGTAAAAATCATTTAACTAAACTAATGTCTCATTAAATTAGACAAAAGCTTACACATTTTCTTAGATAATATGGAAATTAATGTTTTGTCACTGGAAGAGAATATGTGCATCTATAAAAAGAGACTAAATGGAATATTTATTTTGTGTTAACAGGAAAGAAAAGTGAAATCAGACCTCGCCCAACTGCCCCCCCCAAAAAAGCATGTTATCAATTTTCTCTAGGAACATTTTTATGGAAAAACGAGGATCATAAAGCAGCATAGCATTACTAGCAGATTATAAATAGACAAGGACAACTTTTATGCATACGTTAATATCATTACTTTTAATTTTTTTCATTTTAAAAAAGACTTTAAATGAAGGAACAAATAATAGTAATCTCTCGTTTTGATGTGGCATTTTACATTTCTAAAAATTATTTTTTCCAAACTACTTTGTGTGGTTAGTAATGAAAATATCATTATCCATTTTTATAAAGAGAAGCTTAGCAAGCTTAAGGAAGTTTTACATTATGGCATAACCAAGGATTGGCCTCAGACTTTCTAAGATTTCCCTTATATCTTATTTTTTTAATAGTCATTCTGGTGGCAGCATCAAGTCAAAGTATTGTCTTTACCTGTACATAGTATCAAAAAGTAATTTACATGCATTGGTATTTTCAGTCACTTATAAATATGCAGTAATGATGTCCTTCTCCTCTCTATCTTTTTGTCTCTGTCTCTTCCTCTATCTCTTTCTCTCTGACCCTCTCTTCAGCATCATTCCCTCTCTCCACATATATCACATATGTAACATATGCATACATATAGACATGTGTACATATAATCATATGTGTCTATATGTGGAAAACACATACATGACACAAATTTATGTTTGGTAGGCAGTAACATTTTCTCCATCACTTTCTTCAGTCTAGATAATCAAGTAAACATTAAATCAAGCTATGATTTATAAAGTTTATCTATTTCTACTATGTAAATGCTAACACTAAAGATTTGGCAATCAGCTTTTGAGAGCTTGTTAAAGCTGGTTCCAGCACACCCTTGGATTCCACTCTCATATCAAACAATCAAAAGACCAAATTAGTTATGAATGAGCTCTTAACCAATTTAAGAGGATTATAGAATGTAGGTCAGTTGATCACAGGCAGCTGCTTCTATAAAAGAAAAATCTTTTGATGCTGGGAGTCTTAAAAGAGATGTTCAGCTCACCCAAACCCTCTAAATATCCAAAAATAAAATACAAAATACCTCTAAACAAAGGAAAGCAGGAAGGATACATCTCACTGGGCTGAGAGGGGAAAATAGCCTGGTGTGAGATGCATCAAGGGAACATAGCCAAATAGTCTGAGGCAACAAAATAATCAACAGAGAAGAAGCCTAAGTCTAACCCTACAGAGGCCCAAGGTAAGGAAACTTCAGAACCCTATTCATGGCCTAACAAAATTGGCAGGAGGATGAAGCAGCTCAATACCAGTCCTACCCACTTCCACATTACTGAGGTAATGAAAGGAAAAAGTGGGGAACAACCCAACACAGGAGATAGTACAGAAAAGAATACCCTGAAAACCTAGAACAGTGGTCCCTCCCTACCAGGAGGAGAGGAGAACCTCAACTAATAGAAAAGATAATGAGTGAAGAAAATAATGCACAAAATGCAAAAAACTCTAACCTTAGAAAGTTACTTTAGTGACAAGGAATATCAAAATATAAACACAGAAGAGGACAACAATGGCATAAAGGAAACATGTGAAGTCTCAAAGAAAAGTGAGAAAGGATGTCAGGCCCCAAAATATCTCTTGGAAAAACTTAAAAAAGAAGTTAAAAAATAAAATAAAAGAATTCATAGAAAGATTCAACAACTTCTAAACTAACAATGTACTAAATGGTAACGAAAGCCCCCAAAATAGACTGAAGAAAACAACTCCCTAAAGATTAGAATGGGCTAAATGGAAACACAAAAACTTAAAGGGAAAAAAAAATCCCTAAAAATTAGATTTGAGCAAATGAAAGCTAATGACTCCATAAGGCATCAGGAAACAAAAATCAAAGGAATGAAAAAATATCTGAAATGCCTTACTAGAAAACAATTGGTCTAGAAAATAGAAAATAGATCCAGGAGAAACAAGTTAAGAATCACTGGAATACCTGAATGCTTTGGGGAAAAAAAACCCTTAACACAATATTAAAAGAAATCATTATGGGAAATTATTCTGATATTCTCACACAAAAAGGAAAAATAAAAATTACAAGAATCTGCAGTTATCTACTGAAGGAGACCTCAATGTAAAACATTTCAGAACTATTATATAAAATTCAAAAACTCCTAGACCAAGGGAAAAGTACTGCAAGAAGCCAGAAGGAAACAATTCAAATATGTAGCTATAAGGAGGATTATACATATCCTGGAAGCTTCTAAATTAAAGGGCCAGAAGGTATGGAACATGCATGTTGATTTAGAATTTTGAACTATAGAGACCACATAATCCCCCTTTCCTTTTTCCTGTTTGTGCATCTCTGTATGTGCAGGGATCTTTCAGTATCTGTATTCCGTGGATGTGCTTACTGGTTTCATGGCAGGAGAGGGAGGAGCGGCTTTTTTAATTTTGCTAGCCTTACTTCCTTATACTTCAAGATAAATATTAAATAAATATTATTAAATACATTAATATTTATTAATATTAATACAATAATATTAAATAATATTACTTGGAGTACTGGATATTAATTTTAATGTTTACATTGTTTGGCAGACCATGAAAGGATTCTAGAACTCAGCTTTTCTTTTTCCTTTTCTTTAAAGCTGGCAGACCGCTTATAGCCAAGCAACCCAGCAGTTTAAAACTGCTACTGGTTTGCATACAAAGCTGCTTTTCTACTGGTAATTTTCAAACCCCCTCTCCAGCCGCCCAGCTGTGACTCATTCCTCTAGCTCTCCTCCCGCCTTCCAAGCCTCTGGCAGCTGCGAGTATTTGAGTATTTTTACACCCCAGCCGCCCTGCCGCACCCAGCCACCTTAATTTAGGGGACTTGGTGGAGAAGCTTCTACCCACCCATGGCCCAGAGAGCAGCACTATTGGCCTGATTAATCATTCCTGCCCACAGTTCGATCAAATCCAGTCAAATCCGGGCTAAGCAGGCTCCCCAGCTGCCTCAAATTACTACCTCAGCCACTGTACCTGGGGCCCACTCTAGTGATACTACTTCCTCCAACTACTGAAGCCTAGTCACACCTGGCTTGGCTTCTCATATCCATGGCTCCAGAGCTACTGTTGGTTTTTGTTTTCTTTTTATTGCTGCTGCTCCTGCCCCTTCTGCTGCCCTGATATCTGTTCTAGCTGGTGAGTATAAGCTTCACTTTCTCCAGCCAGAATAAAGGGAAGCCCCTTTTTCTGCTGGACAGCTGATTGCCCCCAGGTCCCAACAGGCTCTTTGTCATGGCTGGGAGGGTCCGAGCCCTTTTTTTAACCACCCCTAACTATGCCCCTAACCCCTCCCAGATGTAGTGCTGACTCTTGTCCACTAGAGGTAAATATTGAACACTAATTTTTTCTTCTTTCTTTCCTTTTTTTTCTTTCTCTTCGCTTTTATTTTTTCCCTTTTCCTGCTTAGCTACAATGGGAGTTTGCTGCCACCAGATGGCAGCAATAAATAAATAAATAAAATTTAAAAATTAAATTAAAAAAATTTCCCCTTTTTAAAAAAAATAAAATTCAATAAATTATAAAAAATCATAAAATTAAATAAGCTAAATATCCTCACCTTCTACCCCACCCCTTATAATAAAAAATTTTTTAAGAAATAAATTAAATATACATTATTTTTTTCCTACTTTGATTAAAATGCTACGCAACATAAATGCTACCATTCGTGAAAGTCTTTTGCTTTTTGCCCAATTAGAAGCATGTAAAATTCCAAATTCCCTACTCCTCCACATAATCCTAGGACATTTTATTTTTCTGATCTTCATTCTTAAGACAAAAGGTACCTCTATACAAGAGATTGAAGCATAAATGCTGGCCAATAGGAAAATTCAATCAAAAAATTTCAAAGACATGACCTAATAAAAAATAATGATCCCACCCAAAAGAAGACTGAATTTTGCAAGCCTGCTCCTGAACCACAAATAGAGAATGAACCTATTTCTCCCAAAATGGAGATGAGACACCCCTCTCATATTCATCAGGTGCAGACCCTTCTCTCCTGTACTCTGCAACATCTCTCTCATGCTCTGCAACTCCTGGCTAATCTTACCTCCCCTAATCTTTCTTCTAACCCCCCATCCTCCCCTGCCTTTTCTCCCACCTCACAAACAACCCGAATTCCAAAGAAAACTCATTCTATTACCATATCTTTTCCTACCAATATTGCCTTGGCACCCCTACAGTCAACTTCTAAGGAATCACAGATATCATATGAGTACTATGAAAGACTTTTCCCATTAAAGGAAGTGCCCAAAAGATGATACAATGGGGATGTGTTGACCCTAAGACAACATATTCCTTTTACTCCCCAAGAAATTAGAGAACTGACACATAATATACCTTCATTTGAATCTGAAACTTTGGTTGTGACCAAGAAGATGGTTGATATTTTTTATCAATATGACCTGTCCTATTAGGATGTTGAGAATTTGCTTAATGTTTTTCTTTTTTTTATTTATTTATTGAGTCAATTTAGAACATTATCCCTTGGATACAAGAATCATATTATTTCCTCCCTTCCCTTCCCTCACCCTTCCTGTAGCTGACATAGAGTTTTACTGGATATTACATGTGTCTTTTATCAAAACCTATTTCCATGTTGTTGGTGTTTGCATTAGGATGTTCATTCAGAGACTACATCCATAGCCATGTCCATTCAACCGATGTAATCAAGCACTTGTTATTCTTCTGTGTTTCTACTCTCACAGTTTTTCCTCTGAATGTGGATAATGTACTTTCTCGTAGATCCCTCCAAGTTGTTCAGGATCATCACATTGCCACTAATGGAGAAGTCCATTACATTCGATTGTACCACAGTGTATCAGTCTCTGTGTACAATACTCTCCTGGTTCTGCTCCTTTCACTCTGCATCAATTCCTGGAGGTCATTCTAGGTCCCATGAAATTCCTCCAGTTTATTATTCCTTTGAACACAATAGTATTCCATCACCAAAATGTAGCACAATTTCATCAGCCATTCCCCAATTGAAGGGCAGCACTTCATTTTCCAATTTTTTTCCCAGCACAAAGAGAACAGCTATGAATATTCTTTTAACAAGTCTTTTTCCTTATTATCTCTCTGGGGTACAAACCCAGCAGTGCTATGGCTAGATCAAAAGGCAGACAGTCTTTCAGCACCCTTTTGGCATAGTTCCAAATGGCCCTCCAGAATGATTGGATCAATTCACAACTGCACCAGTAATGCATTAATGTCCCAACTTTGCCACATCCCCTCCAGCATTCATTACCTTACTTTGCTGTCATGTTAGACAATCTGCTAGGTGTGAGGTGATACCTCAGAGTTTTTTTTATTTTCATCTCTCAAATTATAAGAGATGTAGAACACTTTTTCATGTGCTTATTAATAGTTTTGATTTCTTTAATTCCTTATTCATGTCCCTTGCCCATTTATCAATTGGAGAATGGTTTGATTTTTTTGTACAATTGATTTAGCTCTCTATAAATTTGAGTAATTAGACTTTTGTCAGAGGTTTTTGTTATAAAGATTGTTTCCCAATTTTTTGCTTCCCTTCTAATTTTGCTTCCATTGGTTTTGTTTGAACAAAAAGTTTTTAATTTGATGTTATCAAAATTATTGATTTTACATGTCATGATTTTTTCTAGCTCTTGCTTGGTTTTAAAGTCTTTCCTTTCCCAAAGATCTGACATGTATACTATTCTGTGTTTACCTAATTTGCTTATAGTTTCCTTCCATATATTCAAGTCATTCACCCTTTCTGAGTTTATCTTGGTATAGGGCATGTTGATCCAACCCTAATCTTTTCCATACTGTCTTACAATTTTCCCAGAAGGTTTTATCAAATAGTGGGTTTTGGTCCCAAAAGCTGGGGTCTTTGGGCTTATCATACACTGTCTTGATGAGCTCACTTACCCATAGTCTATTCCATTGATCCTTCTTTCTCTCTCTTAGTCAGTACCAAATTGTTTTGATGGCCACTGCTTTACAGTATAGTTTGACATCTGGTACTGTAAGGCCATATTCCTTCACATTTTTTTCATTATTTTGCTGTATATCCTTGATCTTTTGTTCTTCCAAATTTATTTTGTCATGGTTTTTTCTAATTCAGTAAAAGAGTTTTTTGGTAGTTCAATGGGTATGGCACAAAATAAATAAATTTATTTGGGTAGGATTATCATTTTTATTATGGTAGATCATCCTACCCATGAGCAATCGATGTTTTTCCAATTGTTTAGATCTAGTTTTAGTTGTGTGGAAAGTGTTTTGTAGATGCATTCATATATTTCCCGTGTTTGTCTCAGCAGATATATTCCTAAGTATTTTATATTGTCTAGAGTGATTTTAAATGGAAATGCTCTTTCTAATTTTTGTTGGAATTAAATGTGTTGGAGATGTGTTGGATGTGTTGGAAATAAATAGAAATGCTGATGACTTGTGTGGGATTATTTTGTATCCTGCAACTTTGCTAAGGTTGTTGATTATTTCCAATAGCTTTGTGGTTGTTTCTCTAGGATTCTTTAAGTAGACCATCATATCATATGCAAAGAGTGATAGTTTGATCTCCTCATTGCCTATTTTAATACCTACAATTTGTTTTTCTTCTCTAATTGCTACAGCTAGTGTTTCTAGTAAATTGTTAAATAATAGAGGTGATAATGGCCATTCTTGTTTCGCTTCTGATCTTATTGGGAAGGTTTCTAGCATATGTCCATTGCAGATGATATATACTGTTTATTATTTGTAGGAAAGGTGCTTCTATTCCTATGCTTTCTAGTGTTTCCAATAGAAATGAGTGTTGTCTTTTGTCAAAGGCTTTTTCTGCAACTATTGAGATCATCATGTGATTTTTGTCAGTTTGCTTGTTAATATTGTCAATTATGTGGATGGTTTTCCTAATACTGAACCATCCTTGCATTCCTGGTTTGAATCCTACCTGGTCATAATTAATAACTCTCATGATCACTGGTTGGAGTCATTTTGCTAGTATCCTATTTAAGATTTTTGCATCTATATTCATTAAGAAAATTGCTCTGTAGTTTTCTTTCTCTGTTTTTGACCTGCCTGGCTTTGGAATCAGTACCCTATTTGTGTCATAAAATGAATTTGGTAGAACTCCTTCTTTGCTTATTCTGTCAACTAGTTTGTATAATATTTGGATTAGTTTTTTTTTAATGTTTGATAGAATTCACTTCTGAATCCATCTGAACCTGGGGATATTTTTAGGGAGTCCTTTGATGGCTTTTTCAATTTCTTTTTCTGATATGGGGTTGTTTATATAGTCTTTTTCATCCTCTGTTAGTCTAGGCAATTTATATTTTTGTAAATATTGATTAATGTCACCTAGACTGCCATATTTATTGCCATATAATTGGGAATACTAATTTTTAATGATTGCCTTAACTTCCTCTTCATTAGTGGTGAGGTCTCCCTTTTCATCTTAGATACTGTCAATTTGGTTTTCTTCTTTCCTTTTTTTAATTAGATTGACCAGTACTTTCTCTATTTTATTAGTTTTTTCAAAGTATCAGCTCCTTGTCTCATTTACTAAGTCAATAGTTCTTTGACTTTCAATTTTATTAATTTCTCCTTTGATTTTTAGGATCTCTGATTTAGTATTCAACTGAGGATTTTTAATTTTTCACTTTCTAGTTTTTTAATTTGCATGCCCAATTCATTGACCTCTGCCCTCTCTAGTTTGGTAATATATGAACTTAAGGATATAAATTTCCCCCCGAGTACTGCTTTGGCTGCGTACTATAGATTTTTAAAGGATGTCCCATCATTGTCATTTTTTTCAATGAAATTATTAGTTGTTTCTTTGATTTGTTCTTTAACAGATTTTGGAGAATCATATTGTTTAATTTCCAATTAATTTTTTATTTCCATCTCCATGTACACTTACTAATTATTATTTTCAGTACATTATGATCTCAGAAGGTTGCATTTATTATTTCTGCTCTTTTGCACTTTTCTGCAATGTTTTTATGCACTAGTACATGGTCAGTCTTTTTGAATGCACCATGTGCTGCTGAAATGAAGGCGTATTCCTTTTTGTCCCTATTTATTTTTTGCCAAATATCTACTAACTCTAATTTTTCTAAGATTTCATTCAGTTCTCTTACATCTTATTTATTTTATGGTTTGATTTATCTAGTTATGACAGAGGAAGGTTCAAGTCATGTTTAGTACTGATATTTCCTCATTGACTATACTGACTTTTTATCAGAGTGTAATTACCTTCCCTAT